>NW_012115611.1:1654585-1760424 GCF_000951035.1 Colobus angolensis palliatus
TACCCTGGAACTTAAAGTATAATTAAAAAAAAGAAAGAGAACAGAAGACAAATGGGTGAATCTAAAGCCAAAATGTCATATAAACTATAAATTCAATATCTATATTTAGGAATAAATTGGAAAACTCCTAAATAGCACATATAATTTGAGAGAGGCATTAGAATTAAAGCAATCTTAGCTCCCTGTGTTATTTAGGAGGCAGTTAAAAAAAACTGGTAGATTGTGTATTTTGTTAAGTATAATGCATGTGAATCCAAATTTGTAGCCCAAAGAGTCTTTGGATCATTAGAAAATGTAATAAATTTTAGAAATATTTCTGGGTATAATGTAAATTCATAAGAAACATAAGAAATATTTCGGGATATGACATGAATATCCAAAATTTAAGTTGCTATACAATAAATATAAACAGAATAATGACAATAATAAGTTTTAAAGAGTTATTAGGTATTAAAGTAACATAAATATAAGACACCTAGGCCTAAAAAATGTGAAATGTATGTAGAAATATATTAAACTTTATGGACAGTAATTAAAGAAGAGCTAAGTAAATAGAAATATAGGCCATGTATAAGACAAATAACTCAATATAATAAAGATGTTAATTCTTTCCCAAATAATATGTCAATTTTATTTTTATGTGGGAAAACAAGACCAAGGTAAGCTAAGATGGTACCAAGGAGAAAAATGAACCAAAACATGTTGTGTGACTAGTGCCAAGATTCAATTAAAAAGCTATGAAAATTAAGTTGGTGTTATATTGGCTTATAGAAAGAAAAACAGAGACCAGAGAACTTTTAATCTGATCTGCACATCTATAAACCTGCTATATATGAGATGATTTTGCACATTTATGGGTGAAAGAACAGACTAAATACATTGTACTGATAAAATTGGTTATCCATGAAAGGGGGAAAATGAAACTTAAATATCTTCACATATGATATGTAAAATCTGTTCCTGCTGAATTAACCTGGAGGAAAAACAATATCATTTAAAAAAGATAACACAGGAGAAGATTTTTATTACCTTGGAATAGAAAATAATTTCTTATATAAGACATAAAAATCATGGTCTATTAAAAGAAAACTTAAATATTCTACCACATTTAAATAAGAACCTCTATTCATCAAACATCATAAAAGAGAGTGAAAAGATAGAATCACAAATCAGTGGATGATTTTTTAAAAAGATATAAATGGCAAATAGCATCCAGAATATATAAAGAACTCTCGCAAATAAATGCAAAAACAAACAATACAATGGGAAAACAGACAATAGTTATGCAAGCATTTCCAACAAAATGGAAGTAGCAACACCCAATAAATTTATGAAAATATAACAAATTTCATTAGTAATAATAAACATGTTAATTAAAACAATAAAAAATTTGATTTCATACTTGATTAGTTGGCAAAATATGGAGAACTAAGGTAATTACTAGGTAATTTAGTATATCTGCCTAGAAGAACAATTTATCTCAAACAGTTGAACATTCTCATTCTTTATGACCTAGCACCAGGAAGCAAGCACAAGAATGCTCATGTTGTTCACAAAAGCAAAAAAAATCACAAAAGCAAAAAAAAAAAGAGGAACTGTCCAAATGTTTATATACAACAAGGTGGATTTTTAAAATTCTGGTATTTTTATTAGTTAAAATGAATAAGCTATGCTAGATGCATCAATATGAATAAACCTTAAAACTTAAAATATACATAGTGTGAGTCTCTTCTTTTTAAAGTTTAAAAAGAAACAAAGGAAACATAATAATCGTTAAGAGATACATATAAGCAATAAGAGAAAATCAAGGTGATAATTAAAATTCAGTTCAGGTCAATATATCTGGGGAGAACAATGGGGGATAGGATTGGACAAAGATGCATGGGAGGCATTCAGACTTGTTTTGTTTTCTAATCTGTATACTTTATGTGTGCTTATTTTATGAATATTATTTTTAAACTATACATTAATGGTATGAACTCATATATATAATTCTTCACATTAATAAAAATGGTGAAAGCAACTGTTTAGCTAATGGGATTAATATATTTTTATTTTTTGATAATTGTCTTTGATTATATAAATTTTTATATGAAATGCTAGAGGAATTTATTCATTTGAAGACTTTTTTCAAATAAATAGCAACTAATATTTATTACACATATACACAAAAATAGCTTTAATAGTATATGTCTTCACCAAAAATAAATGCTGATAATTAATTTTTTAATGAAATCTAATATTTGACACCTTCTTCAAAAAGTACCTCAATTAGAACATTTGTCAACATCATATAAGAATTCATGCTGATTGAACAGAATAGCTAGCAGAACAAGCACAAAACCAGTCTCTAATGTATATCAGGAATTAATGTTGTTTAGCCCCCTCCTTCCTAAATGTGTCTACTTTTTTCCCCCTTCTTCAATGCCAGTAGTCACTACTACACATATACTTTATTTCTCTATCAGTAACTAGTCAGTATTTGCTTGGATGCTTCTCTTTGTATAACTACAGCAATGTTGACCCTGGTAGAGAAAGCTGTATCTTACAAGAATGCAGAGCTCAACATGGGTAATGAGAAAAGCACCTCATCTAAATGTGTCTGAAAGAGCTTCATAATGAGAGTCAAACAAACCTGAACAACCAAGTCTGAAAAATCAAGGAAATTGAGTAGAGGTTAGCTCAATCTCCCCGCTCTATACGCCCATCCGGGTATCAGTACAGGAGTCTAGTCAAAACTGATGCCATGATGTAAAATCCTCCTGGTATTTCTTAAAATGTCCAGCTCCTGGCAGGGATTCCACATCTCTTTAGAACTGGCTATCTAGCTGATAAAAGTCAGTCATTTAATTGATTTTTTAATTGAGCACTTATTTGCAAAACAATATAGAAAATAAATGAGAATAAACCCTAGCATGTCCTCTGTAAGGCCTACCATCTAGCAGAAGAGACAGGCATTGTAACTATTACATGAAAGGCCGACTGGACTAAGCATTGCTTTTTAAGGTGGTAGCTAAGGAATGGGAATATGAATTTTAATTTGGGGACCTGATAGGTTGAATAGATCCCATCATGGGTAAATGTGTGAGTGTGTGTGGGTGTGGGCGTGGTGGGGGCAGGGAGAGAGAGAGGCAGAGAGTGGTGTTGAAAAGCAGAAAGAATTCCACGCAGAGTCAAATTAGGGAGGTATGGAAACCCATATAATGTTCTGTGCACAGTAAATAGAACAGGCCGAAGCCAGGCTTATAGAGTCAGGATGTGGGGGGAGATGGAGCAAGAAGCCAAGCTTGTCCATAAAAGCCCAGTTCCAGGGTCAACAAAAAGGCCCTACAAGTATGGTACACATGCCAATAAGTGAAATCCTTTCAATCTGCTTTACTCAGACTCTACTCTTGCCTAAAGATGACACTTTTCAGAAATTATACAACCTACGCTGTCAGGACTGATTCAGGCTTAACTCTGAGAAATAGGTTCCATTACATCTATATAACTGTTTGTCCTTCACAGACCAAAGGAAGCCTTGAACAAGGAACTTTCCACATTTCCACAAAATATTGTATCTATCCTTCTATTGAACTCTGTCATGATTACAACATATGTCATTAAAATCAACCTTCTACCAGGCACCAAATACAAATAAGACTTCACCTTCTGCTGCTAATGTGATAATTATTTTATTCTCCATGCCCATAATAGTTAACTTTATAGTTCTTTAATTCTGAATTCAAACTAGCAGATTTGGTTATAACTGTCTAACTTTAAATGTCATAATAACCCTCTTATTTATTTTTTTAATTATTATATTCTTTTTGTCAGTTTCTGTATGATTTGGGTTTTTGTTTTCTTGCTGATCTGTGAAGTTGGGGTAATCTTAAAAGATTCAGGTATATTCCTCCCATATTTAAAACAATGTCAGAGAGAAAGACATTATTTATTTTTTTATTTGCAAATGTGGAGTACCCTGGAGCAGGAATAGTTGACAAATAAATGACCAACTTAAAAGATTAGGTTTTGCAGCGTCTTGCAATTTTTCACTTTATGCCCTCCAAACCATTACCTTGAAATTCAGTTGTTCTCTCTATGCCTTACTGATTGCTGAAGTCTTTAAGTGGCCTTAATGTCAAATCTAAGGTGCTAAATTTTACAACAAGATCAATTTCCACAACATTTTTACTGCCAAACACATTTTTTAAAGGATGCATTAAATTTGAGTCTGTCTAAAGCATGATGGCTAACAGGTTCTTTCAGAAGAAAATAAGTAGTGTGCTTGTGTGAATATTTATCTGACAGTAGCTTACAATACTAGATTATTACAAATGGCAGGGACCTAGCACTACCAGTGAGGTGACACAGAAGAATTTATCATCAGAAGTAGGTAGCTATATAGAATATTGGTATTAGTGTACCTACATTCTTCTAAAAAATTATGAGGATCCAAGCTCATTTATCATTTAGCAAGACACTCACCTGCCTGGTGCCTTCATCATCTAGCCTTCTGAAGCTCTGCTGAAAATGAGATGTTTGTTTTCCTTTAATGGCATTCGGTTGTTGCAGTGAGCAATTTGGCAATATGCTGCATCACTTACGTATCTTTAAAAGGACGGGAGGAGCTTGAAGTCAAAAATAAGTATATGCAAACTGCCATCTCTGAGAACTGATAGAGTAAATTTGACATGATTTTATGTAATGTTTCGTCCCACCTCTGTGTCATGCAGCCCCTATGAGAAAAGGAAATAAATGGCCTTGGGTAATTTAACCAACTTAAAATTCCAGGGACTTTTTTTTTTGTCACCATTGCAGAAATATGTTCCTTGTAAATTTGATTCTGATATCTGTCATGAGACCCAAATACAGTAGGTGGTATACATTAGACTGTGAGTTGGCAAACTATGACCCATGGGCTAAATCCAGCCTTGCCACCTGTTTTCATAAATAAAGTTTAACTGGAAAATAATCACTCTACTCATTTGCATATTGTGTATGGCCACTTTTGTGCCACAATGGCAGAGTTGAGTAGTCATGATAGAGACTGCATTGCCTACAGAGCTTAAAACATTTATTATCTGGCCCTTTATTTACAGGCAAATATTGTTGACCCCTGCACTGGACCTCCAGTCTTACATACCCTCTAAATGTTCTTGTTCCGATCTGGCTAAAAGAACCAAAGGAACAGAAAGAAAATTAGGAAGCCAGAGGACCTAGAAATGCCTAGAAAATACATTAGAAAAAAGATAATTACACACTTCCTATAGTGTGTCTTTTAAATGCCTTCCTGGGAGTGGAAATTGAAAATTCAGTGGAGGATTTATGGAAAAGGAAGAGAATGTTTCTTAGTAATCAGAAAGTTCTGTTTTTTTTTTTTTTCTTTTTTTCCCTCTCCCTTACCCACATTGCTTCCCTCCTTTAACTCGGCTGAGTTTATATTCCCAGGGGGTTACAGCACATGCAAACCCACACTGCTCCCCTGAGGAGCTGCAGTAGCTCTGCAAACAAAGAAGTAATTTCCGACAAATAATAAAAACACAAACTACTTAAAAAAAAAAAAAAAACTATTATGCAACTGGAGCAAGGGCTAAAATTGCCTTTGACAGATGGGTACCTCTAAAAAAATGGTGTAAAAAAACCACTGTGTTTCAGTGATAGTATGTTTAAAACATCTCTTTAGAAAATAGTTCAAGCATTTGGCTAAAAAATCTGTAGTCATTACATGATTACCTTACATTATTTTACTTATAGTAAAAATACAGACATTACTTTTCTAAATCTTTCTAAAAAATCTTATGAAGATTGTTTTTTCATAAAAATTATCTAAAATGTTTAATAGTCTAAGCTTTTATCATTATGTAGATGAATTAAAAATGATTTATAGTAAAAAGAAATATGATAATATTGAATAGTATTCCATTTTTAGATTATCTAAAATGTCTTATGTAATGACAAAAATTGTGGAATTATTTCCAGAGCATGGTCCAATTAATTTACTATATGTTCCATAGTGTTTCCTATAGTTCCCTCTTTTCTGTTCCATTCTTATTTAGGTCATTACATAACTTCCAAAGATACTTCCCGTCTCTGCTTGTCTACCTGCTCCGGTCCCTGCTGCCCTGCACAGCCACATTAATCTTCATGAAGTACAGTTTCTTAGGTGTCTCAGAAACATTGAACAACCCCCCACTAATAACCAACTTAATTATTAAGTTTTCTTCTAGGCAATTCTTTTTCACAATTCATTGTACTACTTTTCCCCTAACTTATTTTTCAAGCTTTTTCTCCCGAAAAGACCTTGTTTTTATATGTTCACTTATAGTCCAGGTAGATTGACCAAGTGGTTCCTTCAAGTATTGTACTTATTTCTTTTCCTTTGATATTATCTGTAGCTGACTGTCTAAATGACACTTTTGTTGGTTTCCCAGGGATAGCCGAGCAGCATGAACTAGAGCTAGACGGCTGATTTTGAACTTGCTGTTCTGCTGCTGGTTGCCCGGATGATGTTGGTTGAATTATTCAATTTCTCTGGATGTAAGCTTTCATATCTAGGGCAGGAATAATACTTATATGGGTGCCAAGAAAATAACTTGGATCTATGTGTATACAGCACTTAGACAAGCACCCGCCATGTGTTAAACGCTACATTGTTACAGCTTAGAGGCTATGAGCACCACTTTTCCAATCAAACTTAGGAACACTGGCTCTGTCACTTACTGGCTAGGCAACTTTGAACATATTACTTAACCTCGTCAAATCTGTTTGTAAAATGAGCATAATACCAATAAAACTATGGTTACTGCAAAATTAAGTGCTAAAGGTAAAGACCTTTGCCTAGTGTGTAGATCATAGTAACTACTTAATTATATTAGTTGCTTCTATTATAATTTTCATTATTCCCATTGTTTGTGTTGCTACTATTAATATTCTAGACTTCTAAAGAACTTGACTATATATCTAACTGCCCTAGTCTTTTCTATCCTGATTACCATAAAGTTGAAGACTATTAGTTGCTTCCCCTCCACCAAATTCCCACGTACTTACTATATCAAACAGAAAGCAGTATACCTACTTAGTTCTTCAGGCTTTCTGAGTAGAAGCAAGGCTAACAAAAAACCTTACAGATATATTTAGTTTAATGGGATTTCCAGCTGCTACTACTTCACACCCACGTTATGAGGTAAGTCAGGAAAATATCAGCATATATCTAACAATGAAGTCTGGAGTTCACCCTCAGAAATTATATTCTGCCCTGTATCTGTGAGCTTTGTTTTTCTCCAGCTATCTTACCTGTTTCCTTTTTAAAGCCAGGGACTCTGCCTTTTACCTCTTTACAGGCTGTTAGCTTTGAAGACCGACCTATCTGGCTCTGTTATCAGGCCTATGCCTGATATATGTATCTAATTATTAGACCCTAAAACTCCTTAATGAAAAAAACAAGAATTATGCCTCTTAACTTTTATTATTGTGATATTAAATACATAAAGTCCTAACATATAATAGACATCTAATAAAGGTGACCACCTTTTTATCCTTCATTGCCTCTGCCTGTGGAAATTAGCATAATACAGAATGGGGAGTCTATAAACATTAAATTTAGTCAAATAGCTCAGTATCCTTTAACGTACTAACATCTTAAAGTTGCTGCTAACTATGTCTACTATTTAATTTAGGACTTTTGTCTCTTGTTCATCTATTTAAAAGATTTTTTTTGTCAAAATCTTATTTGAAAATGAAACCGGCCGGGCGCTGTGGCTCAAGCCTGTAATCCCAGCACTTTGGGAGGCCGAGACGGGTGGATCACGAGGTCAGGAGATCGAGACCATCCTGGCTAACACAGTGAAACCCCGTCTCTACTAAAAAAAATACAAAAAATTAGCCGGGCGAGGTGGCGGGCGCCTGTAGTCCCAGCTACTTGGGAGGCTGAGGCGAGAGAATGGCGTAAACCCGGGAGGCGGAGCTTGCAGTGAGCTGAGATCCGGCCACTGCACTCCAGCCTGGGCGACAGAGCGAGACTCCGTTTCAAAAAAAAAAAAAAAAAGAAAATGAAACCATTAGTTAAGAGTAAGTTCATCTTTATCTTCTCATAATATTTATCTCAGAACATTATATATCTTTATCTTCTCATAGTATTATATATTTATATATGTAAAAATTTGAAATGTTAACCTTTAGGTAACAGGAAGAGATTGATGTTTTTAAACAAAGAAGTGATAAGATAAATTTAGCATTTTAGGAAAATAAATCTGATTTAATATTTGAGACAAAACAAAGAAAGAATCAAATTAAAATCTTTAGATTTTTTTCAGGCTCAACTAAGTCGAAGTAGGCAAATCAGGAGGAATTCTAAATTGGAATTGTTTGATGAAATCAGGTTCGGATGCATGAGTATAAGAAGAGAGGTACTCCGAATGGAAGAGTACACACAAAATTGAAGACTGTGGAACAGATACGACAATAGAGAGATTCAAGATTTAAGATAGTTGTGGAGATGAAAGCTGAAATTGTGGTGTTATAATAGCCCTGTAAAAACTTATAATAGAAAAAATACAAAATATAGCTGGAGGAAAATTGTTAATTTGGGAGCCAATTTTAATAGAGGAGATTGCATTCTGGAAGGGAGAGGATTTGGTAGATTTATTTTAGGGGTAATATCTGCTGCCTAAGTGACATATGAAACAATCATATTCTGCTGTCTAGATCTTAAGTGTATATTTTACGTAAAAGAAAATCTCAGACAAAATCTAGATAGGAAATGATTTATATTTTTGCTTCATTATATTTACAGATCTATATGTATAATTCTGTTCTGTACCAGATACATTGCTTAAAACATTTTAATGTATTTGGAATATAAAACAGGCACATTTTCTAAAGATCTGGTTTCAAACATATAAGGGATCAGTTCCTGCTTAATGAGTAAGGAGCTACTTTTTAACTGACTAAATCCCCAGAAATATCTCCTAAAATCTTTTCCTGCCTCCAAGTGTGTTTTCTGTCTTACAGTAAACTATACTCCTGTCTGCACAACTATAACTTCTTACTTTTGGGTGAAGTCTTAGAAAGAAGTGACATGGAGGGAAGAATATTCTTACATGATTTCTATCAATCCTGTTTCCAAGAAGAAACCACTCTGATAAATAAAGGAAAACTAGGGTCCTTCATTTTGTTTATGCTGCTGACAAACATTTGCTTCCTTAGGAGTGTCATTAACTAAAAAATAAAAGGCAGAGGATGTGGCAGGGATTGTGTGCAGCTTCTAGAAGGCCATTAGGTTTCTGAGGAGGAAAGATAAGAGGAGAAATTTGGGCCACAGAAACTTCGTGCGTATATGTACTTGGTATAAGGGCTCAAACATTCTCATATGTCATGTTCTCAGCCTACTCCCTGTAATTTTAGAAAACCCTGAACCTCAGATCCACACGGGTGCCAGATGACTGACGTGGAAGGCCCATGATTCAGTGCATTTGTGCCTTTTCTTCTCTCCTTGTAATATCCATTGGAAAAAGAGTTGTAGGGAAAGTCAGCAAATCTATGATTGGCATTGCCAGTCGTGTGACTTTAGTTAGTTACTCTCCTAACTTTAATTTCTCCAACATTAAATTAAAATAGTGAACTCAAAATGACGTTTTTTTTTTTTTTAACATTCAAAATGCATGAAGTCTTTTGCATTCAGGAGATTCTACATAAATGCTGCAGAGAGGTAGTGAGGTCCATTAGATTATGTTCAACCCTCTTTACAGATGTGGGACACACTGAAAGACTAAGAAAGAGACAGTGAGAAAGTTCAACATCTTGACAGGCAAAGTACAGGGATTTTTGAAGTCACAAATGCAGCAGCACTGTGATCACACGAGGTTCTGGTGCAGTGCAACCATCTGGCTTAGACATCTGCTTCAAGGACTTCAATAGGGAATCCTCCTAATCTCTAATTTAGTTGACTTAATTTGTCTAGTTGGGAACACCTGTAGTGCTGAATTTCTAAAATTCACCAGTATGGAAGTGTTGCAATATTCATAGTCAGTACGGCTCAGGCACCAACAAATTGAATAGGAGGTCTGACAACAACGGGTGCTCTGTACCTGCGCAGAAGGGCAAAATATATTGGCTGTGGGCACCAGTTACCATTTAGGTTGGTTATTTATTATTCTGCAAAGGTATATATTGTAGCTATATTATTTAATCCAAAAATATTGCAATATAAATTACAACATGGGCTAAATTACAACAAAGGGCATCAGCTTTTATTTTCAAGTAGTTTACAACATCCAGTACTGCTGCACAAAAGGAAGAAAGTGAGAACATTAGAAGCAAAATATCTCTTGTTCTCTTTGATACACAATCTCTGTGATTCTTAACATGTGAGGTTTTCTCCCCCTATACCAAGAATAGAAAAAAGTAGGAAAGGTTTCAGGCTTATTTGTAGATGTTGAGAAGAAGAAAGAAAAGATCACTTGAAATAACAAATTACTCATCCCCCAGCAACCTGCACCTTCTATCTGGCACTCACACCAGTTGTATCTGCACATCTCCAACTCTGTTAGTATCCATGAAAGTGTAAAATAAAAACCCACTTTATATAGATGTTTGTAAGTCAGAGATATTGCTGAAGAATGAATGTCAACATTTGAAGAAAGATGAAAAAATAAAAAGCCATCAGTATATTCTCTATTTGGTTTCTAAGCAATGCAGCCTATTGTCTATTTGGTTTCTAAGAAATACGACGCAGAAGGAAAAAACAAGGGTCCTTTCCGTGTCCTTCCTCTACCAAATTGACCCACAACATGGTTTCATATAAAGGAAACATGTGATTTTCCATCTTCTACAATGAAGACAAGTAGTCTTAACTCAAATCTTGAGATTATTACAAGTTATTGCAAAGAACATCTGCAGCTTCCCTAGTAAAAGCCTTTGGATCATAAGGTATCATAGAAAATAATCACAAATATCTGTTTCTGATAGAAGGATTTAGCAGCCTCTATTTTCCACTAAATAGGGAATCCATAACAGAAAAGGTCCAAAATGTAGAAAAGATCTCAATCCTAATTAACCATTCCTATAAAGCTTTCTGCAAAGCCGGTGACAATCTTACTAAGTAGGCAAGTGGTATTGACATTTTCCTTGCCAGAAAATTATAAGGGTGGTGTTGTCAAAACACAGTGATGAATGTTTTTCAGCCAACAAAATCTAAAGTGAATTTTAGGATTCTTAGGTATGATTTGTAACTCAATATAGGGTGTTAATTTTTCCGTGGGAGTATAATTGTCAAAACTGTAATGAACTCAGAAGGAAAAAATGATTTAAAATTATTAATTTGTACCCAGCATAGCTTTTTAGGAATATACCTATAGAAATAAATCAAGGTTCAACTCACTTTCATTTTTAATCCTTAGGCCATGTGTATGATCAAAAGATAGAAAATAATATAGCCTAAAATATACAAATAATGTTGCAAAAAAATGGTAGAACTCCTTGAGGCTGAGATGGCAGTTTGTCATTTTTGCCACTGCTGTCCTCCCTGTGTCTACAGCAGAAATTGCATAAAGATCATGGCATTTTTTACTCCAACAGAGCCTAGAGGAAACTTTAAAATACTTTATGATATAATACTTTACAGCAGCTAGAAGCCATCTCAAAATGGCACAGAGAGAAACCTATTTTCATGCTTGTAAGTGTTACAAAAGACATTAGTCATCATGTTAATTATAAAGTACAGGTTTGAATATAATTCTGAGTATTGCAGCCAATAGAAGAATCTGCATTTGTTCTAAAATGACTTAAAATTAGAAGAAGGATGGCTTATTCAAATTTCAACTGCAGAAGAAGAATATGTACAATTTTAAAAGGTGACATCTTACATAACTATTGGAAATAAATGTAATATTTTAACAGTATTTACATACCTCTGCCTTTTTCTTTTCTATGAATAGTTGAACCATAATAGTATTATGTCCATCCTATAATTTCACAATACATTTCATTAACCTTGCATGTTTCAGTTATTTTAAATATTAGTTACATTTCAAGAAACAAAACTCTGTAATGCATCCTGGTAAATTAGTCTCTAATAAATGGGGACTAGAGCATGAAACTCAAACAAGAATGTTTAATGGAATACAAATATCCAGTCTAAAAACGCTAATAAAAATCTGCCTTCTTTAGGTAAAGGCTCTTGGCTATTACACAAAAAACCACACGTGGCTCCCCTCAAAATGCATTACAGACCAGGCTCATAATCTTTCCTTGCACAAAAATGGCACAAGAATTGATTTCAATTATCATTTAATACCTATTTCCCTCTCCTGTCAAAAAATGTTCCATACACATGAAACTGAGGGTTGGCAGCCTGAACTCATTTATGGAACTTTTAAAGACTATTGATTTACCATTGAATTTTCTAGTTCTCTCATTGTTACTGGAAGGATGCCTCAGAGTCTGAATTAGATGATAGGAAAGGCTGGAATGCTGATAGGCTTACTCAAGGCTGATGAAAAGAGAAACCTCTCAAAAATTTGTCAAAATGCATTTTATAAATTAGGTTAGCATGATTGATTATAGAGTCAAAATTTCTCATGTCGTGCTGAACTGAATTTTAATTATATCTCTTCTTGCTTTGTTGTGCCCCGATACACCTCCTTGATGTCTGGGTGTTAACCCTTAGAGAAAATATGAAATAATTTAAAAATAAATTAAACATATGTCTTTAGAAACTAGGAACTGTTTTGTATACCTGAAGTCTTTGTTTTTGTTTTTGATCTGCTTTTTAAAGCTATACACCAAGATATGAGTTACAAGGGAGTGCTTATATAAGCAGATTTGTATGTTGTCAGTATGTTTCCATAGGGTGAAATGTTCTGACAGACACCTCCAGAAGCTGTGTGCTTTTACATGCACATAACAGTAACCTTTGTTACTGTTACACTATATAACCTTTGTTAAAAGGACAGCATTTCCACAAGGAATAGCATACGTATTAACAGCACTAACTTGGTTCTAGCTAAGCAGAGAACAGACTTTTAGTACCAGAAGGAAACTAAGGTTACACAGTTTTTTCTTTAAACACTCTCTCCCTGTTCTGTCCCCCATAGAGATGTGTATTTTCCTATAAATGTTGCCATTATTTTCCTCTTCAGGGTGGGATGCAAAGTTTATGGGGCCTCAAAACTATATAATTTTGCATCCCCTGTTTAAGAAATAACCTGTTTTATTATAAGTGAAGTTAAAACCTCAGCCTTGAGGGTATATGTAACTCTTCTCTACTTTTCTCTCCATTATTTCCCTGTTACCTTAAAGAAATTCTATTTCACCAAATTGTTCTTCCAGATTCTTTAGACTTGCTTTGAAAGTTTCCTTTTCTTGTCTTTGCTCTTACCATCCCTTCTGTATGGAGTTTTCTCCTTCTTCTCTCTGCTTCTAAATGTTATAACTATTATCCTGGTCTCCTTGCAGTTGTTTTTCTTACCCTCTTAGAGGTTTTCCAAAACAGCCATATAGCCATCAGTGATAATTCCCTTTACTGGAGCAGGCATATTTTCTATTTGGTACTTATTATATGCTGTATTCTACTGTCATAATATATATGTTTATATATGTATTAGCCTGCATATGTATAAACTTTTCCCCTAAATATCATAAGTAGGTTCAATTCAAAGCACTTTACTTAGTACTGAAAAGATAAAGCAAATTTAAGAAACACTGCCTTTAGGATGTATAAAATCTTGTAAGTGAGATAAGATAATAGCAAATGACTTCTAATAGAGGGAGAGTAAGATAAGAGCCCTATATAGCAAATGCATATATGTTAATTGTTGGACTAATACTGTTTCTCCCCCTAGATGGCATACTTTTTAGAGTACAGTTTCTCTTTAACTAGAGTTTTTATATTTTCAGCACTTAGTTTCTGAGGTATTGAGTTCTCTGTAGTTGGAGGTATTCATGTAGGTATAAATACTGGGAGATGTCCTAAGTACTGCTGAGAGGACTAAAACACTGGCTAGTGGTCTAGATGGAAGTATGAAGTACAACTGATCTGTGTGAAACGGTGTGAGTTCTCTGCGAGACAGTACTCTACAGGATACTTTATGGTTCTTTACCAAGAGGAAACACAATGCATCAGGTAGAGAGGTGGTAGAAACAGAAAAGTGGATGTAATTCTCAGTTCCAAGCTTCAGTTTCTTTACCTACTAAAACAGTAAAATCGAAAACTAGTTGCTAGTATTATCCTGAGATTAAGTGAGTTAATATACAGTGACTGGAACCTAGGAGGTATTCAAAAGTTTTAGTTTTAATTTATTCTCTTTTAGCACTGGTAGAGCTGATAATGCTTAATATTTTGTCCTATGGAAGCTTTTGTTGAAATATTATTTTTGATTCAGTAAATCTACTTCAATCATGAAGATGGATCTACAAAATATAAATGTACCGTCTTAGCAGAAGGTCAATGAAAAAAAGCTTTAAAATATTGAAAGTCTGGGTTACGATGTGTAACACACTAAAATTCAAAAAACTTTTAAGACTCAGCTAACACTAATGATGGTTTTAAACAGCATTCTCAATTACAGTAAGCTGTTTCTTGTCAGGCCAGCTGCCAGGAGTGGATTTGATTACCTAAATACATTCTATGTGGTCAGAAATTTAACACTGAAAACCCAGCAGGGGAGAAAGAAGTCTGAAGAGTGAATTGACTCATAGTGTGATTTACAATAAAAGGAAGCTTTTCTAAGAAATTTTATCTGAAAGTTAAGAACTCCTTTGAGATTTTCACCATCAACTCAGCATGGTGCTATTATTTTGTTATTGAAACACTTAAACTTTTGTTTTTCTTACCCCTTGCAGAGGAATCAATAGTCTAAAATTAGAGCAGAGAGTAGCAGCTCTTGAGTGCTAATCCGGGTTGGGCACTAAGGATTTCAAAGATTGCAGCCAGCAGCCTATCAGCCACGTATTAAACCTTACTCATTAAATTGCTTTTAGAAACAAAAATAATGAAAATATAATACAAGACAGGTTTTCATAAAATATGCTATAAACAGTTTTTCAAAAATATATCTATATACTTTTTGCTATTATCAATAGTATGTTCTCCTAGATATATTTTGGGATGTCTGCCAAGCTCATAATACTTTTTCCTCTCTAAAAATTAGTGTCTCTCCATGTTGGGGCTGGGTCCCCAGTAACTATGTTTATATTGTGCAAACTTCTCCCCTCCCCTTCCCTTGCCATTGGTGACTGATTAGTGGTAGATCCCAGACCTAATTTCAATTGACTTCTTCCCTATAGTTAGAGGTGACTGACTAGTGCTAGACACCTGACAGCCCTGGCTGAATGCCATTTTCCCACCGAGGATATGGAACAGAATGGACAGGCTAGTATCTGTTGGTGACTAGAGCTGAACAGAAAAACATGGCAGCCCTGGGTGGAGGTATTTTACCACATGTAAGTCACATTGTCAGAGGAGCCAAGAAAAAAAAAAATCCAGTATGTAGATAAAATGGAATGGAAACACATGCAGAGAAAACAGAGATGAGATAAAAAGAGAGATTCCTTATAGTTTTCTAATTCCCTTTTTATTTTTATTTATTTATTTATTTATTGAGACAGACATTCTGTCGCCCAGGTTGGAGTGCAGTGGCACGATCTCGGCTCGCTGCAAGCTCTGCCTCCCGAGTTTAAGCAATTCTCCTGCCTCTGCCTCCTGAGTAGCTGGGACTATAGGTGCATGCCACCATGCCCGGCTAACTTTTTGTATTTTTAGTAGAGACAGGGTTTCACCATGTTAGCCAGGATGGTCTCGATCTCCTGACTTCATGATCCACCTGTCTCGGCCTCCCAAAGTACTGGGATTACAGGCGTGAGCCACCGCGCCCAGTTGGTACAGACCTTTCTCAAGCCCAGATGGAATTCCTGGCATTCCTATGGCAGGATTTTATGAACTTATATTCATATGACACTTCCCCCAAAGCCAGCTTTTTAAAACTTTCACTAAATGAAGTTGAAAGTGCGTCTGCTTTTTGCAATCAATAATGCCTGATTCACAAAAAATAGATTGTAAGTATCTATGACTTCAAAGGGTCCATAACTTATCACAAACAAAAATTAAAGAATATTATATATGATAAAATTTTATGTAATAGTTACCGTTTATTGAATACCAACAACATTCTAGGTATTTACACATGCTTATAAGTGCTTATGAATATTTATTTTTTATCTTCAATAGAGTCTTGAGAGGCTGAAACAATTATTCCCATTAGATAGAGGAGAAATCCAAACCTCAAAGTGTTTATAAAATTACACAGGTAGGGCCGGGCGCGGTGGCTCAAGCCTGTAATCCCAGCACTTTGGGAGGCCAAGGCGGGCGGATCACAAGGTCAGGAGATCGAGACCATCCTGGCTAACACGGTGAAACCCCGTCTCTACTAAAAAATACAAAAAAACTAGCCGGGCGAGGTGGCGGGCGCTTGTAGTCCCAGCTGCTGGGGAGGCTGAGGCAGGAGAATGGTGTGAACCCGGGAGGCGGAGCTTGCAGTGAGCTGCCCCATATGTGACAGTAACTGTATTTGACGAGTTTATGTTTAATGAGCAATAATTTATATAAGACGTTGAACAGGACAGCACGCTTATGGACAGTTGCGTGAAATAAATACCTAGATCAGGAGGTGGACATGCTGGAGAGGTTAAAGGCAAACTAAATCTTTTTCATAGTACAATGATCTGGCTTGCATCAGTTAAATTTAACATTTACAGAAGACTTCTTATTGTTACACTGTTAGTAAATTTTCCCTTTTCACAAGTTTCACAATCTAGTCTGAGAAATGAACACAAGGACTACAATGTAATTAGTGGAATACTGACAATCAGAACTAAAGGTTAAAAGATGTTTAGATACATAAGATGACCAAAAGATATAGTAGATAGGAAAGGAGGGGGATGCTTGGAAACACTGAATTTCATCTGTTCATTGTATACTTTTTTGAATTTTTTATGCCAATCCCATCTTTAACATGGTGAAAGAAACAGTCAGGATATATAAATGAAAGACCAGCCACACGGTCTTACAATATTCCCAAAGTGTATAATATAATCATATTATATTTGTCAAATATTTCTGAGTTTTATGCTAGTCTTTATCAAGTTCCAGAAATCTCTGAATACATGGCAATTCACCTTTTGTTTATAATTATTTCTCATTTGAAATCTGATCAAACTTCCTAAGGATAAGAAAGCCTCGGGATAGTTTGGTTCTTAAAATACAAGCTCTTTAACTAGCACTAACAGTGATGATACCTGTAAAACAACCTTTTCTCAAAATGCTCTCATTTAAATGCACTGCTTAAATTCTGTTGCAAATGACATTCGTTTCTGTAACAAACATTACCTGCTATATTCACGGTATATGAACGGTTTGAGATGTAGCTTGTTAACTAACCAATTTAACTCATCCTTACAACTGATTTCTTGAGAGTACTTACATATTCTTCATAAGCTTCATGGGCTGGAGGAGGAGGCGCCCTGTATCCTGGCACTGTTGGTGCCCCCCGGGCTCGAGGGGTAGGGACACCTCTTGCTACAGGTGGCACTGGAAGGGCTCCACGGGTTACAGTACTTCCTCGAGGGGTGAGAACACCTCGTCCAGGTGGTGGGGGAGGAGGAATGGCACCCCCACGGCCCCTAAGAGAAACAAGTCATGTATAGATGAGAAACAGGTGATGCGAGAAAAGAGCCTATCACAGAAAAAGCTTTCCTCTCACAGCCTCCATACAATGAAAGGAATACAAATTTCTCTCTCTCTCTCTCTCTCTTTTTGTGTGTGTGTGTTTAATAGAAATTATGTAAGATAAAAAGTGTGTTGATATCTATAGAAGACAATAATTGTAAATACTGACTATGATTAGTTCTTGTAAAAATCATGTAAAATACTTTGTTATTGTCTTTTACATAACTAAAAACCCAAAGCAAAGAAAGAAGCAAACAAACAAAAACCCACTCTGAATATAACCCCATTAAATTCCAAATTCTCCAAGAAGACACAAATCAGAGCATTGTCTGATATATGACTCACTGGACCATCTCTGAAACTGAGCAGCTAGATGTCTACATCTCCTCTATGCTGGGGATTATAGACAGTGATGGACAATGCTGTCATTCACCAAAAAAAAAAAAAAAAAAAAAAAAAAAAAAAGTTGTCTGCACTTAAATAAAATGTGGAAGTCTAACCATAGTGATATCATTTTATTACAGGAGCTTAAGTTTGAGGTCACTTGAAATCACAACTCTTTGTCACTGATTTATCATCATGCATGTAACCCCCTGAGCTGGTGCTGTTCCTGACAGAACATATTTTCTTATGGTAACTACGGTGTTAGAGGAATATTTTAGTATCTGTAATAAAAATAATAGACTGAATACTTTGTATTGCAGTTCTTGATACAAAATTAGCTTGCAATAAAAGTGTAAGATCAAATGGTTGTAGCCAATTTTTATGGTATTTTGAAGCTTTTAGAAAGGTTGAGTGTTTGTCTGAAGTCTTTGGGCAAAAGCACAGTTATTTCACTTTTTATTATGTCTGAAAGGTTGGCCTCTAGATAGCACTGCTTTCACTGGGAACACTAAAGCTTTGGAAAAAAAAATGATGATCATTGGGATGTCAACAATCACAGTATTTGGCTGTAGCCACATATGGGGACATAGGTTATGCTGTCTGCTATGAATAGCAGTCAGATTGCTCTTTCTTGCTTAAAATAAAAGTGAGCTTTTATGAGTGAAGAATACCAATGCAGGAAAAGCCTTTAAAATTTTTAAATAGCTTATAGAGCTGATGAATAGAGAAATGATCAAAGAACTTATTGTGAGTCTAATGTATGAAGAATACTCTCCTAGATTGGGAGAGGGTGAAACACAAAGATCCAGAGGCCCAGTGCTGGCTTCAAGTACAACGTGGCTGAGAATACAGTATTCTGTATTATCATGATAATATATAAAGGGATGTAAAAACCAGTTTTGCCTTCACTGCTCCTCCAAGCACATTTCTGTTTCCTCATAAGCAAGATGAGCATATGTCCAGGTTTTAGAACTGTTGTCCTAGCTTCCTGTTCAGTTTAGCATTTTAACACTCTCAAAAGTATCCATGTGTGGACAATAAATTATATGGTCACCCTACTGTAAACTATATGCACAAGTCTTCACTATACCATTGAATAGTCATGGGTAAGTATTATAATTACCCAGGCTTGAGGTAGATATATTTTTCTAATGAGTAAAATGCAGATTTCTAAATTTTTAGTACTTCCTTCTGTTCTAATGTTATATGATGCTCATCATATCAAATCTAATTTTCCATTTTCTTCCTTCATCAACTGACTACCAGACACAGCCCTAGCAAACCTGTCTCCTGAACCTGACTCATTACCTCTTATCCACTATGTTCTTTCCCTGGAATATTAACCTCCTTGTTCTCTCCTCCAACTTAATTCACATCACTTTTTTTTTTAGGATACTGCCCCTGGCTAAAACCACACCACAGTATCCTTTCCTTTATTTGTCTGACTTCCTCTACATTTCTGAACTGAATGTTATCAGTCTAGTTCTTGCTTTCACCCCTCTATTGAAAGTGCTCTTGGCTGAGATCACCAGTAGCCTACTGATTTCCAAATCCACTAGATTTCTTTACAGTTTCCATGCCACAGCATATTTCTACTATTTTTAAGATTGTGGACCATTATCTGGAAAATGTTTCTTCGGACTTTTATGACTCTGCTTTTCTCTACTTTTCCTCATTCCTCCTTCTTACTCCTTATCCTCTTTCACTGGCTTCTATTCCTGGACCCACTTTGGAATCTGGATGTACCCAATTTCTATCCTTGATCTCATGGTTGTACCCTGCAATCTCTACCTCTGATGATGACTATAATCTCTTTCTTCCTAACACAATGCCATATCTTGGCTTGTCTTCCTTATATCAGAAGTTTCTTAACTTGCCTGCATGTTAAAGTTACTTGAGAATCTTTTGAAAATTCCAAATTCCAGGCCATATCCTAGGCCAATTAAACCATAATCTCTGGAGACAGGGAGCTCCCAGCGATTCCAAAATACAGGCCAATTTGGGAACCACTGCCTTAAATGAATACTCTAATGTAAGCATCTTGACAAGCCTGTCATGTGGGCAGTTCTAAACTATTTTAAACATAAGTTGAGATATTAAGGCATGGAGGGTACAAGTTACCTGCCCAAGGTCACACCAGCCATCCACAGAGCTCAGATTATTTACAGGAATAATTATATTCTTCATTTAATTTGATCCTTCACCTACTCTTAATGATATCATCAATTTCTCATCAATCTAGACAACAAACATTTATCTTTCTCTTGGGGAACCCTTCTTATCCAACATCTAATTGGCATTAATTCATATAAATGTTAATCTCTAATCTGGCCCTATCCCTGTCTATTACAAATGCTGCTCATTTTTATCTGCCTTGGATGATGGACTCATTTTCTCATTGGCTCCCTTGCTATAAGATGGTTTCTCTGTCTCTGTCTCTCTTTCTCAATTGCTGTAACTCTTCTGCATCATCTACAGTGATAACTGAGTATCTTTCATATAAATAAATATGATTACTCTCCTCTTTAAAAAAACTCTATTAGTTCTATGTACTAGTTCTCAATGTGGTAAACAAAAGCCTTCAAAATTTATCCCTAATGTTTCATTTTCCAGTGACTGTACTCACTGCAACATGTAGTGGTGATATGTGTTAGAGATGTCATATATTTTCATTCATCAATTATGCAAAATAAATTATTATTACAATATATAGATGTAATGCTTTATTCTCTGTTGCACATTATTATTGGAAAATTAAAGTTATAGATAGGATTATTGAAATGTAAATTGTTTTAATTAAATATATTTTCAACAAATTATATAATTTAAAAATATTCTAGACATCATCTTTTTGAATATAAGTGTAATTAAATAACTTCATAAAGTAATAATTTCATGGCTTAATTCAAATTAGCAACCATTAACTCATGCCAAGTTCTCTTATTAATATGATTTTCTATTTTGCAAGGCTATTTTCTTACTCATTTTATATTGTAGATACAGTTTATCATACTGTTTGAAATAGAAGACAATAAAATTCTGTTTCATTTCCTCTCGTTAATGCTAGCACCACTAATGATATCAGTACAGCACTGGAAGTGAAATTTAATTTTTAAAGTTATTTTTATTTTATTTTTATGTATACAGTATCAGATCTGTATGTTATATGAGATTAAACAGTAAAATCTTTCAATCAAATTTTTCTTCTAAGAATATATATTAAAATCCAGACCATAATGCACTATCCTATATTCAATTATTTAAATGGGTTAAAATCTTAGAATAAGGCTTCTCTGAATTAAAGTCTTATATGGTCCACTCAAAAATGCCAGATGCAAAATTCTACTAAGGCATATCAGTAACAAAACAAAATCTATTACTATAATGATTTCATACTATCAAATGCAGATAAATTCATTATTTTAATGCCCCCTCATTTTAAGGCATACGAAATAGAAAAGTGTATGCCCTCCTCAGGCATCCTAAATATATACTTAGTTTCAACCACATAAAGCTGTAAAACTGGCATTTGTTGAACTACAAAAGTTGCAATTTCATATGATTTAACTTATGATTAAATCCATTAAAGATGACTAGCAATGATGTCTCTTTTTACCTCATCAAGATGAGTTTAGAAATGTACACGGTTTTATAAAACCCTCATCCCATAAAAAAGTACAGTATTGTATTATGTCACATTAATTCTTAGCATAAACAAATGATCCTGAACAGCATTAGACAGCTTATTTTTGATTTTTTTTTTTTTTTTTTTTTGAGACGGAGTCTCGCTCTGTCGCCCGGGCTGGAGTGCAGTGGCCGGATCTCAGCTCACTGCAAGCTCCGCCTCCCGGGTTTACGCCATTCTCCTGCCTCAGCCTCCCGAGTAGCTGGGACTACAGGCGCCCGCCACCTCGCCCAGCTAGTTTTTTGTATTTTTTAGTAGAGACGGGGTTTCGTCGTGTTAGCCAGGATGGTCTCGATCTCCTGACCTCGTGATCCGCCCGTCTCGGCCTCCCAAAGTGCTGGGATTACAGGCTTGAGCCACCGCGCCGGGCCTATTTTTGATTTTTTAAAGATAAAATATAAATAAGCTCTAGAACATATTCAGAAGTTTTGCTTTTAGTGAAACAGAATTTCTAGAATTACCACATTTTACCTCTAGTAAATAGTATTCCTTGATATTTTATTTGGTAATTTATCATTCTTTACTTTTGTTTCTGACCAGTGAGAAACATTTTGAGATATTTTTGATTTAAGTGTTACAAACAGTGGCTATGTTGATAGTGGTGGTTGAAAGTATTTGAGGTATAATTTAAGTAAACAAACTGAATCTGAAAAATAGCATAGCTTAAGATAATTTTTATGTAATAAATGAAATAATATTTTAGATCTCTGTCCTTTAGAGATTTAAGGGCCAATTATAACAAGGTGAAGACAATGATTGAATGATTAAATCACATAGTTGTTCTGTGAAGGCTATATTTTTTACTTTAACTATTTTCAAACCAATGCCTCCTATTAAAATCTTGAACAATTCAGAATCCTGCAAAACAAATTCTAATACAAAAAGATACCAATTTCTTTGCAAATAAGCAAAATCAAATAAAATCCTCTCTGATCACCAAGAGGAGCTACAAATACCCTCTGAACTTTGAATACCCTTACCATCAGCCATGCAAGAAGTGTTCTGGCCTTCTGGGCTGATGGCATGTATGTTATCTGTATCTCTTTTTTTTTTTTTTTTTTTATTATACTTTAAGTTCTAGGGTACATGTGCATAACGTGCAGGTTTGTTACATATGTATACTTGTGCAATGTTGGTGTGCTGCACCCATCAACTCGTCAGCACCCATCAATTCATCATTTATATCACGTATAACTCCCCAATGCAATCCCTCCCCCCTCCCCCCTCCCCATGATAAGCCCAGTGTGTGATGTTCCCCTTCCCGAGTCCAAGTGATCTCATTGTTCAGTTCCCACCTATGAGTGAGAACATGCGGTGTTTGGTTTTCTCTTCTTGTGATAGTTTGCTAAGAATAATGGTTTCCAGCTGCATCCATGTCCCTATAAAGGATGCAAACTCATCCTTTTTTATGGCTGCATAGTATTCCATGGTGTATATGTGCCACATTTTCTTAATCCAGTCTGTCACAGATGGACATTTGGGTTGATTCCAAGTCTTTGCTATTGTGAATAGTGCCGCAATAAACATACGTGTGCATGTGTCTTTGTAGTAGAATAATTTATAATCCTTTGGGTACTGTATCTCTCTCTGTGTTTCTATCTATCTACTTCCTTATCTAGCAAGACTATATCAATTCAAGGACCATTTAAAACACAGAAAAAGTTTACAGTTTTCTCTTCATACAAGGGTATCTTGGTTTCAAGAGGTGAATAGTTGTATCATCTGTGTGTTCTTATCCTGAGGATAGAAGAGGAAAGTAGAAAATCTCCGGTTTGCTGCCTTATTTTCTCGGGGTAGTTGTTAAGAGTATAAACTGTGAATTCCGGAGTCAGACTGTCTACATGACCCTAGGTTAATTTCCTACACCTTTCTCTACTTCAATTTCTCACCTGTAGATGCTAGTTATCTCCTAGTATGGAGGATTTGGTGAGTTAATATGTGTAAAGCTCTTCTGTACCTGATAAGCTTTCATCGTTATTGTTTTTGCTGTGGTGGTAGTGATTGTGGCTGATGTTGCTGTTTACTGCTAGCGATCATCATGACATAAAGCAGGACAGAAAAGGCCTGCTATCATCCTTAATTTATTTAACGTAAGAATGAATGTACCTTGAAGGAGCTGTGGGAGCTATTCTGATCCCTCTGCCTCTAATACCTCGGCCACGACCAGAGTCCTCTGAGCCATTTAAGTAAGATAATTCACGTAGCTGTTCCTGACGAATTTCATCATTGTAGTCCTGGAAAAAAAACATGACATGATGAGTTAAAAATGGGACATGCCGTTCTCAGAGTTGGAAAAAAAAAAAAAGAAACAAACAAAACACAATGGGAAATAATTTTTTTCATTTGTTTCCTGGAACCTTATATGCAAAAATATAAAATGATATTAAAAAGTGTATATACTTTAAATTCCTATTTTTATATAGAGAAATTGGAATTGCTTATTTTATCAAGAAAATACTCAGCAGGACATCACATTAGATTTGCTGAGATGTGTTAGCTGGAAAAGGGAAGACAGCAACATAAAACAAAAACTTGGAATGTACTAAAGTTATGATTGTTAACATGACAATTACTAAAAAACAATTTCATTTGAATGAATGTATGTAGAATATGAATGACTACATGATATTCAAATAGCTTCTGATGCATAAACAAAAAACAGCAATCCCAAGGGTCCAGAGTAGATACTGAGCATGTATTACAACCATAAAGAAGTAGGATAGTATGTCTCTACTTCAGACAACCAGCAGCTGCAGAATCCAACTAAATAGCTTGATGTGAAATATTTATTTATTTATTTATTTTCATTTTTTATTTATTTTACTTTTTTGAGACACAGTCTCTGTCACCCACGCTAGAGTACAGTGGCATGATCTCAGCTCACTGCAGTCTCCGCCACCTGGGTTAAAGCAATTCTCCTGTCTCAGCCTCCGGAGTAGCTGGAATTACAGGCGCACACCACCATGCCTGGCTAATTTTTGTATTTTTCGTAAAGACAGGGTTTTGCCATGTTGACCAGGCTGGTCTTGAACTCCTGGCCTCAAGTGACCCACCCACCTCGGCCTCCCAAAGTGCTAGGATTACAGGCATGAGCCACTGCATCTGACCGCAGTGTGAGATATTTAAACACTACAAATTTTGTACGAGTTCCAGTATTGGCCTAAGGGAAAGTGTGAGCCAGAGAAAAAGGCAAATTTCACAATAACAACCAGAGATTCAGTCAAAGTCAAAGGACTTTTACCTTTATCAGGGCGGAAATATACTAGCCAATTCAAGAGGATGCAAGAGTGGAGCTGAATCATTAAAGGTAAATGCTACCTTCAAAAAACAAGTGCCAGTGTCACCTGTTTCTCTTTTTACTAATCAACACACACACACACACACACACACACACACACACACGCTCACACACCCCTGGTTGAATAGTACAAAATTAAGTAACTGGTTATTTGTGCCAAATGGCCAATCTGATCAATTATTTTTCTGGAAACATAGTTTAAGTGAAATCAATCTAGTGGCTCTTCTAGTGGTGAGGAGAGAGGTCCAGGAGTGAACACTATATTTGTAGAGGTTTGGCTAACAGCAATGATGTCTGAGGCCTATCTGTGAGACTAAAAATAAAGATTATCATCTGCACCAAACGATGTCAGTGTAGCTCTGCATATGTGTGGTACTGATGAAAACTGCATAGGGTCACCCACACACCTCTGTCTAGAAAATGGCAGGGAAGCATTCAGCCTCCAAGGATTTCTTTGGCACAGCTTTACCTCATGCTCTAGAAACCACCTAGATTACAAGCAAAAAGCCCCAAAGCATTTCACTTAATTTTATTTTTAGCATGTTGCTTTCATGTTTATATTCTTCAGCACCTGATTATAGTGATAATAGCCTCAACACAGTTAGCTGACAGAAGAGCCATAGAGTAGAAAATTATAGTTTCTAACAAGCCGTATATTATTCAATTTCTACCTCCTAATTTTCTCATTCAAACAACTAAACTTAAGAAGAAACATGTCTATTATTTTATTAGAATCAGGAAATATAATGAATTGCCACTACTGAGTGAACTGACCAGGTACTATCAAAATGAAACATTAATCCCATAATTTCCCAACGTAATGTTTACCAGTTTCAAAGGGGATATTTGTAGCTTCTTCTCTGAGGAAAACACATAGATACTTGGGGTGCTTATGAATTGTAGAGAGATATGGATTGTCCCTGTTGGCAAGACTGAGGGTTAGAATAAACATTTTAACAAATTGCAATTGAATTCAACATAGATAGAAGTGTACCTTAGAGCATAAATATTTTTTATGCCAGAATCAGAAAATATAAGAATGTAGATGTGCTCTTATTCATTTTATAATAATAAAGAATATGAAGAAGAAGAATGAGGAATAGGAGGAAAAGGATGAAGTTAAGGAGGCTGGGGAAGAGAGAGAGGAAGAGCAACATACTAATCAGATGGTGTCACAGACTAAGCCAATTTGTTCAGGATTCCCTGCATCCATATCCTTAGATTGCTTCCACCACACTGACTCTGGGATTTGCCATGTGATTTGCCTTAGCTAAAACATCATGACAAAAGCAGAGATTAGAAAAGTGCTTGTGTATTGGAGCTTTCCTTTTCTTCTTACTGGAAACCCCTATGCCACCTGATGAAGAAACCTAGACTAGCTTTCTGGAGGAAGAGAGGTAACATGGAGAAAGGCTCCAGTCATCCCTGCTCTCCCTGCCATCCTGTCTGAGTACCCAAACATGACAGTGAGGATTGAATCTCCAGTTATCCTAAGCCACCCTGTTCCAGTCAAGCTGGTGCAGTCAGAAAAATCACCTGGCCAACCCCAGAATCTGGAGAAATCGATAATAAATCGCTGCTTTATGCCAGCAAGTATTGTGGTGGTTTGTTTTGTGCAAAAGCTAACAAATACAGAGGGGACCAGTCAGCACGGTACATGAGAGATATACTTCTGGAGCGTACTTCAGCAGCCTCTCTCCAGCCCTGCCTAGAGGGGGAGTTCTTGGGTCCATGTGTGATCTGAATGTTTCTTGGAGCAGCTGTAGCCTTAGTTGGAGGCGAATATATCCAAATGTCATATCCTGGTGTCACTACAGTTTGAATTGCCCATTTAAATCTTTGCTCAGAGTCCATGCTCACCAATTCAACTGCATTGGAGTTCAGCTCCTAGACAGAAATCTAACATGGAGGGGATTTATTATTATTATTAATATGAATATTTGACACTGCAGGTTAATTTTTAGTGTAAGCAAAGCAACTAATATAATGTAACTGAATTTCTTATGAGCTTAGCTAGAGGGCTATGCTTTGAGAAATAAACCATCTGTCAGAGTTGTGGTGGCCAAGAGAATACAGACCAGCAACTACAGATGTAATTGACCAAAGACTCCAGTTGCCGTGCTCTAAAAATCCTATTGTTTCCAAGGCTATGCTATCCAAAAGCTTCTCCCAGCTGATAACCAAATGTAGTTAAATGCTAACACAGATCCATTCCTGGCCACACGGGATTGCTCTAACTATGCCTCCGGGGATTCCTTAATAGCACTGCCGAATTTACCTTACAACTTCATTGCACCAGGGCAATCCATAAGGATTCCACCCCTCTTTCCTCAGACATTGTAGGGCGAGGGCTCTTCAGCCTTCCTTGGTTCCCTCTTTTTTTGTCACAAGAAGATTTTCCTAATATAACTCTTACATGTTTAATCCCATTATTACATCTGCTTCTTGGAGGACCCAAACTAATATACGGACTGCTGATAAAATCAAGTTCCTAAGATCACAAGGCTGAGAGCTTTGGTAAATCCATTTATGATAATGATAGTTGAGCCTATCCCATTCAACATACTTTATACTATGCATGATTAAATTGAACTGCTTGTTTCTCTTTTACTTTAAAGTGGCTAAAGAATGGTTAAACATGAAACTGATTACTGATGACTAAAGAGGGTAGTAATGAGTATTTTTAAGAAAATAAATTGTATGTTGTCCAATTTTTTCAATACTTAATAAGAAAATAACAAAGACTTATGAAGATGGGCAAACACAAACCATATATTGAGCCAGAGACTGGAACAAGTTGGTTGACACAAATTGTGGCAATAATGAAAAGATTAGTGTGTTCATGTGTGTGGTAGAGTATGAGAGAGATAATATGGGCAACCACAGGTCATTTAAGAGTGCTCTAGTAGAAGAAAATATATGGTATGAATGGGAAAGGTAGAAACAAATGAAGTTTCCAGGTGCAGAAATGGCTAGAAGCATAATGAGACATTAGCCAGAGAAAAAGGGAAATGAAAAAAAATTTGAAGGTGGAGAATTTGTATTTGGTTCGAATAACCTTCTGTTTAAAATGTCAGAGAGACCTTCAGGCTTATCTTAGAAATTCAGATCTGGGTTAAGGGAGTACATTTGAGTGTCAACTACACATACTTGTGATAACTGAAGGATGAAGACTGTATAAGAAAACAGTAAAATTATGTATAGAGACAGAAATTTTCTAATCATAATTTTAATGCAAATTTATATCACAGAAAATAGTTGATTTATCAGTTGCAATATTTATATCATTAAATGCTAACTTACCCAGATTTTTAATAAATTCTGGTTTTCCTGATTAGACAATCAAATGTACCACATTATTTATAGCAATGAGACACTTAAATGCTTCAAAAAAAAAAATACGGAAGAAAACTTTTATTTATTTATTTATTTATTTATTTGAGATAGAGTCTCACTGTATCGCCCAGGTTGGAGTGCAGTGGTGTGATCTTGGCTCACTGCAACTTCTGCCGCCTGGGTTCAAGCGATTATCCTGCTTCAGCCTCCTGAGTAGCTGGGATTACAGGCACCTACCACCATGCCCGGCTAATTTTTGTATTTTTAGTAGAGATGGGGTTCCACCATCTTGGTCAGGCTGGTCTTGAACTCCTGACCTAATGATCCACCTGCCTTGGCCTCCCAAAGTGCTGGGGATACAGGTGTGAGACACCACGCTTGGCCAAAAAACATTTTTTAAAATGTCCAAATCTAGGGATAGTTGAACTCTTAAATATTGTCTAGACTGAACATATTCTGTGCCTTATATTTTCAGCTATTAAAATTTTTATTTTCAATTATTATGGGTATATCATATGTGTGTATATATATATATTTATGGAGTAAATGCAATGTTTTGATATAGGTATATGATTTGTAATAATCACATCAGGATAATTGGGGTATCTATCACCTCAAGTATTTGTCATTTCTTTGTATTGGGAACATTCAAATTCCACTCTTTTAGTGATTTTAAATTATACAATAAATTATTGTTGACTATATTCACTTCATTGTGCTACCCCAATACTAGATCTTATTCTATCTAACTATATTTTTGCACCCATTAACCATCCCAACTTTCCCCTCTCCTTCCCACTATTCTTCCTGGTCTCTGGTAACCATCGTTCTACTCTATCTCAGTGAGTTCAATTGTTTTAATTGTTAGTTCTCACATATGAGTGAGGACATGCAAAATTTGTGTTGCTGTGCCAGGCTTATTTTGCTTAACCTGATGACTTGTTCCATCTACGTTGTTGCAAATGACAGGATTTTATTCTTTTAGAATAAAATTCCATCCTGTATACCAACCATGTTTTCTTTTTTCATTCATCCATTGATGGATGCTTAGGCTGATTCCAAACATTAGCTACTGAGAAGAGTGCTGCGATAAACACAGGCCTACAGAAATCTCTTTGATATACCAGTTTGCTTTTTTTTTCTTTTGGATATATATACTTAACAGTGGAACTGCTAGGTCATATGGTAGTTCTATTTTTAGTGTTTTGAGGAACCTCCATACTGTTCTCCATAGTGTTTGTACAAATTTACATTCCTACCAAACAGTGTATCAGGGTTCCCCTTTCTCCAATTCCTTGCCAGCATTTGCTATTGCTTGTCTTTTGGAGAAAAGCCATTTTGACTGGGGTGAGTTGATATCTCATTGTAGTTTTGATTTGCATTTCTCTGATGATTAAAAATGTTGAGCATTTTTTTCACATATCTGTTGGATTTTGTATATCTTCTTTTGAGAAATGTCTATTCAGATCTTTTGACCATTTTAAACTCAGATTATTTGCTTTTTTCCTATTGAGCTGTTTGACCTCCTTATATATTCTGGTATTAATCCCTCGTCAGATGTGTAATTTGCAAATATTTCTTCCATTCTGTGTATTGTCTCTTCACTTTGTTGATTGTTTCATTTGTTGTGCAGAAGCCTTTTAGCTTACTGTGATCTCATTTATCCATTTTTGTTTTAGTTGCCTGTGTTTTTTGAAGTATTACTTACGAAATCTTTCCCCAAACCAATGTCATAGACAGTTTCCTCAATGTTTTCTTTTAGTAGTTTCATAGTTTGAGGTCTTATATTTAAGTCTTCTATCTATTTTGATTTTATTTTTGTATACGGTTAGAGATGGGAGTCCAGATTCAATCTTCCAAATATGGTTATCCAGTTTTCCCAGCAACATTTATTAAAGAGACTGCCTTTTCCCTAATGGTACCTCTGTCCAAAATGAGTTCTTGTGCATTATTTTTATAACATATATAATTTTCTAAACCCTGAAAGTTTTATATTATGGTGCTTTTTTCCAGTCCTTTCTTAAGCATTAGGTCTAACTTTGAATTAATCTTCATTCATTAGTACATGAGTCTAGCTGAAACTAGAATATCCTGTTGATGTTTATTGGTTGCATGTGTTGCTGATGCTTCTGTTATATAAAACTTTCAAGATATGAGTAAACAAATTATTCCAAGTTTACCTTGGAAGCAACATCAGAAATATACTACATATTAATTCACTTGAGTAGTATTGAGTTCTAAGACTTGGGAGTCATACGATACATATGAATGAGTGGTTATAGTTTTATAGCATTTATAAATTTTATGCTCAACTTGCTAACATAGATAATCACTAAAAAGTAAAAATATGAGTTCACAAATGGTAATGAGGTAATTTATATTTACATAATATTATTTTAGTATTGTTTTATTACTTTAGTATTAAAACACCCTGGAGAGATAAAGAGTTAGAGATAGACAAATATTTACCTAAGTAAGTGAATAAAGACAAAAGAGACGAAGGTAAAGTTACAGCAATTCAGAATGAACAAAGAGGAAAAATTAATTTCCAGTCATTAAAAATCAATACATAATAAAAGAAAAATTAACATATGTATTTCATTTTTCTGGAAAACTAGAATATTACAAAACTTAAATAATCCCTAGGCCTACCCATATTATGAAGATAATGCTCCACTTGTCAAAAAAATGTAAGTTATATCTAGGGATAAACCTTAATGGTATGTTAGATAGAACTACAAATTACTGGGATTTCACACTTCAAATAGTAAAGAATGCTTTACTGTTTTGGCATATACCTGCAGTAAATAAAATATGTACACTCTAAAAAGATTCCTCTTGCAAGATGAACTATAAAGTAGCTTTAAAAATGATGATTAGTTTAATCTATGGCTTTGATTTCAGACAGAAAAGACTAAAGTTTGAGTGAACCTTTAAAATATCTACTGGGGCTTAAATAGCACATGCATATCATACATATATATATATATATATATATATTTATTTATTTTTTTGAGATGGGATCTCTCTCTGTTGCCCAGGTTGGAGTACAGTAGCATGATCTCAGTTCACTACAAACTCCACCTCCCAGGCTCAAGAGATTCTCCCACCCTGGTCTCCTGAGTAGCTGGGGCCACAGGTGCAGGACACCATGTCCAGCTAATTTTTTTTTGTAATTTTGGTACAGACAGGGTTTTGCCATGTTGGTCAGGCTGGTCTCGAACTCCTGAGCTCAAGTGATCCGCCCGCCTCAGCCTCCCAAAATGCTGGGATTACAGGCATGAGCCACCGTGCCTGGCCTCATAGATATTTTTTATAATTGATCCGAATTTTAAATTTATTTTCCTATAGTGTCCAAATAATCTGCTTTTTTGCTATCAAAATAAATTGTAAAACTTTGTTATTTGAAATAATAGCAAAGATATTCACAATAATTTCCCATGTTCCTTTTGTCTAAGGTAAGACCAATTTCCCCATCAAATAATTTCCATGAAATTCATGAGTGCTTCTTTTTGCCTCTCTGACAAGGCCCTCCCACCGTGACGCCATATGGTGTAAACAGTATACACAAAAGCTCAGACCAGACAGATGTTTGGATGTTCCTAGAAAGGACCTATGCTCATAGTCTGCATATGTAATATATATGCATAATTTCTCAGTTACATACACTCATGTCCATCTGTTACGATGGCATTTTGCCCAAAAACAAATTGGGAAGATTATTTCACTTGCATATGGATGCCAGGAAATGACAGGTGTAGACAGGCTACCTGGTGGTGCAGTGAGGGACCATTTTCCTGCCAAATTCCTTCTTCTGAGGATACAATGGACACTGGTGCTGCACATTTAAAACTGTGATTATAGCCACTGGTAACATGTGAATGTACACTCAACTCTGGTAATGCCAAGACTTTCAGAAATCATCAGAAATGATATGTATGGAAGTGATATGTAGTCTTTAGCCTTTCTGGGCCATGACAAAGAGAACTGGAATTTTCTCAGCTCCTACAAACAGATTAGGGCACTTTTACCGCAGTAGTAAAGAAGGCATGGAAAGTATTGGGTTCTGCCCAATATCAGACCTGCAACTAAGTTGGAATGGGTAGCAAGCTATTTCAGAAAACAGTAAGCTATTCCAACTAACTTCAACTGGGTAGCAAGCTAGTGCTGTGGTGGATATTATTTAGCAAAATAGAACATGCTATTAGATAACATCTCTTAGTCACCACAGCATGAGTTTTAATCAGCCCAGACTCAGAACCAGAAAAAAACTCATTATCAAAATGTAGTCAAAGAGCAGTCAATTAAGATTTATTAAGCATCTGCTTGTGCATGACTCTGCATAAGTTTTATATAAAGACTTTATAAAACTTATTCATCAAAGAAGATTGGATATCACAAGGTCAAAATATTGTGGGCTTTGTATCTTAAACAGTGAGTGATTGTAAATTTCTGTACCTAAACAATGTTTTATCTTATTTTCCCATTACTAAAGTCATATTGCCCATTACTCAAAAATAATCAAAGCATAAGATAATAGCAATACAGATATTATTTAGACATTTTGCAGGAAGATTGGAAAGGCTTATTCTCTATCTTATTTTATTTGACTTTATTAAACTTTGGCCACACAAGGTTTTAAGACCCCAGACCTTGTGAATGAGCAACAAAAAACTTATGTATTTGACATTATGCTTTTATCCATCCTACCCTAGAAAATGAATCACTGTTCAGGGTAAATTCAGGATAGTAGACAAATGTTTAGATAATATTAAATGACAGATTTGACTTGTAATTCTAAAAGTAACAAGTTTCATTTGTCTAGGTAAAGTCAAAACAACTACTTTTTTCAATGAATTTTCTTGGCAAATTATTGTACACATGATATAGGAGTTTCATTTCATTTAAAGTCAAAATAGGCATTGATTTAATACTTCAGCAAGTTATCCACCTTTATTTAAAAGTATATAAAATGAACTCTTGGTTAAGACAGAATTGATGGTTCTCAGTATGATCTCATGGGACCAAATCTTAACCAAGAAACTATAATAATAAAGAAACACTGAAAGAAAAGTGTACACATGCTATGCATAAAAAAGGTTGATAGGATATAGGTCCTGTGGATGATATTTTACCAATAACCTAGGAATTCCAGGCCTTCCTTTGGATATGGAAAATTTATATATTCAAGACAGGGATGCATTTAACCTGTTAGATGTTTTTTAAGTTCCTGAAGGAGTTTTGCTAAATAAATCATCCTTTTATGTAGTCAGTGCATTTCTGAGGAGCAGGTAAGTAGCAGGCACTAATGTAGGTTCTGGGGAGAGAGTGGAGGAAAGTTCTGATCCAGGGGAGTTAAAGCACATGTAGATGACCAGCTCCCTACACTTGTTCATGTAATGTAATGGTAAACAACAATTAAAGAAACATTTCAAGAAAACAGTAGGCACGAATTGAAGCCTTCTTTAATACTCTCTGAATCAGCGCATGCTCAGTTCAACTTTGATCCTTTTTGTTGGTTTAAAATATTTATTTACAATATTATACCAATTATTTAGTGGCTTCTGCTTTTTGTTTTATTTTTAAAATGTTGAATTCTACATTTTTGGTTTAGAAAGAAAGACATTTGCTATATTTCCTCATGAGAAAATCCCTCCTAGAAGTTCTCCTATATATTTCCCCAAATGAAAATGCTGTAATGATTCCTTCTAGCTGTAGTTTTGTCAAGCTATTCTGTCATAGTAACTTTCTTGAAGCTCTTTGTAAAGAGTATACAATATTGCCATGTCTGCCCCTTTACAAAAAGTTATCCTTTTATTTGGCTTGCAGTTTCTAGCTCCCCTCAAATTCAATCTTGAAAAACAAACAAACACCCTGCACACTATTCCAACTATTCTTTCTGAATATTTAATCATATTAGAATAAGATAGTCCTTAAAAACAATTATTGCGCCACTTTTTCTAACCAGCATAAAGCAACAACAATTGCCAGATGGGAAAAGTGAATCTAACACAGAAAATAAGCAAAGCCAAGCAAGAGTGAGAGAGAGCAGGCAAGGGTTAAGAATGTTAAGTGAAGCATTCTAGCTGAGAATACTTATAAAGGGGAAAATGATGAAAAAATTTATTTCCATTGTCAGTAACTGAAGAAATGAACTTGTAAAATGTAATACAGTACAATACAGTGAAAAAGTATTTGGAAAAAAAATACATCAAAAAGATGTGTCAAAATATGATGTCAAAGTTCCCCAAAAACAACATAAATTAGAATTACAAAATGAAAAGAACACAGATTTATACTGAGAAGACGCAGGTATATGTCATTTATTCCTTTCCTTGCTTCCATTGGTTCTGCCTCAATTGGAAACATCTCTTGAATTGTTCAGCCAGGCTTCTTTCCTCAATTACCTGAGTCCTTTCAATGGTCGCAAACTGTATTTGCCTGTCTTTGAGGTGAATTCACCCATAATTCCAAATGGGTCTTTTGTCCAAGCCTTTCTAGCAAGAGCAAATCTAAATAGGGAAGACCTGGGTTCTTTGCTCTAGTGGGCCCACGACAGAGCAACTGGTACAACTAAGTTCTCCTCTGAAGGGTGACATGTCATCTCTCTGCTCTCAGGCTTCTCCCAAGATCTGCTAATTCCACAGCCCATCTGTGTAGGTCTCTGCAAGAGCACTATAGTTAGCTGAATCAGGCAGCCCATTTTCTGTCCTCTGCAAAATATACATGCACAGCAAGTGGTCAGAATCAATCCTATTCTGTATGTTACAGAAAGGATTTACTGCAAAGAAGTCATGAGATATTCTTAGCAATCATGGGAATGATTGTTGTTTTCTAAGGCTCCTTTCAGTTCTTGGATCTCTTCCCTCTCCAACCCCACATTTCAAAGAGCAACCACAATGCCTGCTCTCTTGGAATCACTCTCAATATGAGATATTTTAAGATCATTAAGCCACACTGTTAAGCTGCTTGTGTCTATCAAGTGCCTTCATCACGGACATGGGAGAAGACCATGGTATCAAGAGTCAGAATGCAAGTCATCATTTTTCCCCAACCTCTTTCCTTACTCATTTTTAAAATTCATTCTTCAAACTCTGATTGCAAGAAGGTAACCATTTAGTTGTATAAGGCCATTTTTGAGCTCTATGATTAATGTTACACTTTGATTCTTTTTCATCCAATTAGAGAAATGATGGGATCTCAAGAAGTGGAGATCAGCTAAAAGAAATTCAGTTTCAAGGAATATCTGGATACTACCCACGATGCTCCTGTCCTTTGCCTGAGGTGGGATTTTTATATAGTTCTAAGATGTGGAGTACTGGAACAAGCTCATACTGCTCAGCACTGGAGGGAGAAAACTGGGTTTCTGCTGAACTTGTGCAACATCACCAGGCATGCATTCCAAAGGGCAGGAAGGGAGCATTTGGGATTTCTTTATTGCTTTCCTCAGTAAATAAATATATTATTATTAAATATATGAATATTATATATAGTAAATAAAACAAATATGCTGGTTTATTTATATATATATATATATATATATATATATATATATATATGTTCTAGGTGGTAAGAATATAGTAAAAAAGCCCTCATTGAGCTTACATTCTAGTGTGGGGAAAGACTAAAAAAACACAAAGGAATAAATAATCTTAGTTCAGAGAGTAATACTGTGAAAAAAAGAAACAGAGCAACAGGATTGAGGGACTGGGGAAGCTGGTTTAGACGGGAAGTCAGCAGTGCCCTACTCGAAGAGAGAATATATGAACTGAGACCCAAATGCAAAGGAGTCTGTCATGTGAGGATGTGGTTCACTAGTCTTCCAGGTAAATGGAATGTGAAGGTCAGGAAGGAGCTGAGCATCTTTAAGGAACAGGGAGAATGCCAGTGCATATATATCAAAGGTTTAGTGAGCAAGGTTGTAAATGATATTAGTTCAGACAATAGGTAGGCTCTGTATCACGGTGGTGCTTCTTGGCTTTATTGTAGGTATAACAGAAGGCCTAAGGAATATTTAAGATGGATAGTGAAATAACCAGTTTTTATCTGAAAGAGAGTATTCTGGCTGCCATGAGGTAAATGGATTAAAGTAGGATTAGACTGGAAACGAGAGAGGGGTTAAGACACCATCGTAAGCAGTACGTGCATTAGGTACTGCAGTCATCTTTACCAGTACCATTATAAGTGGTGGAGAGAAAAGGCAATTAGATTATTGCTGATAGATTAGACATGGGAAATAATGAAAAAAATGAACTTAAAGCTGTCTTCTGCATTTTTTGTTTGTGTAACTGATTCACTTGTAGTGCCAACACTGAGATGGAAAAGTTACTGAATGTGGGCTTCCCTCTTCTCTCTCTCGAATTTTAAATAGGGAAGCAAATAGCATTTCTAAACAAAGAGACTTTTTAAATTGGGAATCTTTCAGTGTGATGTGATTTCTCTCTTCTGTAGATAGCCTGTCTTCTGAGTAGATGGGAAAATCATTAATAATCTTGCTTAGGAAAAAAATTAAAAAGACAAAATACATAGTCTGTTAATCATAAAAAGGAAATAAATACTTTTACATGAAGACATCCAGTGATCAAAAATAGAGTTGGGAACTTGTCAATTAAGAGATGAAAAAGAGCAATCCAGGTAGATGTCCATGTGTGAAGTCACGAAGCCATGACAGAAAAGTAATAGAGTTAGAAGATAGTTGTGACAATAGTCACAATAATAATAATCCAATCCAAAATAATAACCCAGGTTTCCTAAGCATTATGTCAGGAGTGGACAGTAGAAGGGTATGTAGATGGGAGCCAGGCTGGAATATTAGAGTCTTGTGTTCTTAAGGTAATGAATCCTCACAAGAAGGCATAGCACCATGATGGCCTTTGGAAGGATCACTCTTAGGAATGTGGATGAGGAACTGGAGTTGTAGGGATGTGTGGAACAGTTCTACAGAAACCAAATTACTACAGAAGACTCTTATAACAATCCAGACAAAAGGCAATGGAAGTTGGAATGAGCACAGAACTCAAGTTTTGCTACTAACTAGTTTTGTCCCTGTGAACAAGTCATATCTGCCCTCATTTCTGTATGCGGAAAATAGGAAGGTGGTCATAATGACTCAACTAAGTATTTCTCAAGGTGTCTCCATAAGATCTTCTCATGAAGGAGCTTTCTGTGATAGCAAGAGGAAGGCAGGCTACTGAATTTTTATTGTCCTACAGTAGAATCAAAATCAAATGATTAGGGTCCTATGTACACTTGGAAATGTGGCTGAAGGTCTATTTATATAATAATTTATTCATAAAACTCCTACTCAAGTAACAATTTGCTTTCCACACCATCTCATTTTATGCATTACTTTGCTACCAAGTCAATGAGGGAAACAGAAAAGAATATTTTTAAAAACCAGATTTAAAAATACTATCAACAAACCCTCTCGAGGAGAAAGAGAATGTTATAAAAAGAGTTTTATGCTTTGGTTTGTTAGCTCAGCTTCAATGTTGATATAGACTCTGAATTGAGATTGAAGTCTTAGGACTTTAATGGTAGCAAAGGGCTTTGGTGGTTATTAAACACCTCAATTTTACTTAGGCATTTAGCAAACCACAAAAGCCATTAATTGGCTGTCTTTTGCACTGTTGTGGATATTGCTTCCAAAGCATCAGTAAGTATAGAGCAGATCTGTGATCACTTCCCTTTCTCACCATACAGATAATTTATAGATTAAATATACATACTCCAATTCTTACTTTGTAATGGTCAAAAACATTTTCCAAGAGATTTGATTTACATAGGTTTCTGAAGCACTTAATTCTAAACTTAATTCTCCAGATGCCTGCAAATCAGCCATCTGAGGTTTAGAATTCAGTTTGAGAGATTTTCATATGGCCTTGCTCTGGAAAGCTAAACTATATTTGTAAAATGTTGTTGGTCTACAGACCTGTATCGTTTTAAGTTATTGAATTTTACACAGGCAAAGTTGTACATATAAAGACAGAGAATTCTACTCTCAAAAAATTACCCTTGCTATTCCTTTAAATTATTTGCAACACAACTGGAGTTTTGGGACTCCACCCAAGCTTTCCAGATATCTCCACCTTTATTTTATCCATATTTAGAATGTAACTGTGATATATATATATATGTCAATATTAGAAAAATTGTCAAGTTCTTCCTCAGTATTACAAAGGGACTTTTATGTTCATCATTGCTATCAACGCAAACACTGACTTAGTTAAAAAAAAAAAAAAACTGAAAAATGATGCAGGATAAATTTTTAAATGTATCTGGATTTCAAGAGAATGAGAAGACAAGCCACAGACTTGGAAAAAATATATTTACAAAAGACATCTGATCAAGGACTGTCATCCCAAATATACAAAAAATTCATTACAAATCAACAAGAAGAAAGCAACTTAAAAATTAGCAGATCTAAACATACCCTTCATCAAAGATGTACAGATGTATAGAATTTAGTGAGCAAAGGTGAAAGTGGTATTAGGTCAGACAAGTAAGTATATGAAAAGATGCTCAAAATCATACATCATTAGGGAATTGCAAATTAAAAGAGTGAGATACCACTATGTACTTCTTAGAATTTGGAAAATCCAGAACACTGATACCACCAAATGCTGGTGAGGATGTGGAGCAACACAAATTCTCATTTTTTTTTTTTTTTTTTGCTGGTGGGGATTCAAAATGATATTGAAACTTTGAACCACAGTTTGTCAGTTACTTAGAGAACTAAACATACTCTTACCATATGATCCAGCAATTGTGCTCCTTGTTATCTATCCAAATGCATTGAAAACTTACATGCACACAATAACCTGCACACAAATGTTTAGAGGCAGCTTGATTCATAATTGCCAAAACTTGGAAGTAACCAAGATGTCCTTCAGTAGGTGAATGGATAAATAAACTGTGGGCCATCTAGAAAATGAAATGTAATTCAGCAATAAAAATAAATGAGTTTGTATGAAGCCATGGAAAGACATGGAAAAAGCTTAAATGCATATTATCAAGTGAAAGAATTCCATCTGAAAAGGTTACATACTGTATGATTCCAAATATATGACATTCTAGAAAAAGCAAAATTATGGAGACAATAATGCATCAGTAATTGACAGGGGTTAGGGGAAGGATGCAATGAGTATGTGGAGCACAGAAAATTTCAGGTAGTGAAACTATTCTGTATGATACTGTAATTGCGGATACATGTCATGCCTTTGCCCAAACCCAAAGAATGTACAACATTCACAGTAAGCCCTAATGTAAACTATGAACTTTGAGTGACAATGATGTGTCAATGTATTTCATTGATTGTAACAACTATACCACTGTGGTGCAGGTTGTTGATGGTAGGGAAGACTGAGGGACAAATGGGTATATAAGAAATCTCTTTACCTTCCTGTCAATGTTGTTGTGAATGTGAAACTACTCTAAAAATAAAAGATCAATTAATTTGTTTTGATTGATAAGAATAAGATTTCAATAGCAAGATGTTATGAAATATAGACCATTTCATCAAGTTGAAACACCCTGTTCAAGATTAAAAATATCATATTGCTAAATAAGTACTTTTTTCCTCCTCTTTAGGGATATGTGGATATGGAAGCCTCCTCCACATTCATTTCTGATCTTCAAGGAGACCTAAGTGCATCTAGCCAAATTCATCTTTATGGTGCCCTGGTGAATGATGAAGTATTGGAGGATTATTACCCCATTTATGGACTCAGAGGTTAAATGATAAATGTGAGGCAAATTACAAGCAGGGATTTTGTGGTATAAAACACTTTAAATGCCTTTCATTTCTCATCTTTATACCAGTTAAGTTATTCCTTTTTTTTATTTTCCTCTTGTTTTGACATTTTATCAGAGACCTATTCAAAATTAAGAATGCTGAAATCAATAGTTCATATACCTAAATCAGAGTTCTAAGCACTTTACTCTGCATACGTTATAAGGGACTATGCTATTGGCTGAATTATATCCCCCTGCCAAATCCAAATGTTAAAGCCCTAACCACTCATGTGATATTATTTGGAGGTGGGGCCTTTGGGAGGAAACCAGGTTTGGATGTTAGGAGGGTGGGACCCTCATGGTGGGATTATTTCCCTTATAAGGAGATACACCAAAACATACTCTCTTTTTCCCTCTCTCTCTCTCCACCATGTAAAATCACAGTGAGAAGGTGGCCATCTGCAAGCTAGGAAGAGATCCCTCACCAGAATCCAACTATCTCAGACCTCCAACCTTCAGAATTGTGCATTGTTTAAGCCACCCAGTCTATAGTGTTCTGTTAGGGCAGCCTAAGCTAAGACAGGCTGTATGAGTGCTATTCTGAATCAGTGTACTCTTTCTGAGAGAAGAAGAGGTAATCAAAAAATATAACTTTGCCCTTGCTGTGAAACTGGTATTATTGTTGCTACTGTTGGTGCTGATGGTGTATGTGTGTGTTTGACATGCATGTAAAATGTGTGCATTTTAGCTGTTTAATGAATTGAGACTAAGTAATCAAATTACATAGATAAATCAGATAGGCTGCTTCTTAGGCCTCAACACAGGAATTCTGAGCTCTAGTTCAGAGTCTATATGGCATTACAGAAATCAGCTTTCTTCTCTCTACAACCTGTTTTATGAATTTCTAAATAGACTTAAATAAAACTTGGCCCCACACCTGGAGATTTGAAGATGATTCAAACTATATGGCGAACTTCTAGGTAACCATATACCATCCTCATACATGTTCATTTACATTTATGTGTGTCTATTTAGAACACATCTATGGGAACAAGACTGTATACAATTAGAAAGGAAATAAAAACTGAGGGCAAGGATAGATGAATAGACACGTCAAATACACAGCAGAATGGGTTTATATAAAACGTGATTGAGTAAAAATTTTTAAAGAAATACAAAAGGAAAACATCTGAAGAATCCAAAAAAGGGTTAGCAAAGCAATAGAAATGTGGCTAAGGGAATGCGAAAAATGGGGTCGAGTAGCTCACATTATAGCAAAATGGGCAATAAATGACAGCATAGTCATTTGTAGGCACATTGGAAATCGACAGTGCAGAGCTTGATGAGGTCTAAATTCTACAGTGTGATTAGATACAACTGTAATGTCAAAATCATTTTTGTAAACCAGCTGGCTCAGAAGACCATTTTTTGTCTCAATTCTGATGTATTGACTACTTTTTATATAACTTCTATTTGTAGAAACATGACTACAACATGATCTTTCATTTAGTGTCCTCCTTCTAACAGATATTATTTTGTTTAATTTCTTCATTTTAAATTATTTATGGCCATGTTCACTGTGATGTAAAATCTTAAAAACCCTGAAGAACAACAACAACAACAACAACAAAACCCACCAAACCATCACACTTTTCACATTTTGAAGACCATTGGTTGGCGTACATAAGCAATAATAAGAGAAGACCTGCTCTCTCTTTTTGGGAAGCTGTAATATCTACTATTCTACACGTGGTATTCTTAACACTAAATGTTTCAAAGGCACAATGGGTAAAATATCACTTTAGTACCCTTCTTTCCTCTTATGTGATTCTGCGAATGGTTTGACAAATGGTTTGAGAAATTCTATTTTTATGTATTTTAAGTTGGAACCAAAATCAATTTTTATTAAAAAAGATACATGACCCCAGGAGCTTAAAGTAGATGAAACGCATGATTATAGCATACTACATAGAGGTAAAATTTACGTTGCTTAATTTCATGATAAAATTTGTGTAATGCCAATTTTCAGAAATTAAATTTTAAAATTGTGAGCTGAAATTATATATATTAGATTCTGGAGAGGTTGTTTCATGCAGCAATTACGAATATCACTATGTGGCCCTATTGCCTGGGTGAGAGACATTGACACTTCATGACTTAGTGTAAAACGCTAGTCATTCTGAGGCCTAAATTTACATATCCTAAAATAGATCAATAAGAGTAATAAGCAATATAATATGGATGTTGGATGGATTAAACAAACATGCAAATTGCTCAAAATGGTATCTAGCACACACGGAGCACCTGATAAATGTTAGCTCTTATGCTCCCCAGGGGGATTATAAAATTGCTTACTCTCCTATACCACCTATTAGAAACAATAAGTAAGTCTGTTACTTCTACCCTACCTTATTTCTTTGAAGAATTTTAGTTAAAAAAATAAATCATGAAGTGATAAGTATATGTGAATGCTTTTTTTTTAAAGTTGTAGAGAATCTTTGGACTACAACAAATTATTAATTGTAAAAAATGATTTTTGGCTATTTATCCTTGGATGATTAAGGCCTAGGGTGAGAACATTTTTACAGGCAAATGGTTGAGTCAGAAGCTATTCTTGACTGAGTAGTTGGAAAGGATTCAGTCCTATAAAAAATGCTGTCAGAGTACATTTAGACATAGTGATTTTAGTATCACTGGTATGAAATGAAGGTCTAAGGAAGACCAATAAAACAAAATACTGACTCAAGTGAAGATTTTGTAGAAATATAGATGGAAAGAGAGCAAAGTAAAACACTTATAATAAATTAGGAGACTCAAGCAAGTCCCTCCATAAAGGCAACAATTAATAAAATGGCAATGTAAATGAAAATAGCTATTCAGGGAAAGGAGGCAGGTGGATTTCATATTTTTTTTTTTTTTTTTTTGAGGCGGAGTCTCGCTCTGTCGCCCGGACTGGAGTGCAGTGGCCGGATCTCAGCTCACTGCAAGCTCCGCCCTCCGGGTTTACGCCATTCTCCTGCCTCAGCCTCCCAAGTAGCTGGGACCACAGGCGCCCGCCACCTCGCCCGGCTAGTTTTTGCATTTTTTAGTAGAGACGGGGTTTCACCATAAATGACAAAGAAAACTAAAAGGCAAAGAAAAGTTTAAAAGAACAGAAATGCTCAAGACAAAACTTTTAAATTCAATTCACTTAGGAGAGATGTATAAACAAAGATAATGTAAATTATGAATTCATTAGTGAAAACTAGTAATCCCAACTTAAATTGCATGGTAATATCCTTGGGCAATGAGCCATATAGGTCAAAGTTACAGGACATATCAAAGCATTTTAAATGCTCCTGTCATTTCCACTGCCTTGTTTTCAGAATACATGCTAAATTGTACCAATCAGCAAGTGTTCTTATATTATTCATCTACTGAGTAATTTCCCTTGCAATTCTAGATGAACAGGATATTATATTAACTCCCAAGTTTCATTTTGCACACATTAAAGCAGCTCTCTTTACTGATATTTGTTCAATATGTGAGTGAATATTTTAGCAAATTATATTGGACTCTGGCTGGCAACTTTCCTGGAATTTTTAAATTGTTATTACATGTTTTTAAAAAATTGTGAAAGCAATACCTGCTCAGTATAGGAAGTAATGTGAGTCAAATATAAATTCTTTTAGAAGTTAATATTATCTTTTTATGACACATCTCTAACACACTCTTTTACTGAATAATACCTCATGACCATTGCTCCAAGACAATGAGACAGAACTCATTCTTTTTAGTAGCTAATTAGTTTTCCACAGCATACCTGTAGTTCACTAATACATTCAATTATTTATTTATGGATGTTTTAGAGTTTTCCACTGTTTTACCACTACAATTCTAAGATTATCATTCTATTACATGGTTCCTTTAAATCCTGAGATTAGATTCTGTAAAAAGGAATTATTGTGTTGAATGATGTGCTAGTACTTTTAAATTTTAATGCACATTGCCAGACTTTCCATAATGATCATATTATATGACTATCAACAGAATATTAATATGCTTGTTTCTTCAAACATTAAGATGATTTCTTCAGAATGGCAAGGCATCATTTTTTTTTCTTTGACATCCATATAGTTAAAAAATTATATCTCATAGTAAATATCATTTTATATGTATTAGCCATTTGGATTTTCTCCTTTTTGAATTGGTTGTCTGCATTGAGATGTTTATAATTTCTAAAAATCTATTTATAGAGACTTATGCTTCCAGTCAAGATAGAGTAACTTGGACCACATTTATCTTCCCCTCTGAACAAAGCAAAAAAGTGGGCAAAATATATTTTTAAAAAATTTCAAAGCACTAGACACCAGGCAACTAAGGCTAGTGATCCCTGAACTATGGGGAACAACTGCAGTAAGCCCTATGACTTCCTGCCTTTAGCAAGTCTCCAAATTATGGCACGGAGAGGAATAATCTAGGCAGAGTCCAGCAGACTCCCTGAGTGGTAGAGACATTGTTGACAGTCAAGGAGACCAGGGTGATTAGACTTCCAGAAAGAACAACAAAGAGCTGCAAAAACAGACAACTCTGGAAATCTGAAGATGATATTTTCTGGAGTATTTAACAATTCAGTGCCTGTGTAGCAGGAAACTATCTAGGGCCAGGAAAAGAACCACCAGAAAAGACTAGAAGGAACAGTTCACTGCACTCACAGGGAACCAGGGGTGGAAGAGGACCAACTACAGTAGAAATGCCATAATTCACATGAACATCAGGTACGCTGCTCAGAAAGATCTTGCATCAGTGATAGGGAATAATGATCTCCTTGAGGGGGAATAATTATCTCTATATTAAACAGCTCTTCAGTCTTGCTTTTAAAAAGTTATAAAAGCAAGACTCAATAGAGTCCAACAATTTATAAGTAACTTACTGGTATTCTAGAATAAAGTTTGAGAATATTTATAGAAATAAATACATTTAGCACTTAATATAGCAAGATGCACAAGGTGGTAATCAATTCAAAATCACCAGGCCTGCAAAGAAGCAGCAAAATATCATACATAATGAGGATAAAAATCAGCACATGGAAATTGACCTGGAATTGATACAAATGTTAAAATTAGCTGTCAAAGACATTAAAATGGTTATGATAAAATGTATTTCATATAATGAAACCATTAAGTAGACATTGATGAAAAACAGTCTAAATTGAATTTCTGAAGATAAAAGCAATAAGATTGAGATAAAAAATAAACTAAGTGAGATTATGACAGTTTAGACACTGCAGAAAAGATTAATAAATGTAAAGACATAGCAACAGAAACTATCCAAAATGAACACTAGAGATAAATAAGAATTACTAAAAAAAATAAAAAGAGAAGACACAAACTACTAGCATAAGAAATGTGAGAGGTAATATCACCACAGATTATGCAGATATTAAAAGTATAGTAATGGACTATTATAACCATGCCAATAAATTCAACAATTTAAAGGAATTAGAAAAAATTTTTGGAAGGCAAAAACTTCCAAAGTGCACTTGAGAAGATATACGTAATGGACACTCCAAATAATACTTTGTCTATTAAAGATATATAAGGCCACATAGGCTTTATCCCAGGAATGCAAGGTTGGTTTGATATTTAAAAATCAATCAGTGTAATTTATCATAATGATAAATTAAAAATGAAAATCCATATATTAATTTCAATAGATGTGGAAAAAACATTTACTAAAATCCAATATTCATTTCTGACCACAGAAACTCACCTAAACAGAAATGTAAGAGATCTTGCTCAATTCAATAACAATAATTACGAAAAACCAACAAATACCATAGCAGTGTGAAAGACTGAATCATTCCTCTGAGATCAGCGAAGAGGCAAGTCTGCTCTCCCCACTTCTAGTCAACATTGCACTGGAGGTTCTGGCTAATTGAACAAGGCAAGAAAAGGATAAAAGGCATTCAAATTAGAAGGAAGTTAAACTGCATTGGAATATGACATTGGTTTATGTAAATCATCTAATGGAATATATTAAAAAGTAAATAGAAGCAATTAGCAAATAAATTCATCAATGAAAAATAATATAAAATATATATAGAAAAAAATTGTATTTTATTTACTAGCAATGAACAATTAGGAATTGAAATTACAAAACCATACTCTTTATAATAAAAAATTACATAAATTAGATATAATCTGGCAACAACATTAAAGACTTATACACTGAAAATTAGAAAATCTTGCTGAGAAAACCTTGCTTAGAAAAATTCAAGAAGACTAAATAAAAAAGAGATGTACACTATGTTCATGGGATGAAGGAAGGATTCAATATTGATAAGTTATCAATTCTCCTGAAATTGATTTACCCATTTAATTCAGCCTAATCTATGGTGCCTTCCTGCAACAGTAAGTGGGCCATAGTGATGCCAGGAGGAAGATATTTTTTTTTACCAAGGGCCTTAAGGAAATTTTTAGGTGTGATGGAGACATTCATTATTTTGACAGTAGTGAGTGTTTCACAGATGCATACATCAAGACATTAAATTATCCCTTTTAAAGGCTAAAATTTCTAATCAAGTTACAATAAGTCAAATTAAAAAATTAATTTTAGGTACTTCTTTTATATTATGAATATTAATCTTTAAACTGTGATGAACACTATAATTTTTAAAAGTCTAACAATGGTCTTCTGATTTTATTCATTGTATCTTTTACTGTTTATTTTTATCATTGTATAGATAAATATGTCTCATCAGATACATTTATCTAGTAATTTATTTATATAATCTGTGATTCCTAGATTACATTACAATGCTGGCAAAAACTAAGGTCATATAAATATTTTCTTATATTCTATTTAACATTTAGTATTTTATTTTAAACTTCATTCAATTTACAATTTACTCATTTATTAATTTATTATTTCCAAATAAATATGTTTTAATTGTTATATATGGATTATTATTGCTAGTAGTTATACAAAAATACATGATAACCTAAAACTTGGAACTTCATAGTTAAGCTTAGTTAAGAGAGCCCACTCTCTTTGGCTCTACATTTGTAATTGGATAGGGTGGTCAGACATTCATAGGTTGAATTAATTAAAACCAAAGGCATAATATGAGCTTGCATTTAAAACTATTAATACTAATTTTAAGCCATTTAATTATTTCACATTAATGACCATCATTTTTATACTGTGGTGCCTCAAACAGCATGTAGTCTTGTAATTGAATTGGTTGATATTAATACTTGCAAAATTAACTTGCTAGAAGAGTGATCACTAAGATTTTCAACAAAAGGTAGAAGAGTTAAATGGATGCTCTATTTCACAGGTATGTACTGTGTGCTACAGTTGGCAAAATGTGTTCAATCCCTACTCAGTAGTGATTATGTTATCTAATTTATATTGCTATATGTATGATCCTCACTTTTTGAAATAAAAAAAGAAAGATTCAGAATTACCAACATAGAGATGTAGAGATGTTAAGGAATCAATAACTAATTCACTGGATCTCTCACAGTTCCAAAGGTAAGTAAGATGTTATACTTTCATTAAGCAAGTTTGGTCAGGCACAGTGGCTCACACCTCTAATTCCAGCACTTTCGGAGGCCAAGGTGGGAGAATTGCTTGAGCCCAGGAGTTCAAGGCCAGCCTCGGCAACATAGCGAGACCTTGTCTCTAATAAAATTTTTTAAAAAGCCAGGCATAGTGGTGTGCACATGTACACCTATAGTCCCAGCTTCTAGGGAGGCTGAGGTGGGAGGATTGATTGAGCCTGGGAGGTTGAGGCTGCAGTGAGCCTTGATTGAACCACTGCACTCTAGCCTGGGCAGCAGAGTGAGGCCCTCTCTCTCAAAAAAAAAAAAAAAAGAAATTTGTAGTTTTGTGGGGCAATGAAAAAAATTCTAATAAAGATTAACATGTAAGTATTACATAAAACTTTTATTGAAAGTAGTTCCCAGTGTTGTGCTGTGATAGTAAAAGGTGGTTAGCACACTGCATTATGGAACATTTATTGAGTACTTATTAGGTACTAGGCATTTTGTTTTGCATGTTTTATATCTCCAATGTCCATATGTCTATGAAGCAGGTAGTAGTATTATTGACATTTTAATAATGAGGAAGCCGACACTGAGATAAAATGTATGTCTATACAAGTAGTATAATTATGAAAACTTAAGTATGTATACATAAACAATTATAGTTTTAGTGTTATGTAAAAGTACTGTGGGTTTATATAAGAAAGTCCTAGGGCATGTAGGAGCCATAGTAGAGAAAACGTGGGTAGAATCTGGGTGACAGAAAAGAGGCAAATCATGATAGAAGGAATCATATGTGTAAAGGGAGAATGTATTTTTAAAGTAACTGTGTAGGAAGTATTACTCTTAGATGGGTGGTGTATAGGACTGGGTGGGCTTAGAAGGGAAAGGGAATGAGCTTGGAAAGGTAGTTTGGAAGCTGACTGTGAAAGGAAGATTCTTTGGAATTTGAAGTTAAACCTATGCAGGCAAGTGGATTACAAAGGCTTTTTATCTAGAGTGCTTTTGAAAGACAAGAATTGAAAAGCAGTAGAATTCTCTCCTAAGCCATTAACTGTTTATAACATGCTAGAGGATGGAAAACACAAATGGGCCAATTCAGAGTGCAATTTTGGAGATATTAGAGAAGGAAAGAACGACACTCCTAGGCAGGTGTTCAAGTCCAAATCATACCACTCAAGGGGCCGCAGCAAACTGGAATAGAGTTGGGCCAGTAATCATCTTTAAGGGTCTTAATGAGCAGCAGAGATTTAGGATTATTGGTAACAGAAATTCTTGGTATCAACTAGCACTGGGCTAGGTATTGAGTCTGTAGGTTTGAAACTCAGGAGATAATTTGAAGCAAGAGTTTTTGGTGTCATTTGCGAATTGGTGAGAGTGACAGCCAGTAGAGCAGAGGATATCATCCAGAAACGAATGCTTCAAAGAGAAAGAGATAAATGATCCATAGACTAAACAACATTTTCCTGCATTTCTTAGTTATATTTTTTTTAAGGTGTTCTCTTATGTGTGTGTAAAATGAAAAACTTTGGGGAAGATTTCAAATAAGTCTCTAGTATAGTGATGTTATTCGCCACTTCCATTATCCTTAGCAATCATCATCTAGTGCTTATTCAGGAGCAGGGTCTGATTGACCCTATGTCACTCAGAATAAACTGCCTAAGATTAGGATTATGGCCAGTTTTAGGTTACTAACTTTGTCAATGAATAGCTGAGTAAACAGGAAAATTTCCTTAACTTTTCAGAGGCAACAGTAACAACAACAACAATAATATAAAGTTATTCAGCTTTTAGGGTCCTTAGGAGAATAAATGATAACAAATGGAAAGTATAACTTTGGCACATAATAGATTTATAGATTCATTTTCAAAAAACATATGTTATAACTATTACAACCTAAATATTGGTAATGTTATTATGAACAAGTAACTATTTTTACTCTCAAGCAGCATAAAATCTAAATGACAAATTATCCTATAAGACATATAGTCACATCAATGTTAGTCATCAGAATTTCAGCATACTCTGAACTAGGTACTGACAACTTCAAAAAAGTGGTGCTTGTTACCCAAAGTGTTGTTATAGAAACCTTCTACATAGTCTCCAAGGCTGTTGCTCATTTAAATATATATAAAATAACATTCTGTAATCTTGAAAATAAAATTTCCTTGATTGTCTAAAGTAAACAACGGATTGCCCAAACTCCCCAATCTATTGCTTTAACACTCTAACAATTTGGTAGCCCATGAGAGTCTTGTAATCACATTCATAATCAATCACATTGAAAACACAGGTTGACTCAATTCACAATAAATAGATGGAAGTATGCTATAATGCATAATACCATAATGGCCATCTGTTGCAGAGAAAATGGGAAAACACAAAGACGACAAACTTATTTTAATTCTTACAGCTGAGATTTTCAATCAGCTATACAATTGTGGCATGTGATAGTTCTGTATCTACAAATTAAGTAGGCTATGAAAGGAGGTAAGTATTGGAAACTGTTATGCAGATACAGAGATCGATACATTGATTCCACTGAGCTCTGCCCAATCTTGGATAGTGTTTACACAGTATCTTTCAAAGATATGAAGTATCTTTCTGGTGGTCAGAGGAAATACCTGCTGGGTTCTACTTACTGCTTGCATTGCCAAGTCATACAAATCATGTTCTTGTGTTTACCTTATTATGTAAAATGCTAAGAACCTTCACAGGAGAAATGGAAGTTTCATACAGAAAACAATGTGATTGCTATCAACTCACATTTTGATTGCCTATTCAAATGCAGCATATAATGCAACAATTCTTGTTGGCTTCTATATTCAAGTTTATGCTTGCTTAGTCATTGTAGTCCCTGCAGCTTATTTGTTGTAAATTGCTAAGCAAAGCTGAATGAATTCACGAGGAAATAATTCCTTATTCCTTCTTCTTATTTACAACTCTCCAATCCTCAGAGGAGAAAAACACTATTTTCATGATAAAATTATAAAATCACTGTGTGGAAATAGGTTAGTAAAGAAGAATTATGAGTGTATTATTTGTATAATTCTCATTCTGTTGAGGCATGAGTATTTTAAGTACTAAATTATTCATATTGTTATTCATAATGATCAAATATCACACAATTACTTCATTTTATTTACTGACTCTACTCACAATATATTTTTCTGCATATTTTAAGATGATATAATCATAACAAATATTCATTTTAATGGAGAAACACTGCATGCAATGGATTTAAAAGAGGATTACATGCAAGCCATTACATTTTAGCAACATAGATAGAAAAATTATAGGACATATATGTTTTCTTAGGTTTTATCATGTTTGTGTTTTCTACCTATATGTTTAAAGCAAAGATAATTTATGATATATCCCATATTTATGGCTGAAAATTAGATTTTATGAGCTTTTAAAAGATATTATAAAACTAGGATTGTTTGTTACACTATAAAATTTGTTTTCTTTCTGATTCCCTTTTCCATTGTTATCATTTTTTAAGACTACTGGCAGCTCTGTGGTAGTGAAATTTGAAAGTGAAGAGTAATACTTATTACACAGTATCATATTTTAACAGTTACATAAAAAATTACAAGTCTGCTACAAGCAAATTTCCTTCCTCTAAAGATGGCTGCCAAAAAACATCCAAATTAGGCAAGGAAGTACAATATCAATCTATGGGAAAGTTGAATGTAATGTAGGTTTGCTCCTGTGTGGTTATAAAAGTCACCAGAAAACAATGGGAAGAAGTGCTGAAGTGGGAAGTCATAAAGCAAATATGAGGTTGTGTAATCTTTTAATTTCAAGTAATTACTAGAAAAAATAACTTTGGAAGAATATTCTAATTTTACTGATAGTTGCACTGTAGTAGTGAAATCTTCATACTGATTTTTCATAGCTGTCTTTTAACAGGTGTGATAGAGGTCAAAATTAAAAGTGAACATCAGTTTTTCAACCTGCACAAATTTGGCTTACAGAACGTTTTATCACAGTAACTAATTTTCATCACTTCGTCATTGTAATAGCAATGTAATATGAGCCTGCCCAAAGGCCATTCTACCACCTGTATACCTGTAATTTAGTAAGACCCCCCTCAGTCATTCACATTCAACTTACTGAGAAATAAGAGGAAAATCCAGAGATATTAAGAAGATTCGGGTAGTTTGAAACATATCACAGAGAAAGATAAAATTGCTTACTCAAAATGCACTAATTTAGTGTGACGCTCTGATGTTATTAAGTTGCTGAATATTATCATGAAATATAACAAAAAACACACTGCAAATCTGGATTCCATTACAAGCAGAAAACTAAAAGCTAAAAAACGATATCATTTGCCTTCAACAAATGTTAATCCACACTTCGTACGGATACATATTCTATTCAAAATTGTTAGATGAGGCCGGGCGCAGTGGCTCAAGCCTGTAATCCCAGCACTTTGGGAGGCCGAGACGGGCGGATCACGAGGTCAGGAGATCGAGACCATCCTGGCTAACACGGTGAAACCCCGTCTCTACTGAAAACTACAAAAAACTAGCCGGGTGAGGTGGCGGGCGCCTGTAGTCCCAGCTACCCGGGAGGCTGAGGCAGGAGAATGGCGTGAACCTGGGAGGCGGAGCTTGCAGTGAGCTGAGATCCGGCCACAGCACTCCAGCCTGGGTGACAGAGCGAGACTCCGTCTCAAAAAAAAAAAAAAAAAAATTGTTAGATGAAATTTTTTGATTTAACATAAACATGTCATCTCTGGGTTGCCTCAGTCTCCTCATCCATTAAATACATAATCATAACTATTTTATTTCTTAACCTCCCTCCTTGCTATGGTCTGAATGTGCCTGCCAAAATTCATATGTTAAAACTCCACTGCCAATGTGATAGTGTTAAGATGAAGGCCTTAAAGAGGTGATTAAGTCATGAGGGCAGAGCCCTCATGGATAAAATTAGGGCCCTCATAAAAGGGCATGAGGGAGGGGGTTCATTGCCTTCCACCCCTTCTGCACTTAAGGACACAGTATTCAGACCCTGCAGAGGATGCTGGAACAAGATGCCATATTGGAAGCAGAGAGCTGACTCTACCAGACACCAAACCTGCAGGCACCTTGATATTAAACTCCCCAGACTCCAGGACTGTGAGAAATAAATTTTTCTTCTTTATAAATTACCCAGTCTGTGGGATTTTGTTATAGCAGCACAAATGGAGTAAATTAACACCTCCCTCAAATCAAACATCTTATGACTTACGATTTCTATTTGTAAAAACAATGAAATAGAAGTGTTAAGAAACAACTAGTTCTCATAATTGGCAATTCTTATAGGAAATGCCCAAGGGGAATAACTTCTAGTTATCATTGTGTGCCAAGTGTAGACTTTCTGAATGTATTGAGAGGTGATAATGGACTCTATACAGATTTAAAAAAAAAAAAAAAAAAAAAAAAAAAAAAGTGACTCGTCCAGTTACTTGGGAGGCTGAGGCAGGAGAACTGCTTGAACCCGGGAGGCAGAGGTTGCAGTGAGCCAAGATGGCACCATTGCACTCCAGCCTGGGCGACAGAGTGAGACCCCATTTCAAAAAAAAAAAAAAAGAAGGGAAGACGGCTAATCAGTGTAAGTCAATGTAAGTCAAATGAAAATTAACATAAAAAAGAGACTCATAATAAATACAAAAAAAGGATGAGTTTACCCGAGCAACTTAGTTCATGAGTTGCCTGGAGGAAGCTAAGTATCAGGCTTTAGTAGAGCTCTGTTTCATTTCAATGTTAAACCTAGTAACACATTCTTTACTCAAAGAAAGATTATTCAAATTTAACACACGGCAATTTTTCTACTCAGGTGGATAGAAATATTCTGCTGACAATTTTTGTTTCAAATAAGCAACTCTTCTGCATATGTAATAAAATACCATCTAATTTTACATAATAATGTGAATCAACAAAAAATTCAATCATATTACACATATACAATAACATTTTTATATTCATCATTATAATAAAAAAAGTATATTTTATTAAAAAATATAAGAAGTTGCATCCAAAATACTACTTATGCATCTTCACCAAAAATCACTATAAGAATTGCAAACTAGTCAATTTTTAAAAATTGACAGATTAAAATTGCATGCTTTTACTGTGTACAACATGATGTTTTGAAATACAATCACCCTTGAACAGCATAGGTTTGAACTGTGCAGGTCTACTTATATGCAGATTGTTTTAAAAGAAAAGTTGCACTGAGTGTGCCTGCCTATCCTGTCTCCTCTTCCACCTCCTCCACCTCTTCTGCCTCTGACATTCCTGAAACAGCAAGACCAACCCGTCCTCTCCTCCTCCTCCTCACCTTACTCAATATTAAGACAACAAGGATGAAGATTTGTATAATGATCCGCTTCCACTTAATAGTAAATATATTTTCTCTTTCCTCAGATTTTCTTAATAATGTTTTCTTTTCTCTAGCTTACTTTATTGTAAGAATACAATATATAATACGTATAAAATTTTTAGAATGTGTTAATTGACTGTTTATGTTATTGGTAAGCCTCCCAGCTAACAGTAGGCTATTTGTAGTTAAGTTTTTGGAGAGTCAAAGTTATACATTGATTTTTGACTGTGCAGAAGGTCAGCACCCCTAAGCCCCCATGTTGTTTAAGGGTCAACTATACACATACATTGTGGAATAGTTAAATATAGCTAATTAACAAATGTATTATTTTACATAGTTACAATTTTTATAATGAAAGAATATAACATTCACCTTCTATATTTTTCAAGAATACATCATCGTTAACTATAGTCACCTGGTGGTACAACACATCTCTTGAAATTTATTCCTCCTAACTGTAATTATGTATTTTTTGACCAACATCCGTCTCTCCACTAACCACTCCAGCCTCTCATAACCATCATTCTACTCTCTGCTTCCAAGAGATCAACATTTTTAGATTCCATGTAAGAGTGAAGTCATACAGGCCTGGCACGGTGGCTCACGCCTGCAATCCCAGCACTTTGGGAGGCCAAGGCGGGCAGATCACGAGGTCAGGAGACGGAGATCATCCTGGCTAACACAGCGAAACCCTATCTCTACTAAAAATACAAAAAAAAAAATTAGCCGGGCGTGGTGGTGGGCGCCTGTAGTCCCAGCTACTTGGGAGGCTGAGGCAGGAGAATGGTGTAAACCCGGGAGATGGAGCTTGCAGTGAGCCACGACCATGCCACTGCACTCCAGCCTGGGGGACCCAGCGAGACTCCCTCTCAAGAAAAAAGAAAAAAAAAAAAAAAGAGTGAAGTCACGCAGTATTTGTCTTTCTGTACTTGGCTTCTTTCCATTAAAATACTGTCCTAAAGGTTCATCCATGTTGTTGCAAATGGTAGGATTTCATTCTTTTTATGGATTAATTGTATTTCATTGTGTATATAGATGACTTTTTTTTTAAATTTTTTATTATTATACTTTAAGTTCTAGGGTACATGTGCATAACGTGCAGGTTTGTTACATATGTATACTTGTGCCATGTTGGTGTGCTGCACCCATCAACTCGTCAGCACCCATCAATTCGTCATTTATATCAGGTATAACTCCCAATGCAATCCCTCCCCCCTCCTCCCTCCCCATGATAGGCCCCGGTGTGTGATGTTCCCCTTCCCGAGTCCAAGTGATCTCATTGTTCAGTTCCCACCTATGAGTGAGAACATGCAGTGTTTGGTTTTCTGTTCTTGTGATAGTTTGCTAAGAATGATGGTTTCCAGCTGCATCCATGTCCCTACAAAGGCCGCAAACTCATCCTTTTTTATGGCTGCATAGTATTCCATGGTGTATATGTGCCACATTTTCTTAATCCAGTCTGTCACAGATGGACATTTGGGTTGATTCCAAGTCTTTGCTATTGTGAATAGTGCCGCAATAAACATACGTGTGCATGTGTCTTTATAGCAGCATGATTTATTATCCTTTGGGTATATACCTAGTAGTGGGATGGCTGGGTCATATGGTACATCTAGTTCTAGATCCTTGAGGAATTGCCATACTGTTTTCCATAATGGTTGAACTAGTTTACAATCCCACCAACAGTGTAAAAGTGTCCCTATTTCTCCACATCCTCTCCAGCACCTGTTGTTTCCTGACTTTTTAATGATTGCCATTCTAACTGGTGTGAGATGGTATCTCATTGTGGTTTTGATTTGCATTTCTCTGATGGCGAGTGATGACGAGCATTTTTTCATGTGTCTGTTGGCTGCATGAATGTCTTCTTTTGAGAAATGTCTATTCATATCCTTTGCCCACTTTTTGATGGGGTTGTTTGTTTTTTTCTTGTAAATTTGTTTGAGTTCTTTGTAGGTTCTGGATATCAGCCCTTTCTCAGATGAGTAGATTGCAAAAATTTTCTCCCATTCTGTAGGTTGCCTGTTCACTCTGATCATAGTTTCTTTTGATGTGCAGAAGCTCTTTAGTTTAATTAGATCCCATTTGTCAATTTTGGCTTTTGCTGCCGTTGCTTTTGGTGTTTTAGACATGAAGTCCTTGCCCATGCCTATGTCCTGAATGGTACTACCTAGGTTTTCTTCTAGGGTTTTTATGGTATTAGGTCTAACATTTAAGTCTCTAATCCATCTTGAATTAATTTTCATACAAGGAGTAAAGAAAGGATCCAGTTTCAGCTTTCTACTTATGGCTAGCCAATTTTCCCAGCACCATTTATTAAATAGGGAATCCTTTCCCCATTTCTTGTTTCTCTCAGGTTTGTCAAAGATCAGATGGCTGTAGATGTGTGGTATTATTTCTGAGGACTCTGTTCTGTTCCATTGGTCTATATCTCTGTTTTGGTACCAGTACCATGCTGTTTTGGTTACTGTAGCCTTGTAGTATAGTTTGAAGTCAGGTAGCGTGATGCCTCCAGCTTTGTTCTTTTGACTTAGGATTGTCTTGGCAATGCGGGCTCTTTTTTGGTTCCATATGAACTTTAAAGCAGTTTTTTCCAATTCTGTGAAGAAACTCATTGGTAACTTGATGGGGATGGCATTGAATCTATAAATAACCTTGGGCAGTATGGCTATTTTCACGATATTGATTCTTCCTATCCATGAGCATGGTATGTTCTTCCATTTGTTTGTGTCCTCTTTGATTTCACTGAGCAGTGGTTTGTAGTTCTCCTTGAAGAGGTCCTTTACATCCCTTGTAAGTTGGATTCCTAGGTATTTTATTCTCTTTGAAGCAATTGTGAATGGAAGTTCATTCATTATGGCATTTTTTAATCCATTCATCTATTGATGGACACTGTATTAATCTGTTCTTGCACCACTATAAAGAAATACCGGAAACTGGGCAATTTATAAAGAAAAGAGGTTTAATTGTCTCACGTTTTCACAGGCTGTACAGAAAGCATGGGTGGGGAGGCCTCAGGAAATTTCAATCATGGCAGAAGGCAAAGGGGAAGCAGGCACATCTAACATGACTGGAGGAGGAGGAAGAGATAGAAGGAGGGTGGTGCTACACAGTTTTAAACAACCAGAACTCCTGAGCACTCACTGTCACCAGAACGGCCAGGGGGAAATCTGCCCCTTTGTTCCAATCACCTCCCATGAAGCCCCTCCTCCAACACTGAGAATTGCAATTTGACATGAGATTTCAGTGAGAAAACAAATCCAAGTCATATGAGACACGTAGGTTGATTCTGTATCTTGGCAATTGTGACTAGTGCTGCAAAAAACATAGTGCAGATATCTCTCTGATATACTGATTTCAATTCCTTTGGATATACAGTTATGCACTGCTTAACCATGGTTACATTCTGAGAACTATGCCATTAGGTGGTTTCATCACTATCATAACATTATGGAAGGGATTTACACAAACCTGGATGGTATAGCCTACCACACACGTAGGCGTATATGGTACAGCCTATAGCTCATAGGCTCTAAACCTTTTCAGCATGTCACTGTCCTGAAAACTGTAGGCAACTGCAACACAATGGTATTTGTGTATCTAATCAGAAAGGTAAAGTAAAAATACAGTATTATAATTTTATGCGACCACCATGTATATGCAATCTACAATTGAGTGAAATATTGTTATGCAGTATATTGCTGTATAACCAGTAATGTGGATTGTTGGATCATTTGGTAGTTCTATTTTTAAGTTTTTAAGGACCTTCCATATTATTTGCCATAAGGAGTATACTAATTTACATTTCTACCAACAGTGTATAAGGGTTCCCCTTTCTCCATATCCTCTTCAAAACTTGCTTTCTTTCATAATTTTTTGATAATGGACATATGGACACTCTAACTGGGGTGATGTGATTTGTGGTTTTCATTTGCATTAGTGATGTTGAATCTTTCTTTCATGTACTTGTTTGCCCATTTGTAGATCTGCTTAGAGAAATGCCTATTCAGGTCTTTTGCCCATTTTTAAATTTGAGTTATTTGTTTTTTTTTTCTTTTTTTTTTTTTGCAGTTGAATTGAATTGTTTGATATATAATATCACAATATATTTTTGATATTAACCCCTTGTCAGATATATACGTTGCAAATGTTTTCTTTTCCTCTGTAGCTTGTCTCTTTACTCTGTTGTTTCCCTTGCTGTGCAGAAACTTTGTGGTTAGATGTAATTCCATTTGTCTATTTTTGCTTTTATTGCTTGTGCTTTTGAGGTCTTATCCAAAAAATCCTTCCCAGACCAAGGTCATAAAGCATTTCTCCTAGGAGACTAGCTAATTCTTAAATCTAACAGAAAAGTGAAATATCACACAGATATAAGCTGTCATACAGTACATGCATTGTCACAGTCTAGGATACTTATAAATATACCCAATAAATAACATCTATTCAAAGAAGTAGATTATCCTTTCACTATGAATTGTACAATCCAGTGTAACATAAACTTGTATTTATTTAATTTAGTTTCGACATTAATAGGTCAATTTTCTGATTAACAGAAAAACAGTTAAGAATGTCAGAATTTACCATATTAGAAACTAAAAGAAATAAACTTCATGTTATGATTGTATTATTATTACCTTAGTGGATGGAAGAATGCACTCAGAGTCTCCAATTGGGGTAACAGGAATTTGGAGTTTAAGAATTCTTACAAAGTTACTGGAAAAGTAATTCAGGAGACTGAGGATTTACAAGGATGTAAAAACAGACACGTAGACAATTAGGAAAAGCATACAAGACTGAGTAAACCCATGGGATTTCTTTGGAGAAACTGAAGACTGATCTCAAGAGATTCACCATTGCACTAAGTATGGCTTCTAACAACTTTGTCTGTCTCTCACAATCAGTTTCTTCCATTCTCTCTCACAATCACCTTGCCATTTGAGGTGTTCTGAATTTTTAGAGTTCCAGCAAGAAAGGAAGACGAATTAGGAGTGGAGGGGAGTCAAACTTGTATGAACCCTATTTCTATTTCTAAAACCCCTAATTTTTCACTAAGGAAATTTAGGTGGATTCTTAAGGGTTGGGATTTCTATACAGACATTTAAAAAAGGGAGTAGAGAGCATGAGGTAGTAAATGTTCCCTAAGAGATAGCATCCCTGGAATGTAGGAAAGTATCAGTGAATTTTGAATTTTGAATTTATCCTTCTTTTTTCCCTCACCATTGCCAGTATCACCTCTGTCAAGTCTGTCCTGGACTAACAACAGGACAAGAGAAAGACAGATAATGGCTAAGGGATATCCAGATAGCAAAGGGATGAATCAGTGGTACTCAGCATGACTGGTGGTGAAAGAAAGCCCACGTTATTCTTCAGGGATCATCCATGAACAATACTTTGCATTGCAGAGGTCAGAACGCGCATGAATGCTTAACATTTTATTACCTAAACAATTATAGTCACAGTTAATTATCTGAGGTTTTACAATACTATCATAGAAATTATGCACATTATTCTGTAAATGGGAAACAAATTCCCCTGAGTGACATTGCTTTGCTCAGTGCTGCTAAATCTTCAGTATTATTTATATTCTGCATAGTGTATTAGGATTGAATGAGTGTTGAGACATTTTAGTGCAATCTACTCATTTTAAAGTTAGTTAAATATGAGAAACAGTAAGATAAAACCCATTTCTTTAAGGCCAAAGCTGGAGATAAATTGCTTGGTTCTGCACCCCATCTTTATTTGAAAACCAAAAGTGAGCAAGAGTAGCTACACTTAAATCAGATAAAACAGACTTTAAGTAAAAAATAGTAAAAGAAAAAGACAAGGAAGGTCATTATATAATAATAAAGTGATCAGTTCAACAAGAGAAAATAACAATTCTAAACATACATGCACCCAACACTAGAACACCTAGTTTCATAAAGCAAATATTATCAGATCTAAAGAGAGATATACTCCGATGCAATAAAAATAAGGGACTTCAACACCCCATTCTCAGCTTTGGACAGTTCATTTAGACAGAAGATCAGCAAAGAAGTATTTGATTTATACTGGACTTTAGACCGAATGAACTTAACAGAAGTTTGTAGAATATTTTATTCAACAACTGAAGACTACACATTCTTCTCATCAGCAAATGGAACATTCTGCAGGATGGTCCATATTTTAGGCCACAAAATAAGTCCCAACAAATTTTTAAAAATCAAAATCATACCAAGTATCTTCTCAGATCATAAGGGAATGAAACTAAAAACTCAATACAAAGAGCACCTTCAGAAAGTATACGAAAAACATGAAAATTAAACAAGTTACTAAACAACCACTGGGTCAATGAAAAAGTTAAAATGAAAATCAGAAATAACTTGAAACAAGTGAAAATGGAAATACAATATTCCAAAATCTGTGGGACACAACAAAAGCAGTACTAAGAGGAAAGTTTATAGCAATAAATGCCTACTTCAAAAAAGTAGAGCAATTTCAAATAAACACTGTAACAATGCACCTTAGGAAATCAGAAAAGCAAGAACAAACCATACCCAAAATTAGAAGAAAATAAATAATAAAGATCAGAGTAGAACTAAATGAAACAGAGACTAAATGAACAATACAAAGGAGCAATGAAGTGAAAATATTTTTCTTAAATAAACAAAATTGATAAAGTACTAGCTAGACTAACCAAGAAAAGACGGAGAAGACCCACATGCAAATCATAAATGTAAAAGGAGATGTTACAACTGATACAACAGAAATACAAAAGATCGTCAGTTACTATTAAGAATAACTCTGGTAACAAATTGGAAAACCTAGATTAAATGGATAAATACCAGGAAATATAAAACCTACCAAGACTGAATCAGGAAGAAATAGAAAACCTGAACAGAGCAGTAACAAGTAGCAAGATTAAATCAGTAATTAAAAAGTCTCCCAACAACAACAACAACAACAAAAATCCCAAGACTGGATGGATTCACTGTCGAGTTCTACCAATGTAAAGAAAAGAGCTAATATCAATCCTCCTCAAGCTATTCCAAATAAAATAAAAAGGAGAGAATCCTCTCTCATTATATAAAGACAGCATTATCCTGACACCAAAACCAGTAAGGACATAACAAAAATAGAGAAGTACAGGTCAATATCTCTGAAGAACATATATGTAAAAATCCTCAACAACAACAATAAAAAAAAAAAACTAGTAGACCAAATTCAACAGAACATCAAAAAGATAATACACCAGATCAAATGGAATTTATGCCAGTGATACAAGGATGGTTTGACATATATAAATCAGAAAATGTGATACATCACATCAACATAATAAAGGACAAAAATCATGTAATCATCTCCACAGATGCAGAAGAAGAATTTGATAAAATTGAATATCCCTTAATGATGAAAAAAAATCTGTCAGCAAACTAGGCATAAAAAGAACATACCTTAAAATAACAAAGGCCATATATGACAACCCCCATCTGACATCATACTGAAGTGGAAAATCAAAAGACTATCCTCTAAGAACTAGAATAAAGATACCCACTTTACCACTAGAACAAGAATAAAGACACCCACTTTACCACTCCTATTCAACATAGTACTGGAAGTATTAACCAGCGCAATCAAGCAAGAGGAACAAAATAAAAGGGATCCAAATTAGAAAAGAAGAAGTCAAACTGTTTCTCTTTGAGGATGACATGATTACACATTTAGAAAAAACAGGACTCCACAAAAAGCCCTAAGCCCTGTTTAGCAAATTCAGCAAGGTCTCAGAATACAAAATCAACATCAAATTATCAGTAGCCTATCTATTAATCACAATGAAATAGTCAAAATAAACCAAGAAGGCAATCCCATTTATAGTAGCCACCCCAAATTAAAATACATACGAATAAACTGAACGAAAGAGGTGAAATAACTCTACATGGAAAACTACAAAATAAATTGAAGATGCCGCAAAGAAATGGAAAGTCATTCCATGCTCTTGGGTTAGAAGTAACATCGTTAAAATTACTGCACTGCCCAATCAGTTATACAGATTCAATTCACTCCCTATAAAAATGCCATCATTTCTCATCAAAATAGAATTTTAAAAAATCTTAAAATTTTTATGGAACCAAAAAAGAGGCAGCATAGCCAAAGCAATCCTGAGCAAAAGAACACAGCTACGTGACTTCAAATTGCATTACGTTCCAAGGTTATAGTAACCAAACCAGCATGGTATTGGTATAAAAACAGACATGTAGACCCATGGAATAGAAAAGATAACTTAGATATCAATCCACATATTTGTAGCCAACTAATTTTAGCACAAAGGCACAAAGATTCCAAGAACATATATCAGGGAAAGATACCCTCTTCATAAATGTTGCTGGAAAAATTAAATTGCTTCATGCCAAAAACATGAAACTGGATGTCTATCTCTCACCATATACAAAAATGAACTGAGAATGAATTAACTACTTAAACACAAGACCTAAAGCTATAAAACTACTGAAGAAAACATAGGGAAAACACCTCGGAACATTGATCTAAGTAAAGATTTTATGGCTAAGACATCAATAGCACAGATAATTGAAACAAAAATAGTCAAATAGCACTATGTTATACGAAAAATCTTCTGCACAGCAAAGGAAACAATAAATAGTGAAGAGACAACTTACTGAATGGTAGAAAATATTTGCAAACTATGCATCCAATAGGGACTAATATCCAGACTAAGCAAGGAAGGCAAACAACTCAACGATTAAAAAGAACCACACAAATAATCTTATTAAAAAATGGGAAAAAGACAAGCATAGATATTTCTCAAAAGAAGATATACAAATGGCAAAGAGGTATATGAAAAATGCTCAGTATCAGTAATCATCAGGGAAATGCAAATCAAAAGCACAATGAGGTATCAACTCATCCCCGTTAGAATGGCTATTATAAAAAGACAACAAACAAACCCACGAATGCTGGTGAGGATGTGGAGAAAAGGGAACACTTATACACTACTGGTAGGAATGTAAATTAGTACAACCACTATGGAAAACACTGTGGAGATTTCTCAAAACAAAAATTAGAACTACCATACAATCAAGCAATCCCACTACTGGGTATCCAAAGGAAAACGAATCATTATATCAAAGGGATATCTGAAGTTGCATGTTTATTGTAGCACTATACACAATAGCAAAGATGGAATCAGCCTAAGTGTCCATCAATGAATAGATGGATAAAGAAAATGTGGTATACACACACAATGGAATACTATTAGTCCATATATATAAAAGAATGAAATCATTTCATTTGCAGCAACATATATTGAACTGAAGGTTATTATGTTAAGTGAAATAATCAGGGCACAGAAGGACAAATACTACATTTTCATGCATATGTGCAAGGTAAAAAAAAATGATCTCTCAGAGATCATAGAATGATAGATAACACAGGTGGGGAAGGGTGTGAAGGTCTGAGAGGGAAGTGAAGAGATGGTAGTGAGTGGGTACAAACTTACAGTTAGAAGAAATGTGTTCTAATACTTGATAGCAGATCAGGGTGAGTAGCAGAAAGCAACAATATATTAACATATTACAAAGTAGCTAGAAGAGAGGACTTCAAATGTTGCCAACACATAGAAATGATAAATAGCTAATGTGATGGAAATCCCAATTACCCTGACTTGATCATTACACAGTCTATGTATGTAAAAAATACTCACATGGACCCTATAAATATGTAAAATATTATGTATCAGTAAAAAACATATGTGGCCAGGCGCGGTGGCTCATGCCTGGAATCTCAGCACTTTGGGAGACAGAGGCAGGCGGATCACTTGAGATCAGCAGTTAGAGACCAGCCTGGCCAACACGGGGAAACCCCATCTCTACTAAAAATACAAAAATAAGCCAGGGATGGTAACACTTGCCTGTAATCCTCGCTACTCGGGAAGCTGAGGTAGGAGAATGGCTCCCACCTGGGAGGCGGAGGTTGCAGTAAGCCGAGATCATGCCACTGCGCTCCAGTATGGGAGTCAGAGTGAGACTCTGTCTCAAAAAATAAAATAAAATAAAAATACACACACACACACACACACACACATACACACACTTGTCTTGATAAAGTTTATTTTTAATAGTAAGATTTTATTGATTAAAAATTTAAAAACTCTCATTTAACATCTCAATAATTTAAAACCATATTTTAAGGTAAGTTTCATGAAAATAAAACAGATTACCTTATTTAGATCATTTGTGAAAATTTTCATAAACAGTATTTTTTAAAACATATAATTACGCCCTAGTATTTATTGTACTAAAGATTTTGCTAAGCATAGCCAGAGGCAGAATTTATTAACACTTCTTCATCTGTATCAGTTTCTCCATTACCACAGCTTTATTTACAATTCATAGCAAGATACAAAATGCACAACTTAAACCACATCTGTATTTTTTACTGAATTTAATATTCAAACACATATAGGAATATTTTAATATAACATTTTATTTATTTAAAAACTTTTTTGCAATGTGTTCTACTCTGTTCCCTGAAAATTAGATTTTTATGGATTTAATTTTGAACATGTTTCCTTGATTTCAATTTTTTCCTACTATTTTTGTATAAAACTAAGCCAAAAAACCTTACAAAGTTAATAGAAATGTCTTAGATATAAACATAATTGAGACCATCGAGCAAAAACCCATGAAAAAAAATATGACAGGATTCCTAGAATAGTAACATCAATACATAAAGTCCATTTATGTCTATTAATAGCAAATACTTATTCATACAAGAATGATTTTCCACTTAGAACAAAACACTAAAACTGCACACAAAATGCCACAATCCAGGTAAATAAAGAACTAGTAAGTCTTCCTTTATAAATCACATAAATATTTTATCTTTGTGTCTGCCTATGCATGTGTGCACACTCAAACTCAGGAAGAGACTGAAAGAGAGAGAGTAATGAGAGATGATGTAGGCATCATCTCTTTTACACAAGTATGTCATCCTACGCAAGAACTGGGAAATAAACCGCATAGGCATAAGATGCAATTCAGAAATCTTAAAGACCAGAGAATCAATGTCCTCCTCTCCATCTGAAACAACTGGACATTATAAGCATATTTGTGTACTACTCTTTCCTCTTATTATTTCTTAGGTCCACAATGAATTAATCACTCAGGTTAGATTCTTTTAGCAATATCATAATGAAAGAATAGCATGTACTTAAAAATGCACCAAAGCCACTTCTTAAAAATTATATTTTGCCCTCTTTCAGTTTTAAAGATAGAATGGCATCAAGCCTTAGGTCATCCACGCTGATGTCTTGCTTGGCACTAGACCTGTGTACAGGAGCGTGCTCTTTTACAATTGTTTTCAAGTAGTCAGAATATGGTCCTAAAGTCAAGCCTCACCTAAAATGTTTCAAACCTTCTTTTTAAGTTAAAAAATGTCCTGTATCAGTCAAATCCAGGCAAGAATAAAAACTTACCTCAGATGACTCATATGAACATAATTTAATGGAGGGGCTATTTGAAGAAGTGTGGGCTAGAGAGGATAAGCCATCCTGAATCTAACAAAATGGCAAGCTATGACCATCGCTGGTATTGAGGAGATGAGGGTAGGAAATAGCTGTTGGAGTGCTGGCATCACGGAGGAGGAACTGCCAATGGAAGTTAGTCCTAAGAAGATGTAGCTGCCACCAAGGATGTTGATCTGAAGCAAAGAGAACAAACGTATGAAACATCCAGATCTCTCTCTTTCTTCTGACTATCTGCTATTGCCTTTCACTGGCCCAACTCCAACTAAATCAGCAGGCTAGGAAATAAGGGCATACAAGATTCAGGGGTCATCCTTCCTTATTTTATAGAAGAAAAGAAAGAAGAATGGATCTTGGGTGGGCAAACGGATACAAATCCAACAGAGATATCATCTTTTAAAACTGTATTCTTGTTTCACTCTAGAATCATATATTCAACCAATTAAAGAGATCAAGAATTAAGATCTTAAGCATTTATCTAAAACTATATGTCAACTTTGTCTTTTACATCTTATCTATTGACATTAGACAGCTGACAATCATCCATTTCCTACCTATAACCACTATTATAAGACATCTGCAAAATGGATGTTAGTGCTCATCAGTCAGTTAATGTGAACTGGCAGTGGAGAATCTCAACAGAACACAACAGTCTCTAAATAATAATTTGGAAAAAACTGCACAAGATGATCCAATTTCACTATTAAAGATACTGCCCAATTCATTACTCAGCTCCAGGGCACAATGACATGCATTTTCATAGATCCAGTTCCTTACACAATATCAACAAATATGAAATGCCCACTAAATATTTGTAGGATTAAGTTCTGTAGTATGAGGTAGAGATATTGTTAATGAAGAAGCGAGTTGTTTAGTGAAGAGGAGAAAAACAGAAGTGTAAAGGCTAAGGGAAAATACAGTATCAGGTTTTGCAGCCAAGAATCCATGAGAGAGGAATTAAAAATTTTATTCTAGGACAGTGTGGGTCCTGGTGGATCACAAAATAAACTTAGCAGGTTTTGAACAGGGTTTTAAATAAAGACATACAAGAAAAAAAATGTAGTGTGAATTTTCAGCACACAATGCAAGCAGTAGGAATATGCATAGCGAAATGTTTGCTTCATATTTATATGTATAAATATACTGAGTCATAATACGAAATGTATCTTATTGTGCTCTCATTTCAAAATCTTTGAAAAGCACCGGCACATGGAAGTTAGGCACCTCCTTGATTTCAGTTAGGAACAAAAACCAGAGGCATGACAAAACACACACACACACACACACACACACACACACAATAATAATAATAATAAAATAAAACAGAGGTATGACAAATCATAAGAACATGAAGTTCAGGATAGCCGCAGAAAGATAACATAAATATGATAAGAGTACATAAAGGGAAGGTAATTTGCTAATACTTCACCTAAGAACAATATACAAGAAAGCAAAGTCTACGAAGACTGGCATTTTAAATTTTATACTGCAAAGCAGATGCTTGGAAAGAAATCATTCTGAGAAAGCAAATGACAATAAGAAATACAAATTATAGAAAATTCAAGCAATTATGAAGCAAAATCAGAATATTTGTACAGATAAATCATGAATGTAGCTAAGTAAGTGACTTTTTAGTCTAACTTTTCATTTGCTTTAATATTTGTTCATTATTTCATCTATATGATTTATGTAATTGCATTTTTAAGCTATAATAATTGCACAGAAAATGTAATAATTGCAGCTAAAAAAGTTCTCTTTTTTAGCTGAATAAAAACTTAGTCGATGTTTAAAAATGCATACTTTTGCCACTGGGTAGCCATTTCTTTAAATTACAGCAATGATACCCTCGTAATTTAAGAATCAAAAGAATGAGTTTGGCATATCCAACCATCTATGTACCTCTGAGCAAGTTACCTAAATTCTCTGTCACCCAATTTCCTTTCTTATAAAATGAGATTGTAATTCTTGCCATAAAGCATCATTGTGAGGGTTAAGTTAAAAATAATGTGTTGGTAAGCAGTATATTCCTCACTTGTTGTTGTTATTATTATTATTATTTTAGAGACGAGGTCTTGCTATGTTGCCCATGCTGGTCTTGAAATCCTGGCCTCAAGTGATCCTCCACCTCAGCCTCCCATGTATCTGGAACTATACGCACACGCCTCTTCACCTAGCTTATACCTCATATATTCTAAATCTTTACAAATCAGTGGCTTTGGTGATAGTGTTGATGGCGAGAATAACAATGCGATAAAGCCCTTATGCCCTGCTTTTCAGATTTCCATGTGTGAGTATTTACGCTAGTGGAATACTTCAGGTCTCTCCATCCACCCGTGGGAGCAACCTACAGTTTAGCCGATATATAAGAAGAAACTCGACTATTCAGCTCAATCTCTTCTTCCTTCCTTCTTTTGGGAACCGACCTTCCTCCAACAGATCATTCTCATCTTCCCTATGCTATAAACATCCAGGACTAGGCCCCTTGAAAGAGACTGTGATTGCCCTCCTGCCCCACTGAAGAGTGGCAATTCTGTTTAAGTAGGGGTGAGAATAATTAACTTCTTTTGACTGAATATTTAAAGCTTCTCAATTTATCTTAAATGAATCTGGTATTATTTTGACTTGTGACTTGATTCTCGATCTACTTTGAACTCAGAAGGAAAAGATAGGGGGGTTTATTAGCCTCCTGCATTCTAACGTCATGGTGAATAATACTTCTGGACTTGTTTTATTACATGTTACAAACAGAATGACCTTCCCTTATTAGAGACATTGTCTCAAGAGAGTTAAAATCAGTCTTATCTTCAGTGATAAGGCATATTTCACAATTATACGGTTCTACATATATGCTATAACTTAAAGGGTATCTATCTCTGTTCACAGGAACAATATACGATTTTTTTTAAAGTTTTGCCGAAAAATTTCTGTTACCTCTTACACTGGAAAATACGTTGGTAATGTCTTTATACATGACATCCTAGAAATTTTATCTAAATCCATTAAATTTACTATCCATTGTAATTTTATTTATAGATTTATGTTTATAGGTAGTATTTTTTTGTGTATTTATATAAAAGTATCTGGACAAAATTTTAAAAGAATAATGCATATCAACAACAATTTATTTTTATTACCAAGAATAAATATTTTATAGGTCTAAATATATCTTCCTAAATACAAAAACATCCATAAATTATTTTATCTTCCATTCTTTTACCTCATGTTTTAAACTTGAAATAGAAATTGGCAATTTTAGCTATCACTAGTTCAATTGTTTGAAAGTGAAATATTTTTCTTGAGTCAGTAAAAAGTTTATTAGCACAATATTAAAAATCAAAATGTGGTGTTTCATTACAGCTGATAGTTCTGAAAGCTGGTTGTTGCTATTTCTTTCAAAAATGCCTAATAACAGAATCAACAGGAAGGTGGGTGATTGCATGACTAAAAATTCCTGTATGTTTGGAAATAGCACTGTTTGGCAAGTTTATTGGGTGACAGCTGATATACTGTAGGAAAAGATTGTCTGTGTGAAAATGCTATTTTGTTGCATCTTAATTTTCTTTCCTTGGATACAGTACAGCTCCAAGACTTGAATGGCTTGCTATTTAACAGTAAGTGCTGATGTTGAAAATTCAATATATTGCTTTGCTGTAAATGATCGTATAGTAATCACTACTGATATCACCAACTTCCTTCTGAAACAGATGCTAGGAAATGAATTTCCTCAATTAAGATAGTAGAATGCTGAACTGCTAACTAAAAGTTAACATTCCAGATGTTCCAAGACTTTTAATTCCAGATTTTGTTTTTTTTTTCATATAGATAGAGTTTCCTTCTGTTTCCCCGATCAGTCAATGATGTTGATATGATTCTGGATTCTGTATTAATACACTTCATTTTGAGTGCTATGAAAATCTATATTTTCTATGTAATTCTATTATCTTGATGTATCTATTTCAACTATATTAGTTATGAAGTTATTGTCTTCCCTGGAGTAGGATTATTTGTCTTTACAAGACTTACAATGTGTAAAAAAAGATATCTTTTGAGGACTTTAAGTGATATTTTCTCGAAGCTGATTTTCCTTAAGGGAAAGCTGAATGCCAAGTCAGAGAAGGAGAAGAAACTGAGTTCCACTGCCATATCTTTTGTGTGGTTGTATTTCTTTCTTTATACATATTAATAAACTTAAACATGCAATGTACTAAGTTCTGTGATGTTTACAGTAAATGAGAATCTCACTACTAGTATTTTCATAATTAGGAAATGTATGTACAAATTCGGGGTGATTGAAGTAACAAATATCACAGGCATACATAAACGCTGAGAGCTAAGCTGTATGACTTTTATATTTTTCCTTCCAGAGAAGCATGAGGCATGAAGTGGAATGGAGATTGGTTGCAAATTGCCTGTTATATCTTTTCTGTTCTATGCAGAAATAGATAGAACATCCTATGGTTCTATAAATACTTTCAATATTTCAAAAATGGGAAAGAATGAGTAAGAAAGAAACTCTGTGTGATGTCAGTGAACCTGTGTAAGGGGCAGGTTTGTCACACCAATATAATTACTAGAGAAAAGGTGCCTTTGCTGCTCTAAAAAGGTAGACTTGAGATTGACAAACGGCTCCATGTACAAATAGGGAGTAAATTCTCTTTGGAGAAGAAATTCTTCATGTGACTATAAAGTGGTGCTAAAATATATTGGGCATGGGAAAGTAACTGGACAATGTATACCAATCATTTTAAATTGACATGCAACAAGTACATTTTAACTTTTAAAAATTTTATCTATTAGTATTGTACTAGAAATTCTAGTATCATTGCTACCTTCATTATCATAAACATTTCTTAAGAAAATGCTTAAGATTATACCTCCTAACATATGATCAATAATTTAAGGCATTTGTATAACACTGTGGCATGCTAACATGTGTGATTGCTCACTCATCCAGTTCCTTTAAATGTATTAGCCACACAGTAAAGGTACTTTAATGAATTCAAAGACAGAATTAGAAAAACTACTATACAGTATAAATTACTGAATGCTCATAAAGTGACTTTGATGGAGCCATTTATGGCCATGTTTAAGGTGCATAATTTAACCTCAAGTGAATAACAGGTGTTTATCACATCAGCGTCTCCATAAGCAATCCCTCATTCTCTTGTTGAGATTTTTTTTAAGTTGGCATACTGTCAGACAAGTTCAAAGGACACATTAAAGAGGTTCTGTATTCTTTTCCAGTTTAAATAGCTACACTAAAGTGCAGTAAAACATTATCTGTACAACCAAAGAAAGCCACTCCTTAGACCAAGAGCTAAACTGTTGATCAGAATTCTGTAATTATACTCAAAACTTTGCACTGGAGAATAATGATGTAACTTCCATCTGTGACACTGTATTTATTTGATGATAATGACTAAGGCAAAATTTGTAAGACTGCATGAATATTTTCCAATTCATTTTTATTTACAACTGAGCATAAGCATACATAGCAGAACACTTTGTTCCCTTTTTTACTTTTGCGCAATTACATAAAACTAATTGTTTTTAAAGGGTGGGTTAGGAGAACTTTTCAGTTAAAAACTACATTGAAAAGGCAGACTTGGAGCTACACAGGTCAGAAGCATCACAATAGGGACAATTTAGCTGGGGACAATGGCTTTAGTGTCAATACACCACTGACACATTGAACACTGGAATAACAAAACATTTTTGGATCTTCCACCTAATCTTTTTTTCTATAATCTTGTCATGATAATGTTTTAGTTTCCCACTTTGGACATTTAGAACTTTTCACTGAGTGCACTGAACATAAATTCAAAACTAATAAGTACTATACAGACATGTTTTTATTAGGTTAGTGCAAAAGTAATTGTGGTTTTTTGCAATCATTTTCAACAGCAAAAACCACAATTACATTTGCCCAAACCTAATATAAGCTTATGGATTATCCCATGACTCACATGTATCTTCCCTTACTCCCTTCACTATAGCTTCAAGCCAAGTACAATTTTCCACCTGGATATCATTACATACTTGAAATAGAACTATGAAGATTGTATGATTATCATAGCCTAATGTGTCAAGTGCATTACACACGATCTCAAAATGTTGCCATGACTTGCAACTGCCATTAATAAAGTTAAACAAAAGAAATGTGTAAAACGGTTTAGTATTCCCACTAATCATTTTACTACACTTCAACTCACAACACATATTATCTGCATGTATATTCTATTGTCTTCTCATTCACATTCTGTCTTGGGGAACTGTGTTGCTGCAATATGGTTTCTTTGTATGAATGCAATATGGTTTCTTTCTCTGAAACATATGCTTTAGAACTTACTCTTTTTGTTATATTTGTAAACATTTTTAATATATTATACTTATTCAAAGTTAAAATAACTCAGAGTTTAAAAAACACCTTTTCATATTTGACTCAACTTAGAAAATTCCCCAAAATGTTATGTACTTTATTTATAATGAAATCTTATATTTATTCAGTATTTTCAAATCACTTTCTTATATATTAGGTAACTGGAGATTTATAATGACCCAGTGAAAAATAGAGAAGCAATTATCATTTCCGTTTTAAATATGAAGAAATTCTGTCTTAAATGATGCCATCCAAGACTTTATATATTCTCACCCCAAACAATCTATGTGAGTTTTCCAAAACTTACAAGAGTTGTAAATTTACAGTTAGTCCTTGATAAGCACTAGAAAAACAAAGATTGGAATGGTCAGTATTTTTGCAATTTTCCCCATCTCTGCTTTTTACATGCAGTGATATACATGCTGAGTCAGAACCACCTAAACTGAAAAAGGTAAATTGAAATTTAGGAACATCATTACATTGTTTTAAAATGTCTAAGAAAAACTCTTATTACACCAGCTCCGCTTTGACAGAAAGTGCCGAATTTTACTTTATACTGCTAGCATTTTGACATAGCTGCTTTTGTATCTGATGACAAAAACACCCTTCAGCCACAAACTGAAAAAGCAGGCTACTAGAACAATTAAGTATAGCTCTCAGAAACAAAGTTGTAAAAATATAAAAAATGAGGATCTCTTTTCATGTTCATGAAATTCATTTTTCTGCAGGAAAATAAAAAGCGCATGACCCACCCATGCTCTAGAAATCAAAACAATTTGCTGACACTGTTGGAGAGAGATAGTGCCACGACCTTTCTGTCTACTTAGAAGATCCAAGTGCAGCTTGAGAGAGAACAAATTCAGAGGCTGACTCAGAAAGAGTGAGGGGAAGTGCATGGACCCCAGGCAAATAAACCTAAGCAAGACATCACAGTTAACTTTGCAGCCAGCAGAGAGAAGAGAAAGCTGTAAGTAACTTAAAGAAGACCTATGACAAGTTTCCAGACTGAGAAAAAGAGACCAGGAAAGGAAACAGATGGTGATAGAAACACGACAAGTGAATAAACAAGACATCAGGACAATGTCGCCACAAAATCAAGGTCTGTCAAATAGTAACAGAGAAATATTCTGGCAGAGGGAGGCTCCACAGGCATCTCAGAGTGCCACCACGCATAACACTGAGAAATATGCTTCAGCAGTATGTCATTGTTTCCAGAAGCACCTGCCAAGGTCTGGAACTGTCTTGGTTTAAATTAAATACATAAACTGTCTTAGACAATTTATATATTTTATATATAAAATAAATAAACTGTCTTAGAAAATTTAAATACACACACACACACAGAAAGAGAGAGAATACAACCACTAGCATTTAATGAACATTTTCAAGTGCCAATCATGTATTTCAATGCTCAGAATGATCCTATGAGGTCAGCACTATAATTATCTAATTATCTTCTTATTCAATTATAGATTATTCAATTAGAGATTATGAAGCTGAGACACAAAAGAGTTAACTTTGCCCATAGCTACAGCTAGTAAGCAAAGGAGCAAGAATTTGAATGCAGAAGTCTAGCTATAGATTTCATACATATCGAGACCATCCTGGCCAACATGATGAAACCCCATCTCTACTAAAAATACAAAAACTAGCTGGGCGTGGTAGTATGTGTCTGTTATCCCAGCTACTCAGGAGGCTAAGGCAGGAGAATCACTTGAACCCGGGAGGCGGAGGTTGCAGTGAGCCAAGATCACACCACTGCACTCCAGTCTGGTGACAGAGCAAGAAAAAACAGACACTCTTAATTTATTTTCAAAGCATAGCACACCAGTATATGTAATTTTTTTCCAGCATATGTAATTCTGATTCTCAGGAACCAATGTTAGTGACTTGGTTTTACTGTACACCATCAACTAGTACACTTAAAAGACATCATAGGGGGTAAACTGATAAACATCTCAAGATTCACTGACAAAATTGAGGACACAACCCTTTTTTCTCTTTGATTTCATGGGACACAGTTGTGGTGTTTCATTCGGTCATCTCAAACACCTTCAGCCAGTATATCTTTCTTTACTTCTCCAAGATACTAAACATTACAGCCACTGTCAGAGCCACAGTGAGCACTCAGGAAACAAATCACAGAACACCACCAATCTCCCTTCCCTCACTCTTCACATATGCACAGAGAAAAGCCCACGAGGCGTTAATCGGTCTAGTGTTTAAAAAATGAGACCAGGTAAATTCTCCATTCTCTACACACCCCTATATTCTTGGCCACTGAACAAAGTTAAACTCCACCAATCTTTCCGGCTTCTCCACATATCAAGCTGTGTGACTCAAAACACTAAAAGTCTCTGTGCCTTAAATACATTTCAAAATGCAAAAAAAAAAAAAAAAAAAAAATGATTTTTTCAGGTCTGAGTTAAGTTGCTTAGAATAGCACCTACACATAGCAAGCATTCCATAGTTGTTGGTTTTCATCATTATCATCATCATCATCATCATTTACTTTTATCCTCTATTCTCATTCATAAAGTTCTGATTGACCTAGTCTCTAATCCAGCAACTTATTTCTCTATTTACATCTAAACCATTTCCCTCTGTTCTCTGTACTCCCATTCTATGGTGTAACAGAAAACACACAGAACAATATCCCTTCTATTCTTAAATTCTTGGTGGACACAATTTCCATTTTCTTAACTGAAGTCTGGCTTCTTTGCAGTCCAGTTAGTACATGCTGTTTCTGCATATCCTGTATCTGTCAGGGTCAAGAAGCAGAACAGATACCCCTCTCATCATCAATGTTGCTTCCATACAATTACTTTCCTGTTTGGGGGATAAAAATGCCCACACCCTTGAAGAGAAGGCCATTTGGCCACCCTTCATGCTGCTTTCTGTAAGCTGCCTATAGGTAATTTCATTCATTTGTGATTTTAAAGTTTGGTTTATTCCAACAAACTATTCACTGATATAATAATTTTCCTCTCACCAACAGTGATATTTCTCTGTATTCCACTTCAGTGATCCATTGTAATCATCACACCTTTGAATTTGCACCACTTGGAATTGTTTCACTTCTTAAATATTTACTTTTGAACACCATGCGCCTTGTTTACAGATTTGTGCCAACTCTGTCTTAAATATTCTTACTCTACAGAACCCAAGCTTACATAAAATACTCTATTTCACCTAATGTCTTATTTTTCTGTTGTAGCCCTCCTGTCTTCTGTCTTTATTCTCTGCTCTGTTGAGCTTTGACCCTCTAATCTATAATTCCATCTATGTCCTTGACAATGCCTTCAATTCTCTGGGCTCCTCATTCTTACATCAAACCAGCCTGACACAAACCCACTCGGAGTCAATCCAAATCTCTGTCACTTAGTAACCATACTTAGATTGCTGTGGTCAGTGAGAGGGAGAGACAATGCTGCAGAACAATGCACTTCAGTATCAATGGTGCCACTACAACCTCAATTGGTGTCACTTCAACAACGTCTGTTCTTCAAACGTTTTCGTGTTTGCCTAGTTTCTTCTATTGTCCACAATGTTTAAATGTTTTACACATCTTTCCCTGTTTCCAGCCCAGTTTCTCCGCCTTCACAATCAGCAGATAACATTGCCTTCTACTTCACAGGGAGTTATTGAATGAGATTGTTAAGAATAGAAAACATTGATTTAGGTTAAAAATTAAAGGGCATACTCTTAGTTACCACATCGCTTGCCACCTGTATTTACAGACTGCCTATTGAGAAGAATATTTAAAGCTATCAGTAGTTTCTTTGAAGTTTGAATCTTAGATGTCATGAAATTTCATTTAAGACAAATGGGAAACATTGACTTGTGAAACTTCTTGAATTTAAATTTTATGGATACATCAGACACAAGTAAATCAAGTCTGGTAGCTCTTAATGAAGTCAGAGAATAAATTAAATGGAACAACACACACGTTTCAGCCAGATTTCTGTTGGCATTAACAGGCAGTAAAATGATCCACCACACACTGCCAAGTTGCAGAATTTCGTAGACCAATTCTGAAATGTAGTATGTAGTTTGTGGTAACCATCTGCTGAAATCTCTTTACTTCCTGTCATTCGGCTCACATGAAATTAAAATATCGATAGAAACAATTTCTGCAGGGAAATTGGAAAAGTTAATAGGTAAGTCAATTAAGGGTTTCATGAGATTATATAGTCTTGTTTCTTGATACGTCTACTATTCTTAATTATATAACAAGACCAAGAATAGAATATAAAATGCAACAGAAAGTAGACTCTGCTAAGTACAAGCAAAATATGAAGACAGTTATGGGTTAGGTAAAATGCAATACAATATTAGATTCATGAAAAAGTTAAGTCTGCATTCAATGGCAGCCATATTCATAGAAAATTTCTAATAACAAAGTAAATCTTAGCTCTACAATAAGATATTAAATATGCTTAAATGCTTCTGTTAGAAATTCTTGGCTCCCTGCCTCTGTGCTCCTAAATTCTAGCTAGGTATATGTTTTTCCTTTTCAATGAACTCAAGGCTTGTTTCTGATTTCATTTAGGAAAATAAATAAACAAGAATCCTCTGTTTCAGAAAACATTGCATCACTATCAAGACTGGTCGATGAAATGTAAAGTTTAGAATTTGCACTTAATATCTTGTCCCTTCTCGCCAAATATTTCCCTGTAGTGTTCAGGCACTTGCTTGGCTTCATGCTCTCTGTGATGATCCCCAGGGCTCAGAAGGTACCCACCTTAAAACCTCCTATTTGAGCTAATCTGCACCACACAACCTGCTTCTCCACCTGGGCTCATAGTACTTATTCTTTTGTCCTTAATCTAGTAATCTGTCTCTTTCTGTTGATATTGAGATAAGTATCAAAAACTGCCCAATTCTAAAAAAGATGTATTAAAAAACATCATGAGCCCTGATCCTTTTGGAGCAGTTACAAATAAGAGTGTTAAATATTTTTCTAATTTATATTTTTAAAGCAACATAGGAAAAAAATGCATCTAATTGGTGCAGGGGCAATTTTTACACTCAACTAACCAATTACTAACTATCACAATTATGTATGACCACAACACTGTGGTGAAAAAAAATGAAATATTTCAGAAGCAGTAAACATATTAATCCTTAGATCAATAAAAACATGACTAGCTTATAGGGATGGGTTTTATAACATAAGCACAAAAGGTCATATTTGTAACATTTCAACAAAAAGCAGAATGCCTCCATTAACAAAACTCAAAATTCAGTAACAGATCGATTATTCTAAGCATTTTAACAAATTTCCTGCATGAAAATGACCAATTTTTCTCCTTACACATAAATTTATTTTTGATAGACATTATGTACATTTGGGAGCAAATTTTGAGTTTAAAGGCTTAATCTTCATGAGGTAAAGAGTAGAAGAATTCCAAAAAGGTATCGTATTCAGGGTAAGATGAAATAAGCATACTCCACGATGTTTTATGCACTGAGTACATGATGCAGTTATTTGAAGATACTAAAAAGTAAAGAGTATCATGCAGATTGGGGAGTAGAAATCACAATTTATAATACAATTGAAGTAGTGTTCAGTTTATCACTTTTTTCCCTTCCTTTTTCGCCCGGCCCAGACTGAAGTCAGTCCACAGCTTAGAAGTGAGACTTGTATGGAAAAAGAGAAACCTGAGAGAAATTTTCCTTATGAGATCCCAAGAAAGTGAGCATTATACTATGTTGCAACAATAGCCTTACAATAAACTTTCATTCATGGACTAAGCCAACACTTACTCACTGAGTGCTTACTATGGCCAAGGATTTTTCTTATCTCTAATGATAGTCAATGAATAAAACATCCAATAAAAAAAGGATTATACATTTTAATAGGGGAGACAGATAATAAACAACAGCAATAATTAAGCTTATTATAAGGTGGTTTAGAAGGTGATGCGTGTGAAAGAAGGAAAGAAGGAAAGAAAAAACAAGAAAGAAAGAAAAAGAAAGAAGGAAGGAAGGAAAGAAAGAAAGAAAGAAACAAAGAAAGAAAGAAAAGAAAGAAACAAAGAAAGAAAGAAAAGAAAGAAACAAAGAAAGAAAGAAAAGAAAGAAAGAAAGAAAGAAAGAAAGAAAGAAAGAAAGAAAGAAAGAAAGAAAGAAAGAAAAGAAAGAAAGAAAGAAAGAAAGAAAGAAAGAAAGAAAGAAAGAAAGAAAGAAAGAAAGAAAGAAAGAAAGAAAGAAAGGAAGGAAAGAAAAGAAAGAGAAAGAAAGAAAGAAAGAAAGAAAGAAAGAAAGAAAGAAAGAAAGGAAGGAAAGAAAGAAAGAAAGAAAAGACACAATACTACGGGGCAAGGGGAATCAGGAGTGCTGGCAGGAGGAGCAAGATGTTTTAAGTAGGGTTGTTGGAAAGGCCTTATTAGAAAGAATGACATTTGAACAAAGATTTGAAAAAGCTGAAGTGCTGAACTGGAGACTTGTGGGGAGGCTTTCATACTGAGGGTTCGTTCAAAGACTCTGGAGAGAGAGCAAGTCTGATTTGCGCAGGGCACAATGAAAAGGTTTGAGTGATCAGAGGGAAAAAAGGGAAGACCATGGCACATGAGGTCAAAGAGAAGTTGTTGGGTGGGCAAAATCATACAGGGCCATTATAATTTCTATAGCTTTCACTCAGCATGAAGGAGAGAACCAGTGTGGGGCTTTAAGAACAGGACTGACATGATCTGGATTATAGTTTAAACAGGATTATTCTGTCAGATGTGTTTAAAATAGACTACGTAGGGACCATATAATAAATACAATAGCATATTTTATATGGTTTTATATATATACATATATATTTATATATCTATATCTATCTATATATATCTATTATATATATATATTATAGAGAACCAACAAGAACCTGTGTTTCATGAAAAATACACTAGGAAAGGTAATGCATAAATGAATTCATGCTCTAAAGACAGGAAAATCTTACAGGCAATCTTCAATAAACACTATTTCTCACAAGTAAGCTTTGATAGAAATTGGGCAGCTGAGTGGGTTTATAATCTCTGGCAGAAGCTGAATGGCAGTTCTGTTGTATTGCCAATCAAAAGTATAACCATATGCTTTGAAAGTTCATGGTTTCCCTAGGCTCCTGCTTCAGTAGAAAGAAACATGACTTCTCCTCTTGATCAGCTTGTGATGAAGCAGTAACTGTGGGCACAACCAATAATAATCTCAAAAACTTGCTCTAACACACGAACAAAATAGTATGTGTGGCCTATAGATCTGTGCTCCCATTTCAGTAGCTCCCAATCTGTGGACTGCGCACTCTAAGTGATTGTAATTTTGTGTGTGTGGTAGCAGTCAAGGTTTTGCAAAGGTATTTTTTTAATACTATATTTGCATGTGACCTTCAACTAATACGAAGTACAACTACTACACTGTAGAAGATCCACTAACTTTTTCAACATTAAACTTGTAAAATTTGGGGAGTTCTTTTTATAGTTAGAAGATGCTTACAATAAATAAATTAGCATAAATAAATTTGGAGGATACCTGTCAAAAGTGATCATTTTCATTATCAATTTTCATCTTTGCTTTCTGACAAAAATTAGATAGTCATGACTATAGTCTAGGCCAGGCCACTCATAGGGATGACAATAAAATATCATGTGAATTTTATACAAATCAGATTTAGAACCTTTGTTCCACCAACTCTCAATGTGGGATTTTGGCTCTGGAAGCTCAGATTTGCAGTTACTAAAAAGGGAAATGAATTTACATTTTATGTGACAGCAAATGTGTGAATAGGTCTTCACTGGTAAGCATGTATGATTAAAAGGAAATGAGTATCAATGTTAAATATTTGTGCTGACCATTCTGTTTTTATTTCACACAATGACAGCAGCAGACTTATTCACTACCAAACACGACATAAGCTGGTTACTATTTAATAGTGAAATAAAACATGGCAGTAAACATGATTGTAGGGAGTAAGGGTGCCATCACAAATATATGCAAAGGAGATAATATTCCAAATCAGTTAGGTTACCTGAGGCTATGTTCTAAGCATGAGATAAACCCCTGGTTTAATGTAATTATAAATTATGGCATTTAGTGATATGGAATATGCCATGAAAACATGAACAATTACATTTTAGCAGTCTAAGAAAATACCTGAGGATACAGAAATTTCAGAATGAGGGAAATGCTATTGTTTTAAGAACTAACTCACTTTACAAAAGCTGAAATACTGCTCTAATATAACCATCTCTAAAGTATGTTGAGACGAAGTTAGATAACTTCCTGAACAAGGACCACTTGGCCAAATAAATACGCAAACATTGGATTGAAACAGTTTAACTTCTTCACTGCAGGACTCCTCAGAGCCTTTACATGGTAATTACAGCTGTGACTCCATGAAAGGGGAATACTGAAGACAATATTTTCTAAATTTAATTGAGTACAGGGGCCCTCCCACTTTTTCTTTTTCAAGAGACCACTGTGTGAAATAAGTGTTCTACATAGTATTTTGGGAAATGATGTCCTAACCCAATCTAAATTAAGGAAAATTCCCTAACACAGTCTAACTGGGACACGTAGCCTGCAGAACCTCACAAGAGTTTCTCTTCATCCCCCACAGTTTGATGCCCAATCCTGTATATGGGCCCAAGAAATCCAAGTGAAAGGTTTCTTCTCAATATCTAAGGGAGATAACTTCTGTGATCTATAAATTAGAATAATTTCTTAACCATATTTTAAAAAGTAAGCTGAGGAAAATATTGTTTCTTCCTTTACACCTAAGGTTTAAAGGAAGTTTTCCATAACAAAAAGACAACTTTTAAGATTCCCAACTTGTGCCCAAAGGAATGATCAACTTTAATTCTGATTTCCAGTTGACTTTATCAAGTGTAATGACATCTAAAGACATATACTTCTTTCCCTCTGAATATACCGCAATACAAAATATCAAACCTCCTTGCACTGCAGCTCGTCACCACAAGTTCACTTACAGAAAAAAATCGAGCTTGAAGCCAAGATTTGTCACTTATAGTTTGTCATATCAGTTGGTACTATAGAGGAATAATGCTGCTCTCTAGGAGCCTACACATATATATGTTGTAGAATAATTTCTGGCTAAGCAAAAATTCATTTAAACATTTTTAGCCTGTTCACATTGTAAGAGGCTGTGTTCATCAGTCAATATTTATTGAGAATGACGGCACATGCAATCGCATCAGGCAGCGTGGGGCTTATAAAGTATAATCAAGCTTTGATTTCTGACTTCAGGAAGCTGCATTTCATGAGGGAGTGAAGGGAGACACATTTGTAAATAGCATATTCGCTGTCAACTTACATGTCTCCCGAGCATATTAGACGTGCACTAGTGTATTTACCAATCAAATTTTTAATTTATGAAAGCAAATTGACTATTTCTAAAAAATAAGGTTTTTTTCTCCTTGAAATTAAAAGCCTGTTATTACTTGTGACTCGATTTTTGAATTATTTTAAAGTAACACTTCATGAATTTAATTAGCTAATGTGATTTACAGATACTGAGTTATCTAAAAAAATAAATTGAGGAATCATTGTCTTGGTCTAGCTTTCAAGTGATTCTGACATTTGAGTTGTAACATAAATAACAGATGAATGAGCCAAATAGCAGTGACAGAAATGCGCTCTAAAGGAAAAGCACTTAAACAGATTTCCACACAGGTGTTTAGGCAAAAATAGAGTCTGCCAACAGGATAAAAAATACTTTAGTCAAATATCTGTACATTTTGTTCTACACATGGGTAAACATCTGTATACCCAGAAATGTTTAGATATTTTAATGCTTCAGTTTATATTTCAGTATACGTGTGTATTCATGAATATTGATGTATATTGCACAGAATTTGTTAATCTTTGCACTTGGGTGAATGTAAATGAAGTTATGTTGCTTTTTGGAAAAGGGGAGTTTGATGTTGGATTCCTAGGGTTGAGATGTAAAAAATTAAAAGGGAAATACTAAATTCCAGTGACAAGAGTCCAGAGAGATTTTCCACTCCACTCTTATGGCTTGCCACGTGCCAGGGGCCAATTTCAGCGCACTTGAAACATCTGCTCCCCCTACTTACAAATCAATTATAGCGTTTATGTGTCTAGAAGCTTGAAAGTCTTGGCAAGAGGCAAAAGGATCCAGTCTAAAATACCATAAATACCATAAATACCAAGGATCCAGTGGGCCATACCATACTGCCGCAGGTACGGCCCACCGCTAGGACTGGGAAGGAGACAGGCGGATGGATATTAGGTGTCCTGCTCTGTCCTGATCACTAAGTATTTACCACATGACAAAAGTCAGGTGGGGTTTGGAGAGGCGTGTAGTTTTTGGGTCACCATTATTCCCTGCAATTTCTTCTTATCTCCGGAAACTGCATGATCAGTGGAGGCAAATGGGGATTAAAAAGCAAGAGAGGGTAGATATTTTCCTGTTTGAGAGTTAGGTAGTGAAAAATCTGTTATTCTAAGAGTCACTCTGGTTACCAATACATGGTAGTATTTCTTTTTTTTATAATATTTTAGTTATTTTTTATTTCCAAAGAATCAGAAATAAATAGTATGTACAATTTATAGATAAGGAGATTCTGGACTACAGTAAAGTTGTCCTACTTTAGAGGATAAGTTAAGGCATTTTCTTGCAGAGGAGAGTAGAGAGATATGGGACTACTGATATTTTGATGAATAATGTTTAGAAAGTCACATAAATTGGAAGGAGATGTTTGAGTGACTGCAATAAGTTAATTTAAAATATAATAGACATTCCATAGTCAAGTTTCCTCACCTTTGTGTGTATTCTTTATAATGAGCTACATTTCTTGATTTTATTACTTAGGTAAGAAGTTTAGGGTCAGTCAGCAACAGGCAGAAAAGCCTCCTATTATTCACAGTATACTGATTCACATTCTTGCTCCTGCAGATCAAGTGTTACGATTGATATCAGAGGAAAATAAATATCTGGATGCAATACATTCTAACCGTACTCTAATTGACATAGAATTTGTTTCATGCTTAAAATGAAATCTGAAAATGAGAATTACACTGAAAGGTAATGAATTACAGTTTGGTAGTAAAATTATCTCATTGTAAGATAAAATACTCATTCATTTAAGAAGATAACTGTAAGAAAATGTACTTTTCTATTGCAACTATCTTCGCAGAGTTTGAGGCAAAATGACCTGTGCTTTTTAATACAGATCATTTAATTTTCTAATATGAAGTAAATTTAGCATTTTAATACCATTTTAGTTATGCATTTTAATATTTCTTTCTCCCATACTATGACTGTGATGCCTCTAGTGAAAGTCTCCTTCATCTTTGATCCATGAATGTGAATTCCCTGGACCTCTGTTGTCCGGGGGACATGATAATGTGCATGTGCATTTTTCTGGGCAGAGAATCTAGAGGTTTCTTCTCGTTTTGAAAGTGATCTCTAAGTGATCATTGATCTACTTGACCACGGAAAATACAAATTACACAATATCTTGAGAAGCCAAAATCCAGTAGCCCAGTTCTTCAAGTTCTTCATGCTGTCACTAATCACATGGCATTCTACAGTACCCCAAAACTATTCTAACTTCTAACTGTAACTTTATTGTTATTATTATTATTTTTTGGAATATGGGTTTTGAGAGGCTTAAGCTTCCAAAACCATTAGAATAAGGTTAGTTTCCCGGCTTAGAAATTTCTTTTTATTTTCCTTTTTTTTTTTCTACCTTTCCCTATCATGCACTTAAAGGAAACCTCTCCTTAAACAGTACAATAGTTAGAAATGCTCATTCATTCATATATTTGTAATTCTAAAAATGAAGCTAATTTAAACTAAAAACATTTGGTTGATTTATTTTAAAATTCCTAATTGTGTTTAATAAATGAAGGGGATAGTTTTATACACTGAGATCTATAAAAATTAGGTATATTTTTAGCTGAGATAAATTTTAAAGAAAAATAGAATTGTGGTCGTTTCCTTTATAATTTTAAAATCATCCTGTTCATTTCAAGTCATACAAATATAACAAGACACACGAACTTACAATTGTGTGCCATGTTTAAATTATTAGATTGGAGTAGGATTTCTTTCCACTACATTTACAAAAAAAAAGGATAAATGAGCCCACTGAAATTTTAGACTTAAAATGAAGGAAATAATAAAACAAATTAAAAAAAATGAAATACTTTGTAACAGTAAATCATAGTTTATCTGTGAAATTTGAGAGAAAAGACTTTAATTTATTTGAAAGTGCTTTGAAATGTAAGCCATTTTCCAAGCTGGATGTTGTGAAGATAGTTAGATAGACAGATGATAGAGAGATAGAGAGATAGAGAGATAGATAGATAGATAGATAGATAGATAGATAGATAGATAGATGATAGATATGAATGAGAACAAGCAGCAGCAGGGTGGGCTGTAGCTGAAAGGAGTTATAAAGGGCCAGTGGGGAAAGGAGAGGGCAAGAGCTGTTATAGCAAACCCAGATTCAGAGGAGTTCCAAACCAGGAGTGAGTAGAAGCTCTGAAGCAAAGGAAGGAGAGTGGAGGTAAGCAAGCAGGTTGGGAAGAGGCTGAAAGTGAATAAGCACACACAGAGAGGTGGATTATTTTAATGCTGAAGTTATTTATTAGATTTCCTATACTGTCTAGGACTCACAGTTCTCTGTGAGGCTCTATATTATTATTTTGCCTGCTCTTAAAATTTCCATGAGAATCTCCCTTCTCTCTCTCTCTCTCTGGCCCTTTCTCTCTCTCTCTCAATACATACACACACACACACACACACACACACACACACTGAAAATATGCTCCCTCCCTCTGCTCTTCTCACAGTGTATGGCATACAAGAGAAGAGGATCTTGAAGCTTTAGAATGTTGCTGTAATTTAAACAGATAGTGTTTTCTTTTATTCCTGAGAATAACCGATGATATATACATATTACCATGCCAGTCCCTCTTTTGCTTCTGAAATCTAGTTTCTAAATATATTTCAGTACACTGCACTATTAAACATTCTTACTAACTGTGAGAATGACCACATTATAATGTAAAAAGGCATCATCTTGCTTCTAGATATGAGTATTCCTGACAATGTTCGGCAATGTATAATTCCAACATATGATATGTTCATGCCCCTACACCTACCACAGTTCTGTTACATACTCCTTGCCTATGTTTAAAACAACCGCAAAGTGATTTCACCAATGGGTATAATATGTTTCTGCCATGAAAATAAGAAAGTGAAAACAAGACAGAGGTCCCCAAACGGAATAGCCTTATGAAGATATCATTGAATTAATGAGTATCTAAGAATGTGCAGGAAAAATTGTACCTGTGTTACCACTAAAAATAATATTGGCAAGTGCTTACTGAATGGTAGTAAGTCCAGAGTTGTCTATGTAACCAAAAATAGGCATTATATGATTCTCTAAATACAGAGAAGCCTAACACTAATTGCGCAAACCATTGCCACCTGCAAGTTACTTATTTAGTGCCCTTCAATACAGCATGAGAAAACTTACAATATTTGGGCCTGCATATTTTGATAATATCCTTGATGAGGAGGCATCCGATCAGTCCCTTTTTTGTTGCCTGACCTCGGGCAGTTTAAGTAACCATGCTGGCCTTTAGCATCCTCACTGGTAAAATGAGTGTTAGATTCCACCTGTGGTTTTCAAATAACCCTCTTTGGAGCTCTATGGCTTCTGAAAATTCTTTAGAGGATTGACAAAAATAAAAGAAAGAAAAAAGAATTAATTTCAAGTACTTTCTTCCAAACGTTAATATTTGAATTGCCTTAGAAACCTGTTAATTGTTTTGAGTTTAAGTATCCCTTGCAGTTCTATAGTTACAGAAATGAATCCACATAGGTATTGAGATAAAAGCTTTTACATAGAAGATCTTTTCTGTGATAAAGTGAACTGGGCTTAATGCAAGGGTAGCAAGTTTATCTAAATAAAGAATTTCTGGATAACAAATTATTGTTGCTCATAGAACCTAAGGTTGATAATGCAATTCTTATAAGAAATGACCTGTGTTTTGCCACATTTTGGTGAGAACATCATTTATGTTCTATAGAAAAGGTTACTCTCCTTGTATCACTAACATGCACAGTTACTAGCAAATTGTTAATCATAACAATTCAGTACACTTCTCTAAACAAAGGATATTATAAAACTATGTTTTATGCAGTGAGTTTCTTTTGCTGTAAAAATGTGTCTGGTCTAAAAAGATGTCTGTACTTTGCATGAGGACTAGTTTTAACCGAAATCTTATCCTAACTATAACTTGTCTATTTATAGGTTGAAGGAGAGTAGTCATGTACCCTTTATTTGTAAAACGTTCTTTTTTCACTTGTAAAACAAATTTCCTCTGTTTCTGATATCTATCCTGGTTTATAAATTGTCTTTCTAAAAGCTTCAAATTCCTCAAATAAGAAGTAGATTAGGAATAAGAAGAAAAGAACAGAAGACGGTTAAAATGTAATTTATGTTGGAAAAATGTGCTAATTTCATCAGATGGCATTTTCAATCCCTTCAGCATGCTATGGGTAACAGACAAGACCAGTGAAATTGGGTGCAATTATTATATGAATTTGTGTATTCAAATTTTATTTTGACCTAAATAAAGACAAATACTAGTTGGAGGATGTAGAATTCTAAATGAGAAGTGTGGTTGAAACAAACCATATCAAATCTCTTAAAATTTAAGATGTTATTATTCTTGGTATAAGAGAGCAACTACAATTTCCATATCATAGAAGCCAAGCCCTAAAATTCTAAACTTCAGAACAGGGAAAATGAAGAAAGGGAATGAAGGCCATATGAGAAATAGTAGCAATATAAAAGGAAACAGTTTTGGAAAATTACAATTGACTCATTACGTTGATAGAAATAACATAAGTGATTGTCGTCTATATATATATACACACACACACACACACATACATGTTTATATATATAATATCATACAATCCTGGTGATTAATTTAAAATGGTGCTATTACTGCCATCATCATATATCAATAATTCATTATTGAACTCCCATGTTACTTGATTGGGTCATTTAAAGAAAGTTTCTTGTTTGCATGAATAAAGTAAAGAGATGACTAGTTCAAAAATAACTGCATATTTTCAGACTCTTTCAAGTGCATTTTTTAAAAAAAAACATCATTTTATTTCCAGGATGGGCTGATGAGAGAAGAGCAAAACCTGAGCATATCTTGGTAAAATGCCTGAACTCTAAGGATAAGGTAAAATAATCTTACAGCTGTCAATCAAAAAGACCAAGTTAAGTACATAGAGCAAAGCTGGCATGCAACACCGCAGGAAGATGGTAGCCTAGCATTTCGAGATTACTCAGAGGAACACTTCACTGTGAGAACCCTGAACATATCCAAGAGTCCACTGAGCTAAAAGGAAGAAAGCCATTTGAGGATTTGCAACAATTCTATTGGGCTATCATTCACATATCCCATCAGGGGAAAGTATTTGAAATTAAGACACAGACCAACCAGGCCAACCAGATTACTACAGGACCAGTGTTACACCTCTCCTGCTCTACTCTCCCATCATCGACCAGTCTCATTCTCCATGACCTTTTCACAAAGCTCTGGGAGCACTCAAAGCTGGAGACTGTACAAGGAGATGGATGAGTATACGATGCCCTCTTCCCACTGCTACTCCCCAAGCTGTAATTTTGTTCTAAACCTGTGGGAGAAGAGTTTTGTATTATATTTGAAATGGCAATTATAAATTGGAAATAAGTGGGCTTCCTAAAATCTCAATTGCCTAAATTAAGACTCTTCTTATAGAAGAAGGAGTAGAAAACTGTTATTTGTTCAAGCCACAATTAAGAGTAAGAACGGGAGAATGACAGTTGTTACAAAAAATAAACCCAATTCCTGTTTGTATCACATTGAGTACAGACCATCCAGTAAGCCATTTGTACTTGTATTTTAAGGCATTGTTACATATGCATCCTTACATACACTATGTAGAGAGACTGGCTTGGAATGAATGGGAGGGAAACAACAACAACAACAACAACAACAAATACTAAAGATGAGATAGAAGTTATATTTTTGGTAGAACAGGGATTCTCCGAAGTTTCTTGGCTATCTAGTTTAAATACTGTCTGGAGGAATCAATACATTTTTCATTGTAGCGTGCTGAGTTTCAAAGTAGTAAAATGCGATCAGTTAATCAAGGAAGGTCAATTCAAAAAAATGTTTTATGTTACTTAGCTCTTTAAAAAGTAAGAACTAGTTGCTAGAAGTTGAAGATAATTTCAAAAATATACAATTTTGTTAAAAAATCAGTTTTTAAGTATGCTCTTCTCTGGAGGTGATTATTGGTGTATTTTAAAATGTTCACTGTGAAATAGAATCTTTGGCTGTGGGTCATCAATATTTTCAAGAGGCTAATAGAACTCTCTTTCTGTCTCTCTTCCTCTCCCCCTTCCACTTTCTCTCTTTTACTCTGTCTCAGTAGATAAATTACCCTTGTTTGTATGGTAGTGGTCTTTGCGAGCAATTGATTTTCGTTGACCCTAGGAATATCACTTTCTGTTTGATCAGTGTTTCCTGTTCTATTGTTGCCACCCTCCTTCCTTAAACACATTACTATCCAATCTGGTTTCCCATTTCCAGTAGCTCTCAAATAAGTGTTCATAATCTTTATCTTTTACATTTTGGAAATAGTTTTCTGGTTCTTAAATTCTACTAGGTCAGTGGCTCATGTAACATACATTGCCAAAATTGTGCCTGGCATATATTGGTGTCAAGAAATATTTGTTGTGTTAATTAGTATGATCTATTCACTTATTTCCAATTCTTTTCTCAGATAAAAATTACAAACCTTATTTAACAGATTCTGATTACTGAGCACCTTTTCTGCTCAATCTCTGGTAATCATGAGTCTTTTTGAATTGTATTCATCTAAAAGCTATTTGCAGGTCAGTGTTGACATCTGATCATTATGCCAACTGCTTCTTTTATCTGTCTTCCAAGTTATGCCAACCAATTAGCAATGCTACAGTAGTCCTGGATTTCAATGACAATAGTCGTGATTCTTATTATTATTCTAAGAACTAATAAGAATTTTAGTTTTTTCTAAGTTGAAAGCCTGTATTATCTACTACAACTTATCAGATAAGAAGAAATACTCCATAGATGATTACAGATGTCTTCCAATAAAATCAGACTATTATGAGAGTGCTATAGCACTATAGTAATACAGGAAATATTTCTGAGTAAGTAATAATTACATAAATACATGTGGCTTTGTGCTTACCACCATTAGCTACCACACTATCAGAATACAGTTAGTTACAAGAAAGAAAAGGGAATTAATTGGTTTTGAGATAGCAATATGAGGGAACTCTTGACAACATTTTAAGAACCACAACAATGAAGGAATGAAATTTGGGTTATGGATTCTGCTTCCCTCTCTGCCCTGAACTTTGTTTTTAAATTCTGTAACCAATCATTCTCTTACTCCTAGGATATTATTGCTATAAATGTTAAACTCCTGCTGTCAGTCAGACAAAATGTATGTTTGCCATCTCTCACCTTTTAGGTCTTGCCATTTATCAGTTACTTTTGCCGGCTGGTGGGTGTTTGGATGAACGGAGGCAAGATGGTGCACTTCCGGGTTCTTCATCCCTCCCCCAACTTTTCCCGCGCGCGCGAAAATGCAGCCGGCAACCCGGGAAGGTGCAGACCAACTGGGCATGCACCAGGTGACGTCAATCCAAAGAGACCAAGATTTACCTGGTTGCACCTGCGGAACGCCCCCGACACGCCCGTGCCCCGCCTATTGCCCTCCCACTCCTAGAAAAGCCGGCCCAGGTCCCACGCGGACTTCCCAGCTTCCCCACTGCGGTCGGGACTGTCGGAATTCCGTCCGAGAGCGTCAGGGGCGACTCTGTGGGCCTCATTTGCCGGAGGCCGACAGACTTCTCCCTACCCACCTTCTTCCCTTGAAGCTAGGTGGCCAAAATAAACTTGCAGTTTTGCTCCTGACCTTTGCCTACTTGCTGGTTCTTTTGTGCTCGCTCTGGTGGTCTTAGAAAAACAAGTCAGTGGGGTTTAATTGAATATATTGTTTTCCCTATATATTCACTTGCATAAAAGACTGATCAGCTGAGTGCAGCAGCTGATGCCTGTAATCCCAGCATTTTGGGAGGCTGAGGCAGGTGGGTCATCTGAGGTCAGGAGTTTAAGACCAGAATGGCCAACATGGCAAAAGCCCATCTCTACTAAAAATACAGAAATTAGCTGTGCATGGTGGCATGCGCCTGTAATCCCAGCTAAGGCAGGAGAATCACTTGAACCTGGGAGGAGGTTGCAGTGAGCTGAGATCACGCCACTGCATTCCAGCCTGGGTGACAGAGCGAGACTCTGTCTCAAAAAGAAAAATAAAAAATCGACTGATCAAATTTTCACTTTTTCTCAAATTATGGCATCAATTTCAGGGACACATTTTTATATTTATCATCTTCTAAAACTTTATAAAAATTGTTTTAGTGTACAAAAGTTTAGATCTATCTACTAGACTGAAAATACCTTGCTTCCCTTTTCTATTTTTCCTTACATTTACTTACTTTCCAGTATGATTGCTGTTAGTGATCAGTGTCATTTTCCAATTTCAGAGCTAGGATTACAGTGTTCAAAGAAGGGAGGCAAGAATATCCTCCATTTGCTTTTGCCATAAAGAAGAAAAAGGTTTTACTTTTCCTCCATAGTCAGGCTCTTGGTAGGTTTCCCAGATGTGTTACCAGTATCTCAAACTTGAAATGAGATAATACACCCTAATTGCCCCATTTCAAGAATCACAGTTGTCACCAAGACACACATCCAACTAATGCAGGAAAGAAAGGACCTGAAATGATCTATATTTTTTCTGTCTTAAATTGACTTAAAATCTTATATATGAGTCTAGTAACAGATACACACATGCACACACACGTTTCCATAAGTATAAAAGTTATATATATCTTTTCTTTAAATTATACAGACCTCTAGTGGCAATCATTAAAGACTTAAACCTGGCATGGCAAAATTTTTCAAGTTGTGTCAACTCTGCTAATATTGCAATGCTGTGCAACATGCTGTGTTGGGAAGATTCTAGGCCATGATGGGCCAAGGTAGAAAACAGCATCACAATCTCTTAACTATGTCAATAGGATAGTTATTGGAATAGGTAAAAAAGCAATCTATTTGTTATCCATGACCTAATCAAATTATCTCTGCAAAAACTCCTCCTTTCATCTTTTTAATGAAATATATAAACACACATTCAATGAGCAGAATTTCATTGAACACTTCATAATTTCTAATTATGAGACAATGTATTATGTTTCAGTCATGAGTTAATAATTAAGCATTAGTAAAACTTATTAGTTCAATTAAACTGAAGGTGAGAATAAGCCAATCTAGGAAAATGAAACAGTGTCATTATTTTGAAGTCACCTACTGAGAAGGATTAGAAATAGGGAAGTTGTGTTCATGGTCCTAGGGAGCACATTCACAAACTATGGTGTAAAAGTCACCCCCTAGAGTTGCACAACACACAACTCTCACAACCATATGTGGCGATCCTAGTGTCTGAACTATGAAAGAAATAAATAGTATAAAATATAATAGTGGCAATACATGCTTACCTCTTTATGGAATATAAAGGGAAGAGGAGTGCATCAACATTATTGAAGCATATATTAGTTTAGGATTTTATATCCTGTTTGTCGTTACTCATCAAATGATTTATTTTACAATTTTAACCTGTATTTTTAAGATAAATAATCAAATATAATGAAAAATTTAATACTTCACCTCCCAAAAGTACTAGAGATTTAAAATTAGCAATGTTCATATTAAAGGTATTTTACTGACCCTTGACACTCTACTTGTTTTTAAAAGACTATAGTGTGTCTGGGCGCAGTGGCTCACATCTGTAATCCCAGCACTTTGGGAGGCCGAGGTGGGTGGATCATGAGGTCAGGAGTTCGAGACCAGCCTGAACAATATGGTGAAACCCCATCTCTACTAAAAATACAAAAATTAGCCGAGCATGGTGGCACATGCCTGTGATCTCAGCTACTTGGGAGGCTTAGGCAGGAGAATTGCTCGAACCCAGGAGGTGGAGATTGCAGTAAGCCGAGATCGCACCATTACCCTCCAGCCTGGGTGACAGAGAAAGATTCCACCTTAAAAATAAATAAATAAATAAATAAATGGCTACCATGTGTGAATGGAGACCAACAGGCTGGAAATTGTCCCCAAGGCAATAATAATTATTTTGTCTTCAACAATCTACTTAAAATGTTGAAACTGGGTTGTTTACCAACATCGTAAGGCATTCAGACAGCTCACAAGGAGTTTTATGTTCCAAAGTCGGTTATCTTGGACAATTACAACTCCTGGACATACAGCAGGTTGAGTAAATTCTGGATAACATACAAGAGGTAGAAGAAGGTAAAAAGTTCTACCATAGAAAATTACTCCCTTTCGTAGAAGAACAAAATGTCAGTGGAATTCCAGTCTTGCCCTATATTAGCCTTCTTTGTTGTTCTAGCATGCCTCTTACTGCTTAGAATTCTTCATCTACAATGTTTGCAAATGTTAATGTATAGATATGTTAGCATTTCTGTGGGCTTTAATACCAAATATCAAAAGAAATTTAGATCACCAAGTGATTTCATAGAATAAAAAACACTGGCAATTCATTTTTGCCCCTGGCGGTTCTCCCGTTCTTTGCTTTCTGCTGATACAAGCAAGGCAAATGGGATAAATTTATGATTTTCATTGATGGGAAAATATATTAATAAAACATTGAGAGACATATCAGAAGAGCCCTCATGACATTTATATTCTAGCATAGAAACCAACAATAAGCAAGACACACACACACACACTCACACGCATAAAATATCTGAAGGTGATAGGAGCTATGAGGAAAATAAATAAGTGAAAAGGGCTAGGGTATAATGGAACAATGAATTATAATGTTAAATACAGTGGTTAGTGATACTATGTACAAAATATTGTAAGACTGTATGACAGAAGGTAAAGGGGGCAGCTACTTTAGATTGTGTGGTTGGGGAAGAGTTTTCTGCAAAGCTAACATTTAAGCTGACAGCTGGATGCTAAGCAAACAGCCATGTCAACACTTTGGAGAAAAATCTTCAAAGGCGCTTAATGAATCGTGAGCCTGGATTGCTGAATGAACAAAAGCCAGCATGTCTGAAGTGCAATGATAAGAAGTTAGATATACAAGATGAAATCACAGAGGTAGGTATGGCCATGTCACACCAGTCATGGTAATATTTTCATTCTTCAACTGTGTCTGTATAGATGATGCATCTTGATTGTGGGGTATTACCCCAAAATTTTACCTGGATAGCTATTTTATCCCCTGCATCACTCCTCATGCCTTTAGTCAGCCATTCCATAATTCCATCAGTCAAACTATCAAATAAATATTTATTGTGCTAGGCATGATGCTAAGATGGGGATACAGTGTTGGCCAAAAGAGATACTACCAGCCAGCCCTATCTTCACACAGTATATATTTCAGAGAAGAGTATACAAATGAAATAATTACAAGAATCATTATATCTAGGAAGTGAGCAAGTGAGATGTATTACTGACATTTCTAATAAAGGAGTGTTAACTTAGCCTACAGAGTAAGCCATACATACGTATATATATATAGCATGTGTATTTACATATCAATTAATGACTATGCAGAAAATCATCCCCAGATATTTCTATTATATTTTCCATAATATATTTAAACCATACATTAATATTCTGCTTTATAATTTTCTAAGTCCTTTCATACGCATTACCCCATTTAATATTCACCATAACTGTGATAGAGGCTGGTCAGTGATAACTATCTTCATTTTAAAGATGAATAAACTGAAACCTTGAGAATTTAAGTGACTTGAAGTCACGAAGTATGTTAGTAATGTACAGTCCTAGTCTCATTTCTTTACTATATATGTTACCAGAGGTATGGTCTGAACTAAATACGGTAAAATTCCTTACACAATACAGCACTAGGCATTTAGTTTGGAGGCAAAAGGAAAAGAAAACATAGCATCCTCATTCTTAATAAATATGAGATCTAGTTGGGGAGATGTTCAGATGAGCACCAGATAATAAATTGTGCAGAAATTCAGTGCGCAAATGAAGTTAAGGAATAATCAGGACAGTCTGCAATTATTCTATAACCTTGTCTTGAGAGAAATTAATTTTTAAACTGGACATACAAATAGATTATGTGACTAGATCTTGATACTTTTAAATTCTTGAAATTCTCTGGTTTTATTTTTCTTTTTCCATTCTTAAAATAACCGCCAATCAATGAACCTTACCCACCATTTCCTCTTAGTTTATTGCTTATTTAGAAATCTACAGTTTCTTCATTGTGTAGATCTATCTTAGCTGCGTGCTTTCTCTGTTGAAGGCTCTTCCAGACACTCCAGAAAACTTTACTCAGCATTCTTTTCTAATTATCTTATTCCCAGCTCTAAGCCTGATGCCAAGATTTCTATTTGAGCGACTTCTTCCTAGAATGCTAAATTGTCAACCTTTAGGAAAGCTTCATTCATTTAACCTTCCTCTATTTCTTAGAAAATCAGTGGAGAATTCTACTCAGTATGCAACCCTGAATTTGTTGCCCTACTAAATAAACATTCTCTGTTGCCGTCACATAGTAGGTGAGTTTATTTTTCCAATTTTTGCTTAAAGTCAACAAATATCTGGCTTTACTAATATAGATTATTTTATATTATGTTTTATTATGAGCCAACACCTGGCATACCATCACATGAAAATACATCTGATATGTTGAGATGATATCATTGTCTTATTTCAAATTATTACATATCTGATCTCTTTCCCTTTCCACTATACCAGGAAATAATTTCCCTATTAATTGTAAATTGCAAACGATAACCTTTCAAGTGATTAAGATGTAATACAAAAGTCTACAACTTCAATTATATATTTATGTTTATAAACATGTCTTCTTCTTCATGACTATGAACTGGTGCCTGGCATGACACCAGCATGACAAATATTGCTGTTAAACCATCACTATATGACAACATGCCAGGTCCTGTGTTAAACGGTTTTGGTATCCTATTTTATTTTAGCTTTGTATTGACCTATGGATAGATCATTGGTTTGCAATATGAGTTTCCTTTTAAAAAGTCAGTGAAGATCAAAGGTGCATTTTAAAATAGAAGCTGATAAGAAACATCACTGTAAAAAATGAAAGACACTTACAGGAACCAGGAATTTTTTAATCTCTTCCAATGCATGACTCATACGTGAATAAGCTTCCCCAGGTGGAGCAAACACTTCAATTAATACATGAAGCTCATCACTCAAGTGGGCATATTTGGCTTCCCCACTCTTCCTTAGTTCTTCTTCCTGTGAAAAAGGTTATTTTTAGAAATACAAATCCACTCATTGTACACTGATTTAACATTTACTGAGAATATGACAAAGGGGCATAATTTAAGCAAATTTTCCATAAGTAGAAAGAAACCCTTTGAGAAATAAAAATCTGCTACAAGCCATTTAAAGATTTTAAAATCATTTTTGAGTGTTTGAATGATTTAAAAAACTGCCATAATTATCATCTACAACAGATTTTAATTAGGTAAATGAAAATGCTAAACCCCTGAAAATAAGTCAGAATTACCATTAACACTGTAGTCTACATGACTACACTGTGGAAGGAAAGAATTGTTTTGTGCTTGATGTTTAGCATTTTGCAGATAGTAAGTGAAAGATTATCACTGTGTTCTTTAAGAAAACTAGAACTTTCTAGCTACTGTTTGAGAAGTTAGGAAGTTTACTTGATTGTGATAAAAAGTAGGCTAACTATACAAGTCAAGGCTTATTTCCAAGTCTATGTTATCACCAGCCCAGATTATCAGCAAGCCTCATACCCACAGCTTTTCTATCTCTTGCTGCCTTTATTTACTTATCTATTTATTTATTTAGTCAATACGGGAATACTAAAGGGTGGTTGTTTAACATTTTGCTGGCATTGATTCTGCATAGGCTACATAACTTCTGGTTAACCAATGATTCTAGGTTGGTGCAAAAGCAATTGCCATTCATTGCTCTAAATGGCATTATTTTTAATGGCAAAAACCGCAATTGCTTTTGCACCAACCTAACACATTTCTGTTGGAAGAGACTTTTCCTAGTATTGTGCCCAAGTCATTATTGAAACCTGGTTAATTCAGTACAGGTGCAGCACAAATCAATATATGATACATATATTTTGTTAATGAATACTAAGTACTTTATACATTTCATCTTTAATCAAAATCATTTTGTACATATTCACATGTTTCAGATTATGAAACTGCAGTTAGAAGACTTAAATAGCTTCAGCCAAATTTGGATCTGGACTCAGTTCATTTTGCAAGCAGATTTGCATTTTTTAGAATTTCAAGATGTAAAACTTGGTGGAAAAGTTAACATAAATAACATTAATTATGTTTTATCTTTCTTGCTCCTCACAGAAACAACCAGCAGTTACTTCACTAAATTTCAAAAAATAAAACTAAACATGTAATTCTTGGTTTTATGTAGAGATTAGAGACATGACATGAATAGAACTTACCTGGATTTAAAAAACAACAAATTTGCTGTTGATGTCATGTGAGTTAACTGTATAACTCATGTTAATGTGAGTGTTTACCTGATCAGAAATGCTCATCATTTTAAAAGATGAAGGATCCCTGAAAGAGATGGAAAGGCATCCCTGCGTTCCTGTATATATACTCTTCACCTACTCAAATCCTTCTGATAATAGCACCTTGTAGCCTGGAAATCCACTCTTCACTTCTCTAAGGATACTTTCAAACTCTACCTAGGACTTCAGAGCTTTTCTTAGTGCCCAATTATCAGTTTGGGGAGGAGAAGCGACACTAGACTGAATGAAAATACACTCATGAGGTGTAGTAAACATTCATTTTCTCTTCGGGTCCTGCTAAGGTGCAAGCTGCTTGTTCATTCTGGGGCCAACTGGTTTTGGCACACATGATGAAATAATTAAATCAGAGATTTCTTGACACTGGCCCTTTTTATCACTTCCTATGTTGATGCTCATGTGGTTATTTTTGTGTTACCCTCTCCTTACACCTAGAATTTCCTAGGGAACTCAAGTAATTTTCAACTGTATGAAGCAAAATAATATGGTCATTGATTGCTATTACCTAGAGTGACATGACTAGCTCATGGTGGAGCTCAACAAAATAAAGAAAACAGCAGTTAATTGACCCTACTATCCTTGGAAGACACAGTGGTGATCGTCATTTGCTACTTGGGATGACCCTTTGGAATCACATCTTCCAGAAGCAGTATGTCCAATAATTTTATAAACCCATCTTAGAAAAAGGGAAGTGGCAGGATAATAGGATCATCGTAGGGAGAAGGTCAGCAGTAAGACATATGAATAAAGATCTCTGTGACATGAATAAGTTTAAGGAAAAGTGCTGTGCCTTGATATGCATATGCAAACATCTCCATAAACCTTTTTAGTGCATAAAAAGCAGTATTGCCGCTAGGCTAGCATGTCCCACCTTCAGCTCTAAGGCGGTTTTCTCCTTTCTCAGTAAACAGAACATACAATCCGGTTTTACACTGAGATGTTCCATTGCCCAGGGACGGGCAGGAGACAGATGCTTTCCTCTATCTCAACTGCCAAGAGGCCTTCTTTCCTCTTATACTAGTCATCCTCAGCACAGACCCTTCACGGGTGTCAGGCTGGGGGACAATTAGGTCTTTCCCTTCCCACGAGACCATATTTCAGACTATCACATGGGGAGAAACCTTGAACAATACCTAGCTTTCCTAGGCAGAGGTCCCCGAGACCTTTGGCAGTGTACATGTCCCCGGGTACTTGAGATTAAGAGAATGGTGATAACTTTCTTCCAGGCACTTGTTTAACAAAGCACACCCTGCACAGCCCAAAATCCATTAAATCTTGAGTCACCACAGCACATGTCTCTTGCAAGGACAAGGTTGGGGGTATGGTCACAGATTAACAGCATCTCAAATACAGAACAAAATGGAGCCTCTTATGTCTACTCGTTTCTATATAGACACAGTAACAGTCTGATCTTTCTTTTCCCCACAATTTACCCTAGGTAATGTGATGAAGAAATAATTGGAAACATTGATTATATAACCATAGTTTGGACTGGAATGTCATATTTGAGAATTAAGTGCATCAAATCAGATATGATCAGGCAGTTTAGAATACAGTAACTTTCTTTCTTTCTTTCTTTCTTTCTTTCTTTCTTTCTTTCTTTCTTTCTTTCTTTCTTTCTTTCTTTCTCTCTCTCTCTCTCTCTCTTTCTTTCTTTCTTTCTATCTTTCTTTCTTTCTTTTTTAACAGTGACTAAGTCTCACTATGTTGTCCAGGCTGGTCTCAAACTCCTGGGCTCAAGTGCTCCTCTAACTTTGGCTTCCCAGAGTGCTGGGATTATAGGCGTCAGCTAAGACTGATTTTATAGAGCCACTGCTTACAAAGGTCTCTTGGAAAAATTGGCCTGATACCTAGATTACAGGGTTTCTAGCCTTTAAGATAAGTAACAAAGGTCACTTCTGGGTGGGTTTAGGATACTTGGGATAGTCTGGGGATGTCGAGAAGAGAGGAATTCGCAAAAATTTATAGGTACTGCAGGTGAAGTAAGGTGGTTGGTTCTTGGCTTGGTTTCACAGCATTGAGAAGGCTTTTAAAAGTCCAATCTGAGATTCCTTATGTTAATAAAAAACTTCAGCAGAGGAAACTTAAAAAGATCCATGTGGTCAGTTACCATTATTGCTTCACTTAGGTTATAATCAAGCCAAATCATATGTAATCAGGACTTGTTTTGCAAACAAGAATAATTTTCCTTTGATTATCATTGATTAAAAATCAGGTGTACTGTAAAGACAAGGTTTACGTTTCAATGGAAAACTATAAACTACTCTTACAGGTTATTAGATTCTAATCTTTATTGTTTTTTAGCTACTTGCATCTCTTTGTAAACTGGGTCCTACCATCTTCTTAATTTTGTCATCAATTAACAGTTCTACTTTTTCTACCACCTTCCTTACTTGGAATCACTGAGAATTAAAACTGCCACTTTCCCAAAATCCTGTAACGAAAGCTTTCTGACTTCACATAAACACCAAAAGATTTATTGCTGAAAGAGTTTGGACCACTCAAAAATTTCACCAGAACACTTGCAGCTTCCATGCTGTGCTCCAGAAAATAACCATGACTACACCTATACCACTTCTGTTCTCCCTTAAGATACTTAGAGCCCAACATCAAGAACCCTTCTCACTGGGCTATACCATGCAGTTAAAAACTGGATTCATCCTATGCTCCAATCATTAATCTTTTTCTGTTTCCCTTTTACAGATATCATATTTTATAATTTTTAATCTGAAATTTCTCCCCAGAGCAATCAACCTAGTTATTTTTGTGAAATTTCTAGGGAAGTTTCAGATGGGAAAAATGTGGAGACCCATTTGGAGCCCCAGGGGTTCATACAAATGTTATTTTAAAGTGAAAACAGTTGAGCTAAATAAGCAAAAAAAAATATATATATATATATGTTCTGAACATAACCTAATCTTACTAAAACAGAGATTTACCAAAGTCAGCTACCACAATCCCTAACTCTGGAGTGGTCTCCAGTCAGGGAAGAACTGATCTTAGGCACTAGGACATTCCAAAATATTGTGTAAACAAGGCTTATCAGAACCATCCATTCATTAAAACCTGAAAACACCCCTTCCCTAAAGTTTGGTATATAAACTTTATCCCTGGCTATTCAGTGAACTACTCAGTACCGAGCAACTGCCACATGCCTGTGTAAGTACATTTTGTCTTTTCCTCTGTTAATCTATTGTCAGTTAATTTGCAAGCCTCCAACCAACTGGACCCAAGTTAGAATAGGAAGTTTTTCTGCCAGCATTAAATACGCAGATTCAGTTATAATTCATTTTATGATTAAAAAACTATGCAGTTAAAGTATGCAAAACATCACATATTTTTTTCTGCAAATATAAGCACAAACACAGGCTGTATAAATAAACAAATAATAGAAGGTTGTAATCCAAAAGACTATCGTGGTGCTCATGAACAAATTAGGATAAGTAACTTTTTTGACAATAGCCTCTCCCACCTAGTCTCTCCTATGGCTTGCTACCTTACTCGATAACGGTATGGGCAGTTGCATAGGTTCTAATTAGGATATTTCAACTTTAGGAGAAACAATAGCTGTATAAATATAATGCTTACTCTTTCACCCTTAAATCAACCTTATGAATCTTTAGAGTCCAAAGAGAAAGGTCCCAAAGACTGGAAACTTTTTAGTAATATGGGTTAGCCTCAACTGCCACAATTTTAAAGACCATTTTTTTTTTTTTTTTTTTACTTCTCTCTGTGTATTGAAACAAATATTTCAAAACTCAAATTTCAATATTTCAAATATCAACCTTTCCTGTAGAGATTCTTATATAGCCCAGGGTCCAGGAAGAGCCTTGACCAGAAGTTAAAGCTGCCTTAGAACTACTAACTGTGTGAAACTGCAGCAAGTAGTTTGCTCTTGTGGCTCCCAGTTACTTCATATGCAAAAGAAGAGGAGGTAACCCAAGAGGACATTTTCAAATGTTGTTATAGGGAGTCACCCAGGTTCCCAACGCACTTCAGAGACTGCCATGGATCAAAATGAGGATCTTTTCCTATGCATTCAATGACATCAGCTCAAGTTGGACCTTATTATATGTAAAAATTTCAGGTGAGACGATACTGTTCTGCAAGTACAGTAAACCAAAAACAGTAGGCAACATTAGACATGATGATGTCTCCAGTTTCTCACAGCTTCAGTAATTTATGACTTAGCATGTGACTTCCCCTCACAGGCATCCTGATACTTCGAACTTCAGTATTAGAAAATACTACGATCCAAATACAGTGTCTTCTGACACATGACCAAAGCAAAATTAAAAATAAATGACTACTTTTATGTGATTATTTAAGCATCTACAGTAAAGACATCCCTGCATATTTTATGTACATACATAATTTAATCTTTATAGAACCATAGAAACATTGGGTGGATTTTGGAAGCACTAGAGTATATGGTTTCTTAAAAAATGAAGTTTGGAGTCAGAGAAATCTAGATTTAAATTAATAGTTCTGATATTTATTATCTGTGATGTTTGAAGAAAGTTGTTTAATTTTTAAGCTTTAGCTTCTTAATCTGTAAAACAGAGAGACTGTGGACCTCTTATGAAAAGATGAAATGAGGTAATATACATAAACTGCAAGTACAGTGCCTGGCATAGTATAGACACTCAAAGAAGGTTAGTTTTTTCTCTCAGAGAAGCTAAGTAACTTGGTTGTGGTTATTCATTTAGTAAGGGATTTGAAAATGGTCTGCCCTATGCCAAGGTCACACTTTTATGTTAATGAATGTTTATTCTGTACATTAAATTCACTTGAAATAATATAATTTTGCTGTGGTATAACGAAGAGTGTATCAGTTTGATGTTGGTTTAGTTATTAAGTTAATTTAAATGTATAACTTTAAGGAAATATATACTTGAAAATTATTCTAAACCAAAAAGCTCAAGTGTTTTAGAAAGATAAGGAAAAATAAACATCATTATATTCCTTAGTCTGGTCAGGTTGCTATTGCAAAATACCATAAACGGAGTGGCTTATTCAACAGACATTTATTTTTCATAGTTTGAAGGCTGGAAAATAAAAATCAAGATGCTAGCAGATTCTGTTCCTGGTGAGGGCTCTTTTCCTAGCTTGCAGAAAGGTCACCTTATTTTTGCATCCTCCCACACATGGCAGAAGAGAGAGGGCTCTGGCACCTCTTCTTACTAATCCCACCTTAGTAAGGGTACTAATTAGTACCTTACTAAGGGTACTAATCCCACCATGGGGGCCTCCAACCTTATGATCTCATCTAAACTTAAATACCCACAAAGGCCCCACCTCCAAATACCATCACATCTGGGATCAAGGATTCAACATATGAATTTTGAGGGACACAAACATTTAGTCCACAGAATCATGTGTACTTTCTTGAAATTGTACCTTTCAAATAAACTGTAGGGTTATTGGCTACAATATGTTACATGGATCACATAACATGGACCACATATCATGGCAATTAACAGCACAGCTTCTATTTCATGATGGCCAGAATTTAAAATTCCAGCTTTTCCACTTAATAGTATATAAACTTGGGCAAGTAGCTCCACTATTTCAGCCTTCTAATTCCTCACTTATAAAATGTGGGTACTTATAACGGTAGTAACACAAGACCAAATCCAATATTACTGTTACTAAACATTATTATAGGAAGTATCTTAGTTTTAATACAATATGCTAAATTATATATGAACCAAAATAATTAAACTTCTAAAATCCCAATTATTCTCACAGGAGTAGCTCTTCCAATGACAGGAATAAACCAAATAATAAAAAAGTTGAAAATGCATGATATACTGTATGTGCAAGTTTTATACATTTATTTTTGCTTTAGCAATTATTACTGTCATATTCTACCTCAGAGTTATAATTTACTAAAGTGCTTTTTGCAGGTTTTTTCTTCTTGATGCCACAGGGTACTTTCTTTTAACATAAATCTTCTTCAAAAATAAGTAAGTCTATTGTCTGCACAGCTTTTACCATCAAGAAATTCAAATAAACACACATTTATTATTTATACCTTGGCCTGAATGGGATTGTTCTGAATTCCCAATTTAAAGACATTTTTAAATGGGCATATGTGGAAATTCTTTCATGCCAGAACAAATTAGTTGCCCCAAATTTACACACACAAAAGGATTTTGTACAAATGGATACATATAAGTGCATGATAGAGAAGCAATAGCTAGATCCTAAAGAGCACTTTCAAACTCTTGCCACTTCACTTCTAAATGCCTGCTCTCTTTGAATTAAATGTGGCAAGAATTCTTCCAGGATCAGGCCATCCATACTCCAAATGGTCACCTATGAGAAGGGAAATCTTTTCACAATTGCACATCCATACAATACTCACTAGATTCATTTAGGGCACAGAAAGTACTAGAAGCATCAACAGAACCAAGGGTGATATTTTAAAAAGTAGCACAGGATTCTGAATGCAGAGAAGTAGTTAGTGCCAAACGCAAGTTTACTTATCTTGAGTTTGTAGTCTGTGGGTTTACTAGAGAGTAGGAAGCTTAAATCATACACTCTAGGCTATATCAAGGATGGTAAATTCCTCAAATAATAAAAGGGTGTTGTCCAAACAGTGAATGAGTGTCTTGATACAATAAGAACAGCTGTTTAATCAAGGAAAAGAAGGCAATTGATCTTGATCAAATGGAATCTACAGAAAAGTTTATAGGTCTTCACTCTGAATTAACATATGAGAGACTTGTTTTCCTACATTTCAGTTGCCTATTAATTAGTGTACTCACAAATACTTGTTTCATGGAACAGGGCAATATGAGAGTACACTTATCTCAACGAGCTTCTCTTATGTTTTCTTTCTCAATTCTAACTGAATACAAATGGACTTTCTTAGGGTTCTGTAGAAGAAACTGGTCTAAGACTACAGAGGTACTTGCCAAACAGCGTTGGAATCTGATGAAAAGACATAGAAAGTGGGGAGTGGGTGCTGGGAAGAAACTGGCACTCAGAGATCTCTGGACTCGCAGAGGAAGTGCATATAAGTGTTCTAGTTCTCTCTGACCTCAAAAGCTGAGAAGAAACCAAGAAACGGGTTGAGCACACTTTGCCTTTGAGACTGGGAAAAATCAGAAAAACCGAGGAGCAAAGGTATCAGGAGAGGCATCACAGGTCTACAAGGGTGAGAATCACTTTGGTTTCCACTATTTGAAGGATTCCTACACTATTGTATTTCAACAACTGTATCTACACTAACAAATAAAAACAGTAACTAATACTAGCAGCCATAAAGAGGGAAATCAGAAAGAACATTTGAACACATGCCATTTGAACACGTGTCAATTGAATTGCTGGAAGAAAAAGATGAACATTTGAAAAAAAAAAACATTTTTAAAAGCAGTTGAGGAGATAAAATGCAGACACAAAATTTATGGTGTTAAAAGACACGATTTACCATGTAAGAACAAATACAAACTAAAAATCAGAGTCTAGATTGTCTCTGTTGAAAATAGATTTCCCCACTCTCCTTTTTCTCAGAGCATTTATGTTAGAAAACTTGTAATTATAAGTGCTTTCTCCTTCCTTTGAAATGTATATAAATCCTTTTGGAGACTAGATAGGCCTTTTGTCAGGTTTATGACCTAGTAATGTCTTTCCCAAGGGCTCAGGAAATCATCTCTTTAAAATGTAAACATCATTGGAGATAGCATCCCTGTCTCCCATTTTCTGTCAAAGGATAGGAACCTAACTTTGGTGGATGTCTTGTTCCAAGTTACAAAACTAGTTCCTGCCATAAGGATACAAGAAGTTTGTTTTTCCTTTGGATAAAGCCAATTAGCTAATTCAGATGCTCATCCCAATTGCCAGGTAAAGTTAGGGTGAATTGTGTTTGACAAATAGTGCTGTCACATTCTTACTTGAGCCTACTTACTGTTTTCTTGAAAACACGTATGTAATGGGTTGTATCTGCTTGGCTATATAAAAGTGTGAGATTTCTTTTTGTCTTTGTGTTCTCTTAGTAGATTGCTTGTGATGTGCATCACATTCAGGTTCAATGCTCATTCACTAATAAAAGTGTTCACTTTCTCTGGAAAGTAGAGTTTTTCTGGGTTGAGAGAAGATTTTTGTTTTTAATTGTATTTCCTCATCACCCATTGAAACAAATGGTAACAGATTCTGTTGATACTCTGCCCATATCCCCATGCCTTACTATCTCCATGCAATCAGCATTGATTTGTCTTTTTCACCTGAGGGTTTGCTCTGGCCTGCAGATCCCTCCATCCTAGCATAGGACAGGGAAGAAATCTGCTTTCCAAGTCTCAACTAGTGACTGGGGCGGGGTTGGGGAGGAACTGGTGTATAAATAGCCAAGGTTGTTCAACCTTTGCATGTGCTAATTTGTATATTCTTTCTCAGAGTTCTGTGGTGGAATAAGCACCAGTTAGTTTCCCACAGTTTTAACTTGCTTGAGAATGCACCCTCTCTGGGTTTCGTTCATTTCCTTATTTCACTTCTCATGCCTCTACCTGGAACACCAGAGATCTTCCAAACAAACCTCACATAAGTAAATTTTACCACAGTCCCTCTGTTGGGGGAACTCAAACTAAGGTAATTCACTAGCTTAAATTAAGAAAGAGATAGCTGAAATCAGAATTTTTGTCCAGAAAGTGAGAGGTGACAACGTGCTAGCAGCCCACACTCTCAGCTCCTCCTGTGTAATGTCTGTCCCCACTTCCAGCAAAGGACCCTAGCCAAGCCCAGAACAGACCAACCTCTAGGGAGCCCACCACAGCCTCCCCAGGCCAGCAGCCTCGACTTGGCCCACTTGGGCCTCCCCTCTTCCACTAGGAAGCCCTGCCGCTCCTTGCGGGCCTTTGACCTGACTGGGCGCCTACCATCCTGTGCCAGTGTGAGCACTTCAGTCCACCACTGCACTGTGGGAACCCCTCTCTGGGCTGGCTGCGGCCAGAGCCTCCTCCCTCCTCTCGCAGGGAGGCGCGGAGTGGGAGGGTCCCAGGGGGAGGTACGGAGGGGGAGGCGTGGGCGGAAACCAGGGCTACACCAGCCACTCACATGCCAGCCCGACTTCCCAGGGGCGCCTGCGCAGATGGCCTGGCACTTGCAGCAACAGGCCACTGCCGCAGGCCCTGGACAGTGGGGGGCTTAGCACCAGGGCCAGCA
>NW_012115611.1:1760779-1763945 GCF_000951035.1 Colobus angolensis palliatus
CCCGGTCCCATCCACCGCCCAAGGGCTGAGGAGTGCAGGTGCACCAGGCTGAACTGGCGGGCAGCTCCACCTGCAGCCCTGGTGCTGGTTCCACTAGGTGAAGCCAGCTGGGCTCCTGGGTCTAATAGGGACTTGGAGAACCTTTATGTCTAGCTAAGTGATTGTAAATACACCAATCAGCACCCTGTGTCTAGCTCAAGGTTTGTAAATATACCAATCAGCACTCTGTGTCTAGCTCCTCAGGCTTTGTAAATACACCAATCAGTGCTCTGTATGGAGCTAACCTAGTGGGGACTTGGAGAACTTTTCTAACACGCTGTGTCTAGCTCAGGGATTGTAAATGCACCAATCAGCACTCTGTCAAAATGGACCAATTAGCTCTCTGTAAAATGGACCAATGAGCTCTCTGTAAAATGGACCAATCAGCAGGATGTGAGTGGGGCCAGATAAGGGAATAAAAGTAGGGTGCCCAAGCCAGCCAGCAGCGACCCACTGGGGTCCCATTCCACACTGTGGAAGCTTTGTTCTTTCGCTCTTTGCAATAAATCTTGCTGCCACTCACTCTTTGGGTCCATGTCGCCTTTATGAGCTATAACACTCACTGTGAAGGTCTGCAGCTTCACTCCTAAGGCCAGCGAGACTATGAACCTACCAGGAAGAAGGAACAACTCCAGATGCACTGCCTTAAGAGCTGTAATGCTCACCGCGAAAGTCTGAGGCTTCACTCCTGAAGCCAGCGACACAACAGACCCGCCAGAAGGAAGAAACTCTGAACACATCTGAACATCTGAAGGAACAGACTGTGGACACGCCATCTTTAAGAACTGTAACACCGGGAGGGTCCGCAGCTTCATTCTTGAAGTCAGCAACACCAAGAACCCACCAATTCCAGACACAAAAGTTTAAATGCAAAATAAAGCCATAAAGTAACAAAGATCATGAAGGAAACATTAGGGAAGTGGAGGGTAGACCCAGTAAAGTCAATATGGCAATAATTTTTTAAAAATCTACTTATATAAATTCTACAAAGAGAAAGCATAAGAAATAACAAAAATGAATAATGAATCTGCTGATTGCAATGCCTTATTTAATTCCACACAATTGGAAAGACTCACAGGGTACATCACATTAAAGTCTCCGAACTTTAAGTGAAACCAAAGAGCTCATACAAGCTTCTAGAAGTAGAACTACAAGGAAAAAAACTCAATTGGTATTGAACTTCTCAACTATGAAAATTTGAATTTAGAAATAAGAATAATAAATAACATCCTCTGAACAGCAAGCTCTGTGCTGAGTACTTGACACATATCATTTCATTTTGTTCTTCAGAAACAGTACCTAGCATTTGATAACCTTTTTATTTATTTATTTATTTTTTGGGTCTTGCTCTGTCATGAGGCTGGAGTGCAGTGGTGCGATCTCAATTCACTGCAACCTCTGCCTCCTGGGTCTAATCAATTCCCCTGCCATAGCCTCCCATGTAGCTGGGACTACAGGCACGCACCACCATGCCCAGTTAATTTTTTGTATTTTAGTAGAGACAGGTTTTCACCATGTTGGCTAGGATGGTCTCAATCTCCTGACCTTGTGATCCATCTGCTTTGGCCTTTCAAAGTGCTGGGATTACAGGCATAAGCCACAGTGCCCGGCCTGATAATCCTTTTTTGCATTGAGAATTACATGACTCCTGAGTTCCCAGGGCCATGGATGATTATAGTGCAATAAGGTGATGTGTCATCATTTTGACTTTTCCACTATAAAATGTGATATTCTTCCAGGAAATGCAATGTTCAGACCACCTGGAATTAAGTCCGTTAAAACATTTTCACTAATGCAAACAGAAAAAGCCTATTTCTAAGAAGGCGCAATAGCCTAAAATTAGTGAGAAATTAAAGTGCTCTGAGTATATACCAAATAAAGTAATAAGCAAATCAAAAGCTGTTTGTCAAGAACATGTTTGTAGATAGTATTTTGAAATCACTTTATGTAGCATGCTGAGTCTTAGGGTAGCTGGGTCCTGTTTTCTATTTCAAGAAGAGGCATCCTTGTGAAGAAAAGGCTTAATGAAGTATGAGACTGGCATGCTTTGAGTTTGGAATTGGGCCCAGGAAGAAAGATGGGTTGAACAGAAACTTATGAAACCAATGAAAAAATGAAGACAGCCAGTGAGCCTGGCAAGAGGATCACAATAAAGAAATCTTCCCCCAATAGATATTGCCAGAATCACTTCTGAGCCTTATGATGTTGAAAGGGTGAGCCGTAACTGCCAACCAATAATGGAAAAGCAAACACAAGTGAGTCCCAGTTGACAGGGAGCAATAGGCTAAATGCCTGTTTTTGAAAGAAATTTTCAAAGTGGAATATCAGTTTCTGGGAGGACATCTTGTTTGTGGAGGAGCCAGCAGCAGGATGCCCAGTCAGCTCTGACCTAGGGATCTGAATGGAGTGACTAAGCCAGAGGGGAAAACAAGAACAACACAATGAAAGGCTAAAAAGGCTGCTGAAGAAGGTCTTGCAGAATTGTATAGATGCTGCCCACTGGGAAAGCAATGGTTGCAGTCTGATCAATATGGCCCTAGACAATGTCATATGGAATGTTTTACTTTGGACAGAAACATTATGCTGTTTTTCAGGCAAACAGACTGAGAAGTAAGCACCGTCAGGACCTATAAAGTGGCTAATCACTTACTAGAACATAGCTGGTATCAGTGCGAAAGGGCATCCAAATTTACATTAGGTACTCAAGGTCAATAAATGCCAGGGGCAGAAAATATATACTGCTGCTACTTTTAGCTTTTGAAAATCAAACTTGATCATATTAGTTCCTGCTTACAAGTCTTGGCTACCATCTTGTTTACCTAAATTTCAACAATTTTATCCTGGCATTTCAGACTTTTTAAATTTGACACTGGTTTAGCTTACCTGTTCTATCTTCCGCCACCTCCTTTGTGAATACCATTTTTCAATCACAAGAAAATACCTTTCTTTGAAATTACCATCCTCTTTTAAATCTCTGTGCACATTTCTTCTTGCAATGTTCGGATTGAATATACTTAGCCAGACTCCACAGACTCAGCAATGCAGAAGTAATTACTCCATAGTATCTTCCATGTAATATCTTCTAAATGATATTAGATCATAAATATTTGGTATTCTAGTACTAATA
>NW_012115611.1:1769570-1774830 GCF_000951035.1 Colobus angolensis palliatus
GCGCTGGGAGTTGGAGACTGCAGCTGTTCCTATTCAGCCATCTTGCTCCGCCCCTGTATTAATCATTTTAATCAAAGAAACAGCTTTCTGTTACCTGGAAAACAATATTTTCCAGGGAGAATGAAGGATACAGAAAATTGACCTTTTAAATATTGCAATGTCTTATCAAATGATCTTTTTCCCTTTCTATCCTTTATTTTTGTCAACTTAACGAATGCTCTACCAATACTGGAAAATACAACCCTAGTACCAGAGATGCCTGAGAACCTGTAAGAGATAGAGTATATGGGAGGAAGGGTGTACTGGTGCCCTTCTGTAACTAAGCTTCAAGCGCAGTTGCTTACCAGGAAACTGATATGATATTGAAGCTGCTACAAAATTTCTCTTGGGCCCTGAAGAGCCCTTTTGCAGAATGTTTTCTCTAAGTCTGCAAAATTGATGTGTTTGGGAAAAGTGTAAGGGCAGAGTATGGGAGGAAGAGCTAAGGCCTGGATATGGGCTCCTCATAATGCTTTATACTTGTTAGCACACATCTTATTTCATATGGCCCAGAAAATATGCTTGCCAGGAGAGAAACTTTTCCCTACTAGCCATGACAGATGTTTTCTTCATAGTATCACCAAAAACCTTTCATCACCACCTACCTAAGTTTACATAGGGCTTAGACTCACTCTTTCTTTACTCCAGGGCAGCAAGCGTATTGAGATGTTACATAAACAGAAAGAAAAATAATAGCTTAAAATAAGAAGTGTTTGTCCTATAGAACTGATAATTATAGAAGAGATACAGAAATATTAACAGAGTCTGCAAAGTTTTAATCCAATCTCTTCTCAGCATATTCCCCACCCCACCACTGCTAGCCTCAAAAGCCAGCATGCCTAGAGTTTGGCAGTCAGCAGTAATGAACATATCTGGAGAACTAAGATCACAGACAGGAGGGCTACAACTGCCCTCTTACGCCTTCAGCCCCATAAAATCATATATATATATTTTTGATGTGAGCTTATATATTCAGCTGCTTGCTCCTGGTGCTAACATTGCTACAGCTCTGAAAAGAAAAACAAACATATATTGGCTATCCACAATGTCCTACAACAACCCTAGGGATTTTCTCACCTACAAATTTATTTAAACCTTATAATAGGTTAATGTTATCTGCATTTTGACTCTTAAGGAAACAAAAGATTTTTTGACCATACCAGACTAAACTTTAGGAAATGAATGGACTCAAATGTTCAGCTCAATGGTAACTGTCAAACTCACACGTGATAATCATATTTTATCTCATATAACAAACTAGAAAGTAAAGTCAAGCCTGAGGCTGGATCCTGATCTACAGAATATTTTGCTGTTTGCCTTGCTGCCTGCTGCTCAAGGAACTGACTAGCAGGAATGCAGCTGATGTTGGAGCACAAGAAACTCCTCTTAGTGAGCTAAATGTAAGGTATCAAATAAATTACGATTTTCCTGATCTCAGTGGTCTCAGGAATTCTAACAAAGCCTTAATTCTCAAGGGAGGATTTCTTCAAGGAGGAGTAATCCAAGGATATGGTCACTTCAGCCTTATAGATTCAAAGAATCCCTTTGACCAGAATAGGCATTAGGATAGAACTCACCTCTAAAAGAATGTCTTTCAGGACCAGCATGAATTGACAGATTACTTTTATTCCAGAATCAGACTGGTAAGAAGAAACTAATCACTTTCTTAAGAATCCTCTATCATTCCCCTTTTGAGACTGCCTACATCTGCCTGAAAAATAAGGATCCGAAAAGATGGCCTTAATGGTTCTGCTCTAAACAGTCACTAACATAATGTTAATGTATTAATGTAATAAATATTTAAAACGCACGTTCTTGTGAAGATTCTGTGTTGAGTTTTTAGGGGTGGTCTCTGACCTGAGAGAGCTCATTGTTTACACAGAGAGATAAGGCAACTACATATAATAAATTCTGGTATGAGATAAAGGTCAGAAGAAAAGTTATGGGAAGTTTGTTCATGGGCTTATATACTCATTCAGCAAAGTTTACTGAGTAAGGATGCAAAATATTTACTGTAAGTACAATAAAAGAAACAAAAGGGAGTGGGAAGATCCTGGTAAAATGGTGTATTATTTGGACAGAGTGTGTGTGGGGTCTTCGTGGTGAGTAATGAGAAGGTGCTCACCTCCAAGGACACCAGGGGTGAGGGGGTGAAGCATATTGCAGGCACAGAGGAGAAGAAGGGAAAATATTCTAAGGGAGGCAGGAAAAAAAATGGGCATGTCTGAGGAGCAGAAAGAAAGCCTATGTGGCTTGAGCGTAGAGAATAAATTAGAAAATGGAAGCAAATAAGGTTTGAAGTAGCAGATGTAGACAAATAATATAGGGCTTTGTAAGGCCACAATAAAGGGTTCCTTTTTCCTGCTTTTGAACCCTTTATCATGGCCTACAAAGCACTATATTATGTATAATATATAGGGTATCTATATGTTGCTTATTAGGGCAGTTGGGGACTTTGATCCTGAATTTTACACACATAGTTAAGTGTATCACAAAAGGTACAATTAATTGAGAAGAGTTCAATGGTAAGAAGTGTCCAATTGTTAAGTGACAAAATTGCTAATATATCAAAATATTAGAAAAACAAGACTTTATCCTAGAAGTGACTATTTTTGCTTTACTTTTTAACATATTTAATGTCTACTTCTATCATAACAGTAGATAGAAGAGGTATTGGCTCAGCTAGGCTTTGAAGAATTTCTGGGATTTAAAAATGAGCAGGGAACAAGGAGCAAGTCAAGAAGAAGGAGCATCAAGAATGTAATCTCACCTGCCTATTTGCTTTGGGAAGTCCAGGGTTTTAACACTGTTTTTGTCCAATAATTAATGGTACTTCCTTTCACTCTCAGAACCCACTCAAAAGGCAGGCATGCAAGGGGTCCAGATCTCACGTGCAAAAGTCAGGGTGAGTCTCAGAGTGGGGACTCTGTAGTTATACCTGAGAGATTGGACTTTAGTTACTTTAACTGAGAGTGGGGAAGGATATTGAAGATATATGAGGAGGATAATTAGTAATATATTTGAGAGAAAAAAGTCAGCTAGTAGTTTATAAAATGTATCTGTCCACTTTTAAGTTGATTTACCACTCTTCTCCACATCAATTATTTATTTGTAAATAGATGCCTTAAATTTATGTCTTTTAAGTATTATCTTACAAGGATCTTTATCGGTTGCTTAATTTTAAATGAAAAATTACTGTTTGTGAAAAATACATTTGTCTAGACTTCCATCAATGCATGCTAGCTTAAGAAACTTACAGATAATCTAATAACACTGGTTAAAAAGGAAAAGAGACAAAGAAATTGAACACAAGTATAACTATTTCTGGAGATATGACCTCATGACTAGCTATGTGAACTGTCTTTCAAGTTAGATTTAATCTGTCTACAGGGCAAATGTTAAAAATGTTTTAATACTTTGTAAAAGGGTATCTGTGACTTGGAAAGAAATCTCCAATTAGAGCATCACACAGAGTTTCAAAAAAGTATTTACATGAAAATAACTTACATGAAAATCAAAATGATGTGCTAAGGAAAGCTTTTAAATGACTCAAAGATTAGCCAAATAAGATACTGATGTCAAGAGTTTGAAGATATGAAATATGTGAGACAAACAGAAAAATAAAACACTAAATCTCTATCCAATTTAGTTAATATCATTAAGTGGTATTTGCTTTATATCTATATTCCTACATTCCTTGATAATCAAATTTGCTAAATGTTTTTTTCTGGGCCTTTTTATTGACAAATTGGATATTCACTTTGCATTTTGGATTATGTTATATCAAGGAATGGTTAGTAGAGGGCAAAGTGGATATGTTACTCCTCTGAAAAGGCAACTTCTTCCAGTTCAGGCACTCCTATTTCTTATCATTTTCTCTAAATTGAATTAAGACAAAATGAACTTTTTACTTTTATCTATTGCTCTTTTTGAGTCACATATAACTGTAATATCTTTTCATTGTGATAGCCTTTTAAATATTAAACAAACATACACACACACTTCCCCCCCTCCCCGCCCTCCGATAGAGTCTTGTTCTGTTACTGAGGCTGGAGTGCAGTGGCGCAATCTCGGCTCACTGCAACCTCCGTCCCCCAAGTTTAAGCAATTCTCCTGCCTCAGCTTCCAGAGAAGCTGTGATTACAGGCGTCCGCCACCATGCCCGGCTAGTTTTTGTATTTTTAGTAGAGAAGGGGTTTCACCATGTAGACCAGGCTTGTCTTGAACTCCTGACCTCATGATCAGGCCCGCCTTGCCCTCCCAAAGTACTGGGATTACAGGCATGAGCCACCAGGTCCAGCTCATCCACACATATTTTTAAACTAAAACATTTTCCATTATTTGTTTTTTTTATTTGTTTTCTGTGTTAAAGCATGTTTTGCACCTTTCATCATCCTAGACTCTTTCATTCTGATAAATTCTACATTATTAATATTCTTCTTAAAGCATAGCTTTTAGCTGTCCACAAGTTTAAATGTATTATTTTGTCACAGGAAAGAGAAAATAATTATCACCCTATTGGTTCTGAGTGCAAAGGTACATAAATACTTGATAAGATAGGATTGCCCCACACTTGACTCCTCTTTGGCTTACAGTAAATGGAGACCTCTAGGATTGTGTGACATGTATTGCTGGACGCTCATAAGTAATATCACTGATATTCTGAAATTAGCTGTTAAAAATTTTCATTGAAATAACTAAAGGCTGCCCACTGTTTATCTTTACCAGTTTTTCTCAAACATCCCTCTCTAGGTCCCTTCTCTTGCAAATTTGTTGAGGATGTGATTGTCACTGCCATCTAAGCCCACTGATAAAATGACCTTACCTAAATTTAGAACCTTCTTCTAATTTAACACCAATCCATATACATGAGCACTTTTAGGGTTTAGCCAGCTATGAATCCTCCTAATTCTCAATAAAGCCCTTGAGGGTATAATGAGCAGTATCATACATACTGACTCTGGAGAATCTTCTCTCAAGGCCTTGTTCCCTACTAACTCCCATCCCAGGTTACATGTTATTTTCCTAAGCACCAATGACATTCTGTTGCTACTCTCCAAAGATCAATGGACACCATTCTATAAGAAATGTACAGTACCACAGAGGAGAGAAATAACTACTGCACATTAAGAAAGAGTTAGATATTCCAAAATATGGCTAAACAAATGCTTAGAATAAAGAAGTTGGGAAGATGGCCGAATAGGAACAGCTGCAGTCTCCA
>NW_012115611.1:1780175-1790450 GCF_000951035.1 Colobus angolensis palliatus
AAAAAAAAAAAAAAAAAAAGAAGTTGCAGCCTGAAATCAACTAGAATTAATAGGCCTGGTTTACTAATGTTCTCTAAAGTTTGGAGATATAGCAATTGTAATTAATTTTAAACCTGAATTATAGGTATAAATTAACATTACATAATTACATACAGTGGTACTGGAAATGAAGTACATTTACTTTTAATACATTTAGTTAAATTAAGAACCTGAATGAGGGAGACTTACTGAAAACTTCAAAGTAGTCTCAAAAGCCATAAGTAAAATAAAAAATCTTTAATGCAATTTAATTAAGGCAATTTTAAAGAGTAAGAAGCAATTGAATTAATCCACTGAACAACTATTTCCATCTTGTAATCATACTTCATTGACAAAATTTACTCATACTACAATTAGTTGCTGTTTCTTACACTCCTTAAAAATTCAGTCAAAGGTGTCTGGAAGACATTCAATTCCCTCTAGCAAAATGAGATTTTCTTTTTGTCATAATATCTACATTTTGGTTTTAAGTAATACTGAATCTCTATCTTATGAACAAAACGAAATTGGTCAAACATGCCAAATTTGATGGGATTTCTTTCCCAGAATGGAAAACACGCATTTTCTTTTTTATCTTTATTTTTGGAGGTCACTTTAAACCAAAATACATAGATACGAGTTCCAGAAACATTGTTTTATTCTTTCTTTTTGGCATATCTTTTTCGTATTTTTTTGTGTGTTTTATCTTTTGCCCTTCTGCTTTCCAAATTCATGCCAATAATTAAAAAGGTCACCTTGGTTAGAAATAAAAGGAAATAAAAACTCTGATCCATTTGAAGTAATCTGCAAAACTCCAGGGCAAAACAGCTTTCTGCTTCTCTTGACATTTCCTGCTTCAAACATTGACCTTGAAGTCATACAAAATAGTGCCTGTTCATCTGTTCATCTAAGTATAACTTTATCCTGTATATAAACATATACTATATCACATATACACAAATATATGTACATATATATTTTAAACTATATCTAATAAGCTTTAGGCTTAGCTATATTTCTAAAATTTATGTTTTCTTTGCCTACATTTTCTCATTTGTTTTGTTTTGAGACTTGTTATCTTTATATACTTACAAGCTGACTAAAATTCTTGCATTAAGGCAAATTATAAATAAATTTGAAAATATTCAATAATTGGGAGGAAAGAAACAAAACTACACTTACAAATTGAACTAACAAATGACCTGACTCATTTGCATTAGAGTAAAAATCTATTCACCAATTTCCAACCTCCAACCCAAATAAAAGCATTCTCAAGTAATTTTATTTAAATGCCCAGAGAAATGCTACCTTTTCTTTCTGTATTAGCAAACAAGCATTCCTGTAAATAAAAATTCTAATCAAGGTTTGCATAATTACTGAAATGGGCATTTATTATGTTATGTACATATGGAGAACAATTTCTATAAATTCTTACCTGGTCGAGCATCATTATCATGAGTAATAATGCTGATATAACTTAAAATTGTTTTCAGTATACTTCTTTCCTTTATATAACGTGGCACATGTTTTTGGGTGTACCAAAAACACATCCTTTGGATGTCTTATGGCACATACCTTTGGATTTTATGGATCCAAAGCTATGATCCTTCTTAAATTTCAAAAATAGTTTCTACAGTGCTTAAAATTGCAAATATTTTTAATATCCAACAGTTTGCATAAATTTCAGTCTACCAACTCAAATCAGATAAAAAATTATTAGACCAGGTGAGTTTTGGTAATGCTAGCACAAAATGAATTTTAAGGCCAGTGAAAAGATGTTAAATTATGGAAAGGCATCTTTGTCTTTTATAGTTTTATAGTTTTTTTCTTTCATCAAACTCACTGTAATGAGTTTGAGTTTTTATTTGATAAAAAACATTGTACTAATAACATAAAATATATTATAGCATCATTATTAAAATCAGAAACAAAATTAAAGTTAGGTATTAGATATCTTATGGTGAAAAATCAATGGACATTAAAATGATTTTCCCACTACTATAATAACAAAACAAAAACTATTCTTTTATGATGTATTTTCATCTTAATATCCTTAACTTAATTACATCTGCAAGTATCTGTTACCATATCAGATAATGTCTACAGTTTCCAGGATTAGGATGATATGGATATCTTTAGGAGGCCCTTATACAGACTACCACAATTGTGTGAGAGTGTGTGTGTGTGCATGCACATGCACACGTGTTTGCTGGATCATGACATAAAACAAACTTCCTATAGTGAGTTCTGGTTTAAAAAGATCTGAAATACTCATTTAGATCCAGTGATAGGCAGATACGCAGAAGAAGTTATACCATTTCCCAAGTTATACAGCCTAGTAAATGTCACTAATTGATCCCAATTTTTTTTCCTGCTAAACTCAAATGTAACCTCAGAATCCTTCTCAACACAGATTCTAACAAAATATTAGTTGTTTGGATTTGGAATGTAAGTTTTTCACTTTTTACTGTATCTCCTAATTGCATTATTGTTGAAAGAATAAGCAACAATGAGCTCCACAATTAAACTGAAAATTTCATATTTGTCAAAGAAGTGATAGGAAAGTGAGAAAAAAGTATCAAATCAAGCACCATAAAGATTTGTGAGAGTTAAATCAGTGTTCTTGTAAGTGGTCAATATAGGCTTTACATATGTCTGGTAAAAGCATATAGGGAATCAGAGAAAAAGATGCCGGAGGTTTCAGCTCTGGGAAGGCTTCCTGCAGAAAGTGGCACTTGGCAAGATTTATACAGGTGGGCAGGAAGGTAGAGAACTTCAGCAGAGAGCCAGTCTCATGAAGTTCTTCCAGAGTAGCTGTGCTGCATGGTCTCCGTCGGCGTCACATGTTCAAAATATTTTGAATTTTCAAACAATTCAAAATTGGAAAAGTATAGTCCTTCAATAACAAAAATAAAAACAAAGTTGGCTATTATGAAAACCTAGTACTATTAATCAGTCAAAAATTCAGCAGAAATATGTTTAGTTGGCATATAAATAGTTCAAAAGAAAAACTAAGAACAGGAAAGTGCTGCTAAAGTAACACAAAGTGACTTTGATAAGAGCCACCATTTGTGCTTGAGCAATAATGTGTGGTGTTTGAGAAGCAGCCCTTCCTGGCCTCATTCAGACATTATTGGAATAGCTTCTTGTGTTCTGATCACCTTACTTGAGGACAATTTAAATAATTAGTGAAATGTAAAACAGATAAGCAATTTAAGAGCAAAGTCCTTAAAGAACATGCAAATTAGGTTTCAGCCCAATTAGTGGAGATAATGGATCAGTAGTCTCGGGGTTAAAGTTCAAAAACTATCAACTATACAGAGTTTCATCAAACAAAGAAGGTAACACATGATTATCTGTGAATAGAATATTACTAAGTAAGTTTATTTTGTGGATGTATGATGTAAAATTGAAATCCTTACAATCATTTATTTTATTATTTTTACATATTGGTGCTCTTCTTACTGTGACACTACATTAAAACATGGAATATGTTGGAAAAATGAAAATATTTTTCAAAATAACAGATACTTTTCCGAAGAATACGATAAAATTGCTAACTTGAAACTGCCCAGAGTGAAAAATTTACAGAAAACCAAGACAATAAAGTGATACTTAGTATATCCATATTCTTAATAACATTACATTTTAACAGCTGGTAAATATATTCACTTTTCAATGTTAATGCAAGTCATTCATAGACTCTGCTGGTATTGCTTCTAGAATTTGTTGAATATGAATAGACTAATTTGGTCTTTCCATGAAATAGCACACAGAGAGTCTGTGCAAATATTAATGATACATACAGAAGTTGAACTAAAATGACACTCAAGTGAACAAATCTCAGAGGTGAAAAGTTATTGAATGTTTGTTTCAATTTTCTTTGTGCTTACTACTGACATATCTATTTCATCTTTAGGTTGAAGAGGATTATCTTGCATGGATTTTATGGAAAGAAGGTTATTTGAGAAATTGTTTTCAAGAAGCAAGTGAACTTGCAAAGTAGATCAAAGGGAACATTAAATTTTAGCATGTTATGACACTGTACTCACTTTACCTGAAGCATAGAAAGTGTAATGTTCCCTGATATCTGTAAAGCTTTTACTGAATAGTTAGAGCACCTTTTTGATTACCTTGAGTAATCAGAAAGTGCACACATTTGAAACCATTCAATTTTGACATTTTAAGCTTCCTTTATGAGCATTAAGAAGCACAATCACCACAGTGATTTAAAAAAAAAATCCACCAAAGGTGTTTGATATTCATGGGCCTCTAAAATTTCCTATTACTAAGAATAAATCATGAATGAAGTAAGATGATAATATTGGAAAAGTGCTTTTCTCAGTACATTGCTATTGCTTGAAATAACAAAATAAAAGTGAAGGTTTATTTATTTATTATATATCTTTGCATCAGCTAGTATTGGGCTACTTTTCTGACAAAAATGTATTTTAAAATATGTTCATTAAACATCATAAATGACTGTCTTTTCTATCATTTTTGCTATCTGTAACAATTTCTATATTAATAATAGTTATAAAATTATTTAATTTTCTCTTTTATACACACCTCTCTAAATAACAGTATTTAACCCTTTAAATACTATATTATTCTTTCTAAAAATAAATTGTTTATCTGAAAATTTAATTGTAATGTAGAATAGAGCAATATAAAATCATTATAATTATTTTAAAATGTCAATGATTCAATAAAAATTACAAAGAAGGTAATATAAATGGCATTATCATCAAAGTCTCACCTATTGCATGTTCTTTTTCTATAATTACATTTTAGTCACAAATGTCATAACACAAAGATAAAATATATTATAGGTTAAATATCTTATAATTTAATTTTCTTATTTTCATTATTGTTATGTCCTATATGTTCAGAAAAAATAAGAGTCTATAAAACTATTTTAAAATAATAACATGCAATTTAGAAAATTGAGACCATTAAAATTTCATAATTCTTCCATTTTATCAAACCATTCTGAGGATTTAGTAATACTATTAATTCATATGTAAAAATTTCATAGTTAAACCTAATGCACATAAAATCTAATCCCTTTCTTTTTGGCAAAATTATACATTTTTTTCCAACTGATTAAGTAATTTATCTTTGCATGTAAACATACTTCCAATTAAGACAATAGTCCTTATCTTTCTTAATAACACTGTCTCCTAGTCATGAGTTTCTACATATGTAAAACATAGAATCGCTTGAACTCAGGAATTCAAGACCAGCCTGGGTAATAGAGTGAGCTCTCATTTCTATAAAAAGTTTTTTAAAATTAGCCAGGTATGGTGGCACTCGCCTATAGTCCCAGCTGAGGTGGAAGGCTGACTTCAGCCTGGGATGTCAAGGTTGCAGTGAGCTACTATTGCATCACTGTACTTCAGCCTGGGTGACAGAGTGAGACATTGTCTTTCAAAAAAATAAAATAAAATAACATTTGTACCCACATAGATGGATATTATATTTTAGAATAAAATCATTTATTCCACTAAAATGTAATTCTTGTTAGCTAAACTCTCAAGTTATTTCTTGAGAGTAGAACATCTTTCAACTTCATGATGGAGCAACAAGAAGAGTTAACTATTCTAAATATATAGGTACCCAGTACAGGAGCACCCAGATTCATAAAGCAAGTCCTTAGAGACCTACAAAGAGGCTTAGACTCCCACTCAATAATAATGGGAGACTTTAACACCCCAATGTCAGTATTAGACAGATCAACAAGACAGAATGTTAACAAGGATATCCAGGACTTGAACTCAGCTCTGGTCCAAGTGGACCTAATAGACATCTACAGAACTTTCCACCCCAAATCAACGGAATATACATTCTTCTCAGCACCACATCGTACTTATTCCAAAATTGACCACATAGTTGGAAGTAAAGCACTCCTCAGCAAATGTAAAAGAACAGAAATTATAACAAACTCTCTCTCAGACCACAGTGCAATCAAATTAGAACTCAGGATTAAGAAACACACTCAAAACCGCACAACTACATGGGAAACGAACAACTTGCTCCTGAATGAGTACTGGGTAAATAATGAAATGAAGGCAGAAATAAAGATGTTCTTTGAAACCAATGAGAACAAAGACACAATGTACCAGAATCTCTGGGACACATTTAAAGCAGTATGTAGAGGGAAATTTATAGCACTGAATGCCCACAAGAGAAAGCAGGAAAGATCTAAAATAAATTAAAGGAACTAGAGAAGCAAGAGCAAACACATTCAAAAGCTAGCAGAAGGCAAGAAATCACTAAGATTAGAGCAGAACTGAAGGAGATACAGACAAAAAAAACAAAACAAAACAAAACAAAACAAAACAAAAAAACCTTTCAAAAAAACCAATGAATCCAGGAGCTATTTTTTTGAAAAGATCAACAAAATAGATCACTAGCAAGACTAATAAAGAAGAAAAGAGAGAAGAATCAAATAGACACAATAAAAAATACAAACTAACATCAGATATTACTATAAACACCATTTTGCAAATAAACTAGAAAATCTAGAAGAAATGGATAAATTCCTGGACACATACACCCTCCCAAGACTAAACCAGGAAGACACTGAATCCCTGAATAGACCAATAACAGGCACTGAAATTGAGACAATAATTAATAGCCTTCCAACCAAAAAAGTCCAGGACCAGATGGATTCACAGCCGAATTCTACCAGAGGTACAAAGAGGAGCTGGTACCATTCCTTTTGAAATTGTTCCAATCAATAGAAAAAGAGGGAATCCTCCCTAACTCATTTTATGAGGCCAGCATCATCCTGATGCCAGAGTCTGGCAGAGACACAAGAAAAAAAGAGAATTTTAGACCAATATCCCTGATGAACATTGATGCAAAAATCCTCAATAAAATACTGGCAAACCAAATCTGGCAACACATCAAAAAGCTTATCCACCATGATCAAGTGGGCTTCATCCCTGGGATGCAAGGCTGGTTCAACATATGCAAATCAATAAACGTAATCCATCATATAAACAGAACCAAAGGCAAAAACCACATGATTACCTCAATAGATGCAGAAAAGGCCTTCGACAAAATTCAACAGCCATTCATGCTAAAAACTCTCAATAAAATGGGTATTGGTGGAACTTCATGTTTGAGAATCCTAGCTGTCTTTTCCTTTAATTTAAACAAAGTCAAAACACATTCATTTTAAAAGTTCATTTAAAAGATCTGAAGTTCTTATTACAATCTCTTGATGTTCTTGGTGTATATGTCATATTAATGGTCATTAATCAGTAGGGTTATGTCTGCCACAACAGTAAGTGATTTTTCAATCCTCTCCTCTTCCTCATCAGCAAAGTAACACTTGCAAACTACCTACTTCAAAGGAAAAATTCAGATATATAACTGATTTTACTTATAACAAATATAACTGACATGTAAAGACGTTATTAGTAACCTTGTTTTTGTTTGTTGTTTGCTATTTCTATTTCTGTCATCATTATTTTGAAGCCACTGCAATACTCTCCAATTAAAAAAACTTATTTGTACTCTAAGAAAATAAAATCAAATTATTTAAATATGCTTTCATAATAGAAAAGATTAGATATTTTGAAGAGTTATCTCCTAAAATATGAATTTCCCTTGTAGAAATTACAACAAGCATACCTTTCAGCACATTTATAGACTTACAAGAGAGGAAGGAAAGTCTTTAGGGACGAAAAATCATATTCATTTAAATATTAGTAACACTAAAAAAAAAGCTTTTGCAAGTGAATATGAAAAAAAAAGAAATATGTACAAAAACAGAATTCTTTAGAATTTGAAATTGTCAATAAAGAATATAAAATAACAACATATGTATAAAATTCTAACTGCAAATCATGCAAATTTAAAAACCCTATAGTTATGAAATAAAAAATAAACAATGATAAAGCAGATATTAAAACCACTAAATAGAATTTTCTAAAATGAAAATAGCAAAACCAGTAGAATATATAAAATTCAACAGATGAACCAATCTTTAGATAATACACTGTTTAAGCGATTACTAACATTGAAGAAATTATACCAAATGCAACAGAGAGATACAAGGAGGTGAAAAATTTGAAAGCAATATTAAGAAATGGAATATGCAATAAGACTGTTTAACATATGTTCCATAGCAGCCTCCAATGTAGAAAACATAATTGGGAAAACGAAATATTCTATGGGCTGAGAATCTCTAAAAAATGAGTTAGGAATCAGAATAAATCTCATGTAGGACAAATGTTTAGTATTTCACTCTACACAATACAGTAATGAAACTAAAACAGCAAAAAGAAAAATCCTCTAAAAAGGATAGATTTTGCATGAATTACAGAGACTGACAGACTTCTTAAAGGCAACAAGGGAAGACAAAAAGAAATGTAGTAATAAATTTGAAATTCTGAGAGTAAAACACTGCCAATCTAAAGTTATATATGCAAAAATGAATCTTGTAAGACAGAGAGCAAGACAAACATTTTCAAGTAAATAAAACTAAATGTCACTTTCTCCAAAGAAATTGCTAAAAAAGTACTTCAAGAAGGAATAAATCAAATAAAAATGAAGGTCAGAGCTGAAGGTAGGATGAGCAAAGAAATTCATAAGCATAGTGATACATCTAATCAAAGACTATATAAAAATAACAGTAACAACTGAACATGGCTTAAAACACACACACAGCTAAAATACTGAAAATCACAACATTTAGATTCAGCAGACAATAATAAAGTATCTTCAATTCTTCTATTGCTCATAGGTGAAATAAAAATACTGATCCGATTTGTCCTATACAAGGCCATAGTAAACGTTTCAAAGGTAACTAATAAAGTATAATATAGAATGTATAACTTTCAAACATATATACAGAAAAATGAAATAGTAAATTTCCATTAATTTAAAAGAAGACAAAACAAGAAAAAATAATAGATCAAAGAAAATTAAAGATATCAAAGAATGATGGTGGAATCATCAAAATATATCAATAAACATAAATAAAATAAAGCCCCAAAGTATAAAGGCAGGAGTTATTAGATACATTTAAAAAAATACAGTTTAGTGTTCCAAAACCTCAAATGTCCTGAAAGTTAAAAAAATTGTAAAAGTCATGACAGGCAATATTTACCACAATAAAACTTGTATGTATGTGTGTGTGTACATACATCTACATGTAAAACAAACTGATTGCTTCCGTGATCAGATAGGCTACCTGTCATGTTTCTGCTCCCATTATAATCACAAGGGTTGGGAAGCCTTCTCAAACAAAAAGCTAAAGAAAAACAAATATTTCCCAATCCAGTTGTACTTTTTCAAAAATTAAGCCTCTTCCATTTCTCCAGAATCTTCCATTAAGCAGAACTTCCATCTTCTGCTTAGCCTTTATTAACTTTTCAACACCTTTAAATACATTTTCTGTTTAAACAGTTTGTCCAGACTTTGATATCTGTGGGACAGTTCTGAGGACCTTTACTCTGCCATGATTATTCAAAGTCGCTGTGAGAGATTACTTTGTTGGTTACAACTCTCTTACATTTTGATGGGCTTTTTTTTTTTTCTTTTTTTTTTGTCATACACAGGCTTCAACTGTTTTTTGTAAAATGCATGAATTTACTTCTCTGCCTAATTGGGTATATGAAAACTAATAACACAGGATGCATTTTTATTTATGCTTAATTATCATGCAAACTTTAATCTGTTGAATTAATTATTACTTCTTAAAAATAGTAAGTGAAACTAAGCGTATAATTAGTATTCTGAAGAAAACCATTAAAACATACAGCTTTGTTGGTAAGGAATAAATATATACCACACATACACCTCTTTAGGGAATACCAACTAAAATTCACAAGAAGAAATTTAGTGGCTGAAAAACAGATGTATAGTCAACAAGGAGGCTTTTCATAAAGTCAAATCTTCAATACCATAAGTTAAAAAAAAAAACCCAAACCTGCTGCTTTATGTCTTCATGTCTATAATATATTTATAAAGGCATATTTGATGCTATAGAAACAATAAACTAGAACACGTGTTGTGCTCTCTACTGTAAAATGGCAAAATACAGTAGAGAGAACCTGCAAAAGTATAGAAAATACCAAGTACAAATTGATTTGTGAGTATACAACATGAATATACAAAATGATATGTAAAATGAATTTCACCCTGATCAAGTGGTCTTCATCCCTGGGATGCAAGGCTGGTTCAACATTCGCAAATCAATAAACGTAATCCAGCATATAAACAGAACCAAAGACAAGAACC
>NW_012115611.1:1792655-1801700 GCF_000951035.1 Colobus angolensis palliatus
ATCACACACTGGGGCCTATCATGGGGAGGGGGGAGGGGGGAGGGATTGCATTGGGGAGTTATACCTGATATAAATGATGAATTGATGGATTAAAAAAAAAATGCCAAGCATTGACTGTATGTAGAAATGGAGCTTCACATATTAAAAAGCAGACAAGGTAACATATTCCTGAATAAAATACCACAAATTTTACTGTTGGCTGAATCACAAAAGTTCTCATTAAGGAAGAAATAATGATTGCATTCAGGGTCAGTTAAGCAAATAAAATGCAGATTTGCAGCTGGATATAACCTGCCTCAGTAAGGTATTTTTAAAAAGTGCCAAGTGCTTAGGGTTTTGTCACATGAGAGGAATTTTTTTTAAACATAAAGTAAACAAAAGACTCTCTTTTCCTAGTCATGTGACAATCAGTAATTTATCTTGTATATTTTATTCTAATGTCCTTACAAAAATGAGGACAGTAATAATAAACGTCTCATTGAAATTTTGTGAGGAATAAAATATATATGTACATAGCTTTTAGAATAATACTCTATAGTTAACTATGATGGCTATGATTATCTTTATTACACGTCTACAAATTTTAAATATAATCAATACAGAGAAGGATTCCACTCCTAGGTAGTATACACAAGCTGATTTCAGGGATGGAATTATGAAACAGTGATCCCCTTGATATGGTTTGACTCTGTGTCCCCACACATATATCGTCTTTTAGCTCCCATAATTCCCACGTGTTGTGGGAGGGACCTCATGGGAGATGACTGAACTATGGGGGCGGGTCTTTCCCCTGCTGTTCTTGTGGTAGTGACTGGACCTCACAAGATCTGGTGGTTTTAAAAACAGAAGTTGCCTTGCACAAGTTCTCTCTTTGCCTGCTGGCATCCATGTAAGATGTGACTTGCTCCTCCTTACCTTCCAACATGACTGTGAGGCCTCCCCAGCCATGTGAAACTGTAAGTCCAATAAACTTCTTTCTTTTGTAAATTGCCCAGTCTCAGGTATGTCTTTATCAGTGGTGTGAAAACGGGCTAATAGAGTAAATTGGTGCAGTATGGTGGGGCACAGCTGAAAAGATACCTGAAAATGTGGAAGTGACTTTGGAACTGGGTAACAGGCAGAGGCTGGAACAGTTTGAAGTGTTCAGAAGAAGACAGGAACATGTGGGAGAGTTTGGAACTCCCTAGAGACTCATTGAACGGCTTTGACCAAAATGCCAATAAAAATATGGACAACGAAATCCAGGCTGAGATGGTCTCAGATGGAGATGAGGAACTTGTTGGGAACTGGAGTAAAGGTGACTCTTGTTATGTTTTAGCAAAGAGACTGGCTGTATTTTGCCCCTGCCCTAGAGATTTGTGGAACTTTGACCTTGAGAGAAATGATTTAGGCTATCTGTTGGAAGAAATTTCTAATCATCAAAGCATTCAAGAGGTGACTTGTGTATTGTTAAAGACATTCAATTTTAAAAGAGAAACAGAGCATAAAAGTCTGGAATAGCTGGAGCCTGACAATGTGATAGAAAAGAAAATCCCATTTGCTGAGGAGAAATCCAAGCTCACTGCAGAAATTTGCATAATTAATAAGGAGCCAAATGTTAATCACCAAGACAATGAGGAAAATGTCTCCAGGGCATGTCTGAGGTCTTCATGGCAGACCCTCCCATCACAGGCCCGAAGGCCTAGGAGGAAGAAGTGGTTTTGTGGGCCAGGCCCAGGGTCCCCATGCTGTGCGCAGTCTCGGGACTTGGTGCCCTGTGTCCATGCTGCTCCAGCTGTGACTGAAAGGGGACAATGTAGAGCTCAGGTCATGGCTTCAAAAGGTGCAAGCCTCAAGCCTTGGCAGCTTCCATGTGGTGTTGAGCCTGCAAGTGCATGGAAGTCAAGGAATGAGGTTTGGAAACCTCCAAATAGATTTCAGGAGACATATGAAAATACAGGATGTCCAGGCAGAAGTTTGCTGCAGGGGCAGGATCCTCATGGAGAACCTCTAGGGCACTGCAGAAGGGAAACATGGGGTGGAAGCCTCCATACAGAGTCCTCACTGGGGTATCACCTAGTGGAGCTATGAGAAGAGGGCCACTGTCCTCCAGATCCCAGAATGGTAGGTCCACTGACAGCTTGTACCATGTGCCTGTAAAATTGGTAGACACTCAATGTCAACCCATGAAGGCAGCATAGAGGAAGGCTGTACCCTGCAAAGCCACAAGGATGGAGCTGACCAAGACTACAGGAACCTATCTCTTGCAACAGCGTGACCTGGATGTGAGACATGGAGTGAGTCAAAGGAAATCATTTTGGAGCTTAAAGATTTGACTGCCTGGCCAGGCGCGGTGGCTCAAGCCTGTAATTCCAGCACTTAGGGAGGCCAAGACGTGCAGATCACAAGGTCAGGAGATCAAGACCATCCTGGCTAACACGGTGAAACCCCGTCTCTACTAAAAAATACAAAAAAAAACTAGCCGGGCGAGGTGGCGGGCACCTGTAGTCCCAGCTACTCGGGAGGCTGAGGCATGAGAATGGTGTGAACCCGGGAGGCGGAGCTTGCAGTGAGCCGAGATCCGGCCACTGCACTCCAGCCTGGGCAACAGAGCGAGACTCCGTCTAAAAAATGCCTTGCTGGATTTTAGACTTGCATGCAGCCTGTAGCCTCATTTGTTTTGGCCAGTTTCTCCCATTTGGAATGCCTGTACCCCCACTGTATCTATTAAGTAACTAACTTGCTTTTGATTTTACAGGCTCATAGGTGGAAGGGACTTGCCTTGTCTTAGATGAGACTTTAGACTGTGGACTTTTGAGTTACTGCTGAAATTAGTTGAGACTTTGGGGGACTGTTGGGAAGGCATGATTGGTTTTGAAATGTGAGGACATGAGATTTGGGAGGGACTAGGGGTGGAATAATATGGTTTGGCTCTGTGTCCCCACCCAAATCTCAGCTTATAGCTCCCATAATTCCTACATGTTGTGGGAGGGACCCAGTGGGAGATGATTGAATTATGGGAGCAGGTCTTTCCAATGCTGTTCTTGTAATAATGAATGGCTCTGAGGCTTTAAAAATGGGAGTTGCCTTGCACAAACTCTCTTTGCCTGCTGCCGTCCACATGTGACTTGCTCCTCTTTGCCTTCCACCATGATTGTGAGGCCTCCCCAGCTATGTGGAGCTGTAAATACAATAAATCTCTTTCTTTTGTAAATTGGTCAGTCTCAGGTACGTCTTTATCAGTAGTGTAAAAATGGACTAATAGACATCTAAAATTGAAACTGATAACGATAAGCCTACATGTGATAGAGTGTTTTGCTGAGAACTTTCCTTTACCCTCAGATTCAAAAAATGTACATTCTACATAAAATGCAACAATGAAAACCACATTATTGATTAATACAAACAGAAGGATAGAGTTTCTAAATGAAAACAGTTTGTCAGAAAATGTTCACTTGAAAATTTAAATTTTCGGTTTAAAATAATGAATCACCATTCTGATTTATCAAACTTTATGTATCAGAAGACAGTGCTCTACTGATGGCATGCTAGTAGGTTAAGAGCACAAGCTCTGCAGTTAAATCCATGTGATTCTAAGGCCCAGATCTGCTACCTGGTAGTTATAAGCTGACATTGTTAAGTTGTCTAACATTTCAAAATCCTCAAATTCTTCATCTGTAAAATAGGGGAATAATTCTTCCCTCACAGCCTTCTTGTAAGGATTAAAGGTCATGACCTACACAATTACTTCAGTGCAATTTCTAGTTCACAGTTAGCATTAAAATAGCATTATTAGTCTCCTTGTTTTCATCATTATTATTCATAACTTGGGAAAACACATAAATATGGCAGGCCTCTGTAATAAAACTGCAGACTTAATGTTCTTTAACAGCTACTGACCTCAAGGTTGAAATTGAGAATCTCCCTGTCTCTTTTCTTCCACACATTAATTACAGCTTCTTGTTTGAGGCTAATTGCTATGGAACATACAAGTTCAAGGTATTCTTTTCGGCATCTAGATGCTTATGGCTTCACTTAACAAATTATAAGAGATAATTGAGTGATAAAATTGTAATAAGAAAACTGCTATAGGACAATGTCTACAGGTGATGAAAAATGTATAGAAGATAAAAAATGCAGGGGCTGGGTGTGGTGGCTAACGCCTGTAATCCCTACACTTTGGGACTTTGGGAGGCCAAGGTGGATGGATCACCAGAAGTCAGGAGTTTCGGACCAGCCTGGCCAACATGGCAAAACCCCATCTCTACTAAAAAATAATAAAAAAATATTAGCCTGGCATGGTGGTGCATGCCTGTATTCCCAGCTATTCGGGAGGCTGAGGCAGGAGAATCCCTGAATCCCTTGAACCTGGGAGGTGGAGGTGGAAGTTTAGGCCCTAATTTTATTTGCTGATAGGTTTCTCTTCATTATTTTTAGGAAGGTGAATTTTAAGAAAGTAAACATTTTGGATAGGCATTGGGTAATAGTTTAAAAAAAAACCTCATCTGTTAAATACTTCAATGAAAACTGTTTTTTAAAAACTGTTAATTACCCAATGCCTATTCAAAATGTTTACTTTTTAAAAATTCACCTTTCTAAAAATAACGAAGAGAAACCTATCAGCAAACAAAATTAGGGCCTAAACATTCCATCTCTTTTATTAAAAAAAATAAACATATGTCCCTCTTATTTCAGATCGTTACTTTAAAGTGTTTTATTTTTAACCTGCACAGATCTTTACTTTGTGGTTTCTAACCAAGAGGTTATTATTAAATAATAGTGAGGCTTATAAAGTCAGGAATATTTTGATGAGTTATATATTTCTCTAAAAATGCACAATCAGGTTGGTGTGGAAGAAATTATTAGAATTCATCTTAAGGTTTTGCCATCCATTCGGAATTAGAGATGCTAAAACTCAAGGAGCACCTATAATTTGGAATGAATGAGGTACAGATGAGTTCTATCATTTCTTTGATAGTGTTGACAAAACCTGTCATGCAAAAGTCAAGTGAAAGTATTTACAAACATAAATTCTACTGTGAATCAACAATAGAAAGTAACAACACATTGCACATGAAAATAAAAACCAAAAGTAAACAATGATGTAGAAAAGTGAAAAATATTCATATTACAATGAATGAAATATGGCAATACAGGTAAATTCTATAACTCAATACTGCCTAAATAACATGATGAGTGGAAAATCCTTTCATTAATAGTACTAGGACAATATTTATCTCCTTTGAAAAACTAGTATGTTTTCTCCATATTAACCTCAAGATTTATGTCAAATGCATTACAGGGAACCTACTTTCACACTGGGATCAATGACAGTGATACCATTAATACCCTTGGTTAGCCCATTTGCTCCTTCCTTCTCTTTAAGGTCTTGATTTCTTATTTTAATTGGTAGTTTTTTATGATTTTTGTGATTAATTTTGATAACAGACCTTTGAAAGCACTTGTAGGAATTCTTGACAAATACTAAGTGCTCAATGTAAGCTATGTATCATTATTAATATTTTAGTTTCTTATTTGCATTCACTTTATTATAAACTTTCTCAAATGTACTAAAGAAAAACAAGTTCAGCAAATAGGTTAAAAGTGTTAAAACTGTTTCTAAGAGTAGCACAGATTTCAAGCGACTTAGAAACAGATTTAGGGGTATATTTACATAAACAAGAAAAAAGCGGTAGGGGTATTCACACAAAGTAAGCAAATAAAAAGTGGCATCTGACCAATGTTTCTTGATTTGAACACAGGTACTGACTTCTCCCTAGATCTTTACTCATATAACAATCCCCTTCTTGATGAGTCCATGTGGATGTCAGCGGACAGCTAAAACTAAACTTTACCAGCATAAACATACCTGACAGGAGTTGTTCATGTTTCCTCCAGAGTCCAAGAGTAATCTTGATTATTCACTCTTCCTCATTAACTACACCACAGTTATCAGTAAGTCCTGCTGATTCTGATCTCAAAACACATTCCAAAATCATGCACTTCTCTCTCTTTTAGAGTACTAGGCTTCAAGTCCAAGTCACTAGCATATCTTGCTTGTCCTCTGTAGCAATTTCCTAACAAGTTACCCTGTATCCACCCTTATTCATCCACAATTCTTTTCCACTAAACAGGAGAAAGCTGTGTTTTTAAAATATAAAATCAAATTCACTTCAAGTCCTTTCTATTTCACTTGGAGTAAAATCCAAACTCTTCTTTCTGGCTTAAATGCTCTATTTTATCTAGATATCACTGACCTCATCTTGTGACACTTTTCTACTTATCCTTTATATTCAAGGAAACTTAGTTTAAGTCCTCCAAACACACCAAGCAAGTGCCTTCCTTAGTATCTCAGCTTCATTGCCACTATCTCAGAGAGGTCTCTCTTGACTAACTAGATCAGCCCAACCAGGCATTCCTATCACACGGATGCATTTTAGTTACATACACAGCACTACTCACAACCTGAGGCATTTTCCTGTTTGCTTGCTCATCTATTTCCTTTCATTTCCACTGTACTCCCAAATAGAATTTAAGTTTAGTGAAAGCAGAGATATTTGTTTTGTTCAGGCAATATCTCTAGCAACTAGAAAATGAACAGATGGTGTTGTGGAAGAAGGATGGGGAACTGCAATGACACCGAGGGGAGGATCACGTCATGCATTGTGCTCCTAGCAGTTGAATAGCTTCTTCACTGTAAAAATATAGTCTGCTTGCAAAATTAAAAGGAGGACTTTGATTTCCTTGGAATTCAAATGAGATTCTATGGAGCCATGTTAATGGACAAGATTTCTAAGAAACTTTAATCAGTTGGAAAGTTATGAGCATTTTATTCATACTTCTAGATAGCAGTATGGAAAGTGATAAGGCACAAACCAAAGCTAGAAAAGATGATGTGTACCTACTTATAAACATGAATAGAATTTATTGAAAAAATATTCCTAAATTTGAGTCCATTTGAAAAATAATAATTGATAAGGTACTTAAATTATTTCAAATAGATCAGACCCTAAATGTATGAATTAAAATTTACTGATTAATTTGATCGAACTGAAATGGAAACAAAATTTTATTTTACATCTTCAACATTTTGGCCCCTTTAATTTAAAATAATAGATTTTTATGATTTGATAATAATTTTAGCAAAATTTTAATAATTATAATATCAAAAAAGATGCGGTAGTACAATGTAAAATCATAGCAAAATCAATTTTATTTAAATCACTATTATTACATTATTATTATGAAAATGAGGCAAGTTGAGGATTGTTATGAACTAACACTCAGGCAGACACTGTGCTATGTGTTTTTGGAATCACTACGTTATCCACGCCTTTACAGGCATCAGTCCTTACAGTAACTCAGTGAGGTTACTACTATCCTTTGGCAGTGCGTTGCCTTATACCAGACACCATTCCCACAGTATCACCATAATGTTAATACCTCTGTGTTTCTGGAACCCAATGACATACACACTTCAGTAAAGATCACTGATGTGGCAAATGGCAGAATGGTTTAAATGGCAGAATTAAGTCAAAGAGGTGCTAGCAACCACAGGAAGGAAAGAGATGTTCCCTACTCCACAGTTTTGCACCATGTTCGTTTCCTAGGTTACAAAGCAGTTATGTGTGACGAGAGTCTCACTACAGAGTTTTGATTGACAGGTCTGAAAACTAAGTGGATTGTTGCTGTGAGTATGAATGACACTGATTAATATTTCTAAGAAAATATTATTAAAACATGAGATTAAATGCGTGGTGTATGCACTAATTGCAAACATATTTTAATAAAATAAGTATTAGTTATTCTCCATCTAATTCTTAGGTGGTATATCTACTCTCAATGAGTTCTTCTAAATTTTTCCAGTCTACAATATATTAGTTTCAAATATCTTTGATAAGAACCAATTACATTTAAATTGTCTTTCTTATAGTTTCTCATAAATAAAGGATAAATCTTCTGGGAGATCTTGCTTTATGTCCTCTTAGAGATAGAAAAGTGTTTTATTTCTGGTTTTTAAAACCCAATCCTTTGATTGAGGATTTAATTTATCAAAGGACTCCTATAATTTGTCAAAATGCAAGTTCAAAATTGTTTATGAATAAATAAGTAACAAGTAAGTTTCCTGAAAGTGTAAACATAACAAATTGCTATCTCTGATTTCTTTTGAACACTGTGTGACCCTACCGGCTAGATACAGTGCAAGTGTCAGAATAAATGAGAAAAAAAATAATAATTCAATTCATATAGTAATCAAAGACCTAAAATTATTATTTAAGCAACATAAAATCCAAATAATTTTACTAACAAAACAAAGATTAACTGAGTAATTTCTCTTAAATAATATTCAACACTTAATTTATATTGTAGAGTTATTTGTTTCCTAAATGGAACATCCTGTATCTTACTTCTGTCTAGTCATACAGCACATGAAATATTTTCATGGAAATGTTACTATTTTTGACAACTTGTAATATATTTGACAAATTACATTATATAAGAAAATAATTACATTATATAAGAAAATAATAAGAATGTGTTTTCATTTAGGAAGTTTCTTAATACACAAAGATATATATGCAAATATGTTATCCTTTAGTTTCCTAGCTTTGGTTTTCTTATGTGGATTTTTTTACTTTAGTAAATCATACCTAGAAGGTATTCAAGGAAAGGCTAGAAACATTTATGAGGACAAATCGTAATCAGTAAATGAGATTAGGGATGGTTGTCTGAATGTTAATGCAACAAGGGACACATTCAAAAGTAATTCTTACCTCTTTTTTTCACTTTTCAAACCTTACATAATTGAATCATCATTATATCACTGGTTCAATGACATTTTAGGGTTGTATACTCAGATTAATACGCACATAAAGTACACATGGCATTACGGAGTTAGAGGAATTTTCTATTCACACAATTTGATTTTTACAGATAAAGACACTGAAGTCTAATAATGTTAAAAGTTTTATTGGCCGGGCGCGGTGGCTCACGCCTGTAATCCCAGCACTTTGGGAGGCCGAGGCGGGCGGATCACAAGGTCAGGAGATCGAGACCACGGTGAAA
>NW_012115611.1:1801811-1819984 GCF_000951035.1 Colobus angolensis palliatus
CCGTCTCAAAAAAAAAAAAAAAAAAAAAAAGTTTTATTAAAGGTCATATTGTTTGAAACAGCTAGAGCCCAGCCCAGAACCCATGTCCTGCTGCATTTGGCTTTACAAGATGTAAGGGAAAAGTAGTGGAGATGCAGGTGCATGCTTTCTGTTTGCTGCAGTATTTTCACACCCTGCCACTCTTTACCTTAGACAGTACCATGTAGTCTATATTCCTCTAGTAAAAACATCTTAACCAAAAGTGGTCAAGTTCATGATCAGCCCTCTATCTAAAAGTCCCATGATCCTTCTTTTAGCACGCTGACAATTTCCAAAGCTCCAGACAAAAACTGAAAAGCTTTGTTTCTACTCACTAACTTCACCTCTAGTTTCATGGTTAGGTACTCAGAGACACAGAAGAAGTCTGCAGAGATGGCAAAAACAAAAGTTCCATACAGGTATAAAATATTTGAAAAGATAAAGCCTTTACATTTTCCAGTCCTACTGATGAAAGCCAGAATTATTATCCACAGATCAGAAAATTGGATGAATTTCATGCCATTTCTGCATTTCTCTTAGGTAAGTACAATTAGCATTCCCTCTTGAATCACAAAGGTTAAATTGTTTGAAGATTTTCCTTCCTGCTCTGATAATTTCAGTAATTTTATTCCAGTGTCAGCAAAGAGAGATGGTGCCATTTATATTTACAGTCATTAGCCTTCCTTCTGAACCCTCAAGCTAGTTCATCCAGGTTTAGACTTTCAAGCATGTTTCTAAATCAAGCATTAATTAGACCCAAAGCAAGAACACAAATTATGAAAACTAAACAGACCTTCTAACAAAGGCTCTTTCCTTTTTCTTTCACTTTTTTTCCCATAGATATTTTGGTTTCTAGTGGTTCTATGAGCTTATACTTGGGAATTTCACCTTCAGACCCCAGGATATATTTAACAGCAGAATGAGATAGGATCAAAATAAACCAATCTCAAAAGTTTCATCACATGTAATAATTTTTAGAAATAATTTATGAGACTGAATTTCTTGTATCTTCGTGCTAGTGTAGGAAATTTAGTTCTAGTCATACTAGCAGAAATACAAGAACATTCAGTATATAACTGACTATACAATAAGAGTTCAGAAAATACTTGATAACTGATGACTTTGATAAAGGTTTAGTAAAGTATTTGAGTGAGAAGGAAATAAGGACACATATATGTGTATATATATAGTGTGTATATACACATATATACTATAAATACCTATTTATACATGTAGATGTATAAGTATATTTATATAAATATGAGAATATTTGTATATAAATACATTTATATAATATGTAGTATACATAGGTATAGTATATATAATTGGATATTATATATAATTTTATTTTATATAGAGTCTGATGGAGAGTGACATTTGAAGTATTTAAGAGCTGGCACAGATGGGTAATGATCAATTAGCAATGTGTACAGACCTAACATCCCTGGACACTGAGCAATCCAAAGAGATGCTGGTCATAAGCAATGGCCACAACCGAGCTCCCATTAAATGTCAGCCATACTAAAACATTACTACTTCAAAGGCAGGGTTTCTCATCTCAATACTATATAATGTCAGTAAACCCTTTATTTCTCTTATTCAAATTTTACCACTTAAAAGAATGGAATACACACTAAAAATATTCAACAAATCAAAATAAAATAATCAAGTGAAAAGAAATGCCCTATATTGGTAGAATCAATCTGGTTTTTGTTTTTTGTATTAAATAAATTATTTCTCTCATCTCTTCTCCCTTCCTCATCGCTGGTTTTGTTTTATAAGGTATATCAAATGAACCAAACACATACAAAAACGCGAAAGTCAATAATACATACCATGTTCTTTCTTCCTAATCTTCAGATTGATGGACCACACCTGTAAGAGGCTGTGCCTAGGATCACATGACATGGTGTTTTCAGTAGCACTCTGGTAGCATTGTAGGAAGGTAAAAATTGCTTTAGACAGGAATTGATTAAATGAAATGATGGAATAATTAGACTTGCCACCAGAACATGATAAAATCATAGAAGAGGAGTAATAAAAGAAACATGTATCATAAAATAGTAATGACAAACACAAAACTTCATCAGTGAAATATGATCTGAAATAATTATCTTTTTAAAAATCAATCCTCAAATTGCAAACTAATAGGGTTGTTATATGAGAAAAAAATAATGCTACCCATTTATTGTCTTTGAACTGACTCTTCAAAACTCTGAAAAAGAAACTTATCCTATGAAAAACTCTTAAAAAATGTTGTATTCTGATAAGATGATACCTACTACTATCTTCATGAGTGGCATAAATTCAAGAACAAAATGAGATGATCTTTTTTCCCCATTTCACCAAAAGAAAAATCCATAGTAGTATTGAAATTTGCAATACTGTAGTGTTCAGAGATCTAGAGCTAAACTCCTCTAAATTTAATTTAGAACTATAATTTTGGATAACAATTTAGATTGTAATCTTTTTCATTCTAAAGTGTAAATAAGTGGGGAAATAGCAAACACATCCCAAGTGTAAGGATGTTCAATTATTACTTTGATTTGAATTACATAATGGTAGAGAACAAAGAGCAATTTTTAATCATCAATTTGCTTCTGATAAATGGGATATAAAAAATTTATTCCCCACTGCAAGTTACTGAAGACACATGATTTTATTATTCATGTGCCATTGGTACTTATTAGGATTTACTATTTTAGAATTAGTAAGTATTAGTAGTATAAATCGGTACTACTAAAATTAGTACTTATAATGATAATAAAAGAACAATAATAGCTAACACATACACATTACCATTACTACTTCTGCTATAAATATTACTATTTTTATATTCAAAAAGGAGCAAGCCAAACTATCCCAGGGTACCAACGGACATAAGACTGAGTAGATAAGAGAAGAATCAGTTATTAATTTGAGATTACTTTAAAACTTTCTCATTGCAAAAATATTTTTATATCATTTACTGATTTTCCCATTAAATAGTACAGATTTTAAAAAGATTGAAATTCACTTACTTTGCTATTATCTAATAGTAGTTTTAATAATATATTTTGCTAAGCTGCTGAGTTATATTCTGACCATGTACACATAATTTTCTAATGCTATTAGTTATACATACATTCTTTTTTAAAATTAAAAAGAATTTTATCTCTGACACTAGTGAACTTTAAAATGAAGACAAAATAAGCTAATTTATGGTAAATAGATAGTAACAAATAAGCCATCATAAGGTGAATCACACTTCAGTCATTGAAGGTGCTAACCTGAAATAGCATCTATTTTCATTGTGATAACTCTGATGGTTCTGGTGGAACTGAGCACTAGAATTTTAGTTAGGTTTATTTTTAGAATTAATAAATATTCACAAAATTAGTCTTAGTAGTATTAGTAAATACTAATACAATTAAGTATAATGTTAACTGCAGGTTTTGCATAGATGCTCTTATAAGTTTGCAGAAGCTTACATCTATTCCAATTTTACTGAGAATACTTTTATTAAAAATGGTTTTTGGATTTTACCAAGTACATTTTATGAATCAATTGAGACTGTCACATAGTTTTTATTTTTCTTTTTCTATGTGTCTTATAATGTCCTTTTCTGATTTTGGTATCAGGGCAATGCTGCCTTCATAGAATGAACTGGGAAATAATTCCTTCCTCTTTAATATTCTGGTATATCTTGTGTAGAATTGGTATTGTAACTTCCTTAATTGACTTCCTAAAATGACTGGTAGAATTCACCACCACCACTGGCATGGAGGCTTTTGCAGAAGGCTTCTCAGTACAAAATATAATTCTTTGGTAAAGGGATGTCAGACTATTTCTTCTTGAATAAACTTTGATAGTTAGAATAGTTTTTAAAATATTTTCTATTTCATCTCATCTGTAGAATTTACCGACATAAAGCTGCTCATAATTTTACTTGTTTTTCTTTTTATATCTGTTAAATCCATGGTAATATCATCTTTCTCATTCTTGATATTGAGAATTTATTTTTCTCTCTTTTTTTTCTTGATTAATCTAGCTGGGGGTTTATCAACTTTATTGATTTTCTCCAAGAACATGAATTTTTATTCACCATTATTTTTGTTTTGTATTTTATTTATGTTCAATCTGATCTTTATTATTTCTTTTCTTTTCTTTATTTTACATTTAATTTGGTCTTCTTTTCCTAATTTTAAGGTGGAAGTCAAAGGTCATCGATTTTACATCTCGTCTTATATAAAGCATATGTTTAATGCTATGAAGTTCCACCTAAATTTGATTTAGTGGTATTTCTTGCATTCTGATGTGTTATATGTTCATATTCATTCAGGTAAAAATAATTTCTACAGTCCTTGTTTTTCTTCTTAAACTTATGGGTTATTTAGAAGTATACTATTTAATTGCCAAATATTTGGGAATTTTTCCAGAGGTTATGTACTTTTTGGTTATTGATTACTAATTTAATTACATTGTGGTCAACCAATATCCTTTTAACACTTCTATCCTTATAAATTTATTGATAACTGTTTTATTGTCCAGAATGTGTTACATTAAATGTTCTATGTGCACTTGAGAAAAGAATGTATATTCTGCTATTGTTTGGAGTTCAGGGTATTGTCTATAAATGCCAATTAACTCAGTTTGGTTGAAAATATTGTTCAACTCTTCTCTACCTTTAATGATTGTCTACATGATCTATAATTTATTGATGGAGGGTATTTCTCAACTATAACTGTGGATATGTCTATTTCTTATTGCATTTTTGACAGTTTTTGCTTTATGTACTTTGTGGCTATTATTATGTGTGTAAACTTTATAATTTTTGTATTTTCTTTATCAACTGACCCCATAACATTTAAAAGAACACCTTTAACCTTGATACTATTCTTTTATCTGAAATATAAGTTATCTGATATTAATATGGTCACTTCAGCTTCCTGTTGATTGGTGTTATCAAATATTTTCTGATATTTTCACTTTTAACTATTTGTTAAATTTCAAGTGTGCTTCTCAGAGGCCTAAAAACAAAACTTGACCCAGCTATCCCATTACTTGATATATACCTAAAATAATATAAACCAGTGTATCATAAAGCCAAATGCATGCGTATGTTCACTGCAGCACTATTCACAATAGCAAAAACATGGAATCAACCTAAATGTTCATCAATGGTAGACTGTATAAAGAAACTATGGTATATATATACCATGAAATATTATGCAGTCATAGAAAAGAATGAGATCATGCATGTCCTTTCAGGAAAATGGATGGAGCTGGAGGCCATTATCTTTAGCAAACCGACAAGAACAGAAATCCAAATACTGCATATTCTCACTTACTATTAAATCCAAATATCACATATTTCCACTTAGTGGGAGCTAAATGATGAGAACACATGGACAATAGAGCAGAACAAAAGACATTGGGGTCTAAAAGAGGATGGAGGGTGGGAGGAGGGAGAGATTCAAGAAAAATAACTAATGGGTAATGGGCTTAATACCTGGGTGACAAAATAATATGTACAACAAATTCCCATGACACATGTTTACCTATATAACAAACCTGTGCATGTACCCTTGGACTTAAAAGTTAAAAAAAAATAAATAAAAAATGTGAATTTCTTGCAGTATCATATAGTTGGGTCTTGTGTATGTTTTTATCCAACCTGACAGTCCTCTTTTTACACTTGTAAGTTCTTCTGATCATTTTACATATATAAGTTCTTTTGGCCATACTGTCAGAGTCTACGTCCTGGTGACATAGTAGAATCTCATTTCTGGGAGGTAATGAAACCCGTGGACCAGTGTTTATGTTGTCTAGCTATTCTTAATCATATTCTTAAGATAAAATGGGTCACTCTATTTTGCCTAGGAAAATCAAAGATCTTTTGATACCATTTTCAAATTTGGATTTATGAATAAAATGATATAAAATTAAAGGATAATCTTTCATTTTTGTAAACTAATTCTTTAAAAGGACAAACTGCATCACACATTTTTCTATTGACTTTAGAGGCTAATTTGTAAGAAAATTTGATGTCTTTTTTCAAAATTTAAAGAGACTCTAAGGATAAATATGTTTCATGATAAAATGTTTTTTTTGTGTGTGTGTATGTGTATATATATGTGTGTATATATTAATTCTATAGGGAAAAACAAAGTTTTTCATATGGTAGATCAAGTATTAGGAAAGCTCTTGATAATTCTTAGGATTTAACCTTGAAAGTAGATTATCCCTCGGGGTTAGAAAACACATTTTTCCTTATGAAGTAAAAATGTTTGATTAAAAGTAAAAATGTTTCCTTATGAATTAAAAATGTTTAAATAAATAAAAACATTAAAAGTAAAAATGCTTAATGCTATGAAGTAAAAACGTAATTTATGAAGTAAAAATGTTTAGCCAATTGCATTGGGAATTTATCATATTATGAAGCATCCTAAAGTTTTCCAAAGGCTGTAGGCCTGTATGAGTTAACCAACCTGTCTGTGTATCAAAATAGTGAATCTGGAGAATGTGTTTTCTGTGTTTCAATTTCTCAGTAACCACAGATTAGCATACTGTATTGGCCACCTTACTAGATGAAGAAATTCTGGGCAAATTATTTGTGTACTATATCCAAGAAAAGACAACTAAGTTTTTAATGACAATTGAGATAATTGTTTGTATGTTGCTTAATTTTTATTTCTAACTTTTCATTAGAATTCTTTTATATTGTTCATTTCATCCTGATAAAATTCATGAGCTCCCTCTTTGGGCTATTATCTCAGCTTTTAATTTCAAACTTACCATAAAAAACATTCAAAGTTCAATAGAACTTCAACTTCAAGAAATTTCTGAATTCTCATTTTATCAATGTAATCATCCCATATCATGTGCATAGTATATATTTTCCTCTTATGAGTTAATATTTGGTTATCACAATAGTCAAGTTCTTTAATTTTTGTTGTTTTCTTATTAATTTGCTATGTCACAAAGCAGTAAAAATATGTTAAGAGCTCTCAGGAAACTGGCAGCAGCTTTCAAATTGAAGCAGCAAATTGAAGTAGCTATCATCTTCAAAATTAAGATAAAAGAAAGACATTAAACTTTTAAAAGCTTGAACAAAAAGGCAGGCTTGCATGACCTTGGAAATACTGAAGGATGTTTAGTTTAGAATGTGGAAAAGAAAAAAACGCAATACCTTAAAAAACAAGTGTCTTACATCTCATCAAAACCTAGGAGGTCAAAGTAAGATTAAGATAATTTACTTTTAAAATTATACACTAATCCATATTTAAGAAAGAGCCATAAAAACTCAGCTTATTAAAATATGTGTCAGATATTTAAACAATATTAATTTACCAAGCAACGTCTGTCTGTCTCAAGAAACAATCTGAGTATGTGCTTATGTATCTTTGTGACTCATCACATAATAATAAGGCCAGATGCTGAGCACATACAGTAGGTTCCATGGCCAAATGGACTTCATAAATGTCAGTTTTCAGCATAGATATTCTCTAAAGCATTGTAATTCGTCATACAGACAATTTTGCTTTCTACCCCTCATTTTTCGTACTAAATTAACATTTTCCCCTTTCTTGTTCATTGTTTAGCTAAGAGCAAATAACCCCAAACAATAATTTATGTGCAAAGAAATATTTTTATTAAAAATAATTTTGTGACTATTGTCTTTTAAATGCCTAAATAAGTAATATCTAATGTTCTTAGAGATTAAAGAGAAATTGTATTTAATGTAATACATTTATTTTTAATGTAAACAACAAAAACATAAAAGAAAACAAATTTATGGTTTTCATAATATTTTGCATCATCATGTGAACTAAATTTACAGTCAGTAAATTATATATAATGGAAAGAAGTTAGAGTAATACTGTAACCATAAATTTGAGAATACAGAATCATTATTCTTAAAATTACTTAGATATGCAAATATTTTACTATGTAAAATATAAACATTGCTAAAAAACAAAGCAAGAGGCTTTTTTCACCTAATAATACATATTATTTAAAACTACACCATTTTTTAAACATCTATGTAGTTATTTGCATCTTCATGGCATTAGATCATTGTTTCCTAAAGTTTTTTGACCAAGAGCCTCTACCAAAATAATCTGTTAAACATTTCAATCCCAATATAAGAAAATTTATATGTTAAATATAACATATTTGACAATAGGAGTTAATATATTATTTTAAGAAATCTTAATATCTTTCTCATAAAAATTACAAATAGAATTTATAACATTTTTTCTTCTCCACTCATTCATCATCTTGAATAAATCCAAGGTCTGCATACCTAACTGAATATTACTGTAATAACAAAGTAATGATTTGTGACTATAATACTCGAAATAATTAAATCGAAATTTAGAGATAAAAAGAGAATGAGAATGACAAAATGAATATGATTTAATCATTTATTAACACTATTTTTATTCTTTTTTTTTTTTTTTTTTTTTTGAGACGGAGTCTCGCTCTGTCGCCCAGGCTGGAGTGCAGTGGCCGGATCTCAGCTCACTGCAAGCTCCGCCTCCCGGGTTTACGCCATTCTCCTGCCTTAGCCTCCCCAGTAGCTGGGACTACAAGCGCCCGCCACCTCCCCCGGCTAGTTTTTTGTCTTTTTTAGTAGAGACGGGGTTTCACCGGGTTAGCCAGGATGGTCTCGATCTCCTGACCTTGTGATCCGCCCGTCTCGGCCTCCCAAAGTGCTGGGATTACAGGCTTGAGCCACCGCGCCCGGCCTCACACTATTTTTAAAACATTCACTTGGAAAATATGCATTTCAAGATTTTTTTGTAACATTATTTTCCATTCTATTGTTATGCATGCGCATAGTAACTGAAGCACACACTATAAAATTTTCTTTAAACATATATATTTTTGAAAACCATAAATTACTAAAGTTTTGTCATATCTCACCCCATTTAAAGTGATAACTTTTAAATTAAAATAATTCACCATGGATACATTTGAAAGCAAAATATTGTGATAGTAATTTATCAAAATAAAATAATTTTATTGACTTATGAAACTTTCTAAAGGAGATCATTAATCTTTTATTGTGTTATTATGAACAAAATGATTTTGTTTAGATATCTAAATTCTGTTTATCATCTTCTTGAATTGTTTGTCAAGGAATCTAATTTATCTGGGTTGTATAAAATTGTTGCTTTGAGCTTTTATTTTTTCATCATTCTATTCCAATGTAAACCGTAATTTGATGAAAATGCTGTCTCTATTATGCCATTACAGAATTTCTTGTAACAGTAACCCATTAAAGTATATTGAAAGTATTTATCATGGTCCTTGTGAGTAACAATAATAAAACAAATAGAAATCTGGGATATACAATCAGTACAAATAATTCAGAAGAATCTGCCTCCATTTATGAACATGTAAAACAGTTAAAACAATAACCATTAAACCGAAGAGTAAAACTAAAACTTATTTTTATAAAAATCAATAAAGTATTGAAATTTACTAAATATGTCTATATCTAGAAATCAGAAAAAAATCACTCTAATGAATAGCAAATTTCTTTAAATTTGCCAATATTCTCAAATTAGTATACTTAATGAAACTGAAATTTAATTTTGATAGATTTTTATCCCTTTTCCAACCAAAGAGAGAGTCTGAATTTGGCATATGAAAATATTATGTTAATGGTGATTTACATTGTATTGTCTTAGAACATAAATTTTCAATTTTTCATGTTTCCTTCATCACTATTTTTTCAAAATTTATATCATCACTTCCTTACTACATTATTTTTCCTAATTTTTTAATGAGAAAAACTATAAAGATATTGGTGTCCTTAAGATATTGGTGTCTTTCTACCTCTGAAAGAAATATCTTATTTTTTTAATTAGAAAATACATTATTACCTATTTTCATATAAAAAATATTCTTCTACATATGTACATTTTAAAAAAGTGTATCTCTATTTCAGTATGTATTTCTAAAGGATTTTTTTAAATAATACAAAACCTCAATACCATTATCACACATAATAATTTACAATAATTTTTTTGCTTCAACAATTAACAAGGTTATATTGATTTCTCCAATTTTTTTTTATACTTTTTTTGGTAGCATCAGGGTTGAAATTCAGTTCGTGCACTGTGGTTGGTTCATAAGTTTCTTAAGACTCTTTTAATTTTTATGTTGGTCCTCAATCTCATTTATTTTCTCACATATCTTTTCCTCATAGAAGTCATCCAGACATTTTTTCCTGTGGTTTCATAACAGTCCAGCTTTTGCTTATTATTTCACTGTTGCATTTTTAACATATTCCTCCTCCTTTAGATATACATTTTAATTATGGTTCCTGAGACCTATAGGGTTAATTCTCTTCTTAACTTCTATTATGATGCTGTATTTCAAACTCTTAAGTGTCCATTTACTTACTTATATTAATATTTATACTTCTCTTTTCTAATATAAATGACAGAATTCTATAACACTTTCCCCACTTGGCAATATGCAATGGAGGTGACTCAATAAGCCCACTACACTTGATCTCTGTAGTAAATTACTCATAAAAACCCCATGAGAACAGTATACAATATTCCCTTAGTTCCTGCATGTTACTGATCCTACGAGGGTTTTCTTTTCTTTCTTTCCTTCTTTAATTAATTATTTATTTTATTTAATTTTTTGTTTATTATTATTATTATCATTTTGGAGGAAAGGTCTCATTCTGTTGTCGAGGCTGGACTGAAGTGGCACAATAATGGCACACATTAGCCTCAATCTCCTAGGCTCAAGTAGTCCTCCTACCTCAGCCTCCCAAGTAACTGGGACCACAGGCATGCACCACTGTGCTAGACTAACTTTTTTTTTTTTTCAGAGATCAGATCTCATTATGATTATGTTGCCCCAGCTGGTCTTGAAATCCACCTGTCTCAGCCTTTTAAATTATTGGGATTACAAGTGTGAGCCACCATGCCCAGTGTTTTTCTGCATAAAAGTTAGTATGACTGAATAAAATGTTACTGGTTCACATTATCTTTTCTTAAGCATAGTTTAAAAGCTATTTCCATAACTCTGGCAAAAGCCATTGGTAAGACAGCCTGATTTTTGCGTGCATGCATAAATCCTCTTTTTTCAGTCTAATTTTTTTATAAGTGTGTCTTATACCTTTTGGCCAGTATAGCTAGATACATGGTGAATACTTTTGATGTAGTTTCAAGTTTTGCTTTTTGTCCAGGAAAATTTTATTCCAATTATGGCTTTTAATTCTTATTTCCTTTTTTTTTTTTCATTTTGAGAACTCTTATTGTACAAGTGGAGGATGCCTTGGCCTTATTTTAGATCCATCTCTGGAAATTAAGAAATAACTATTCACTTTAGAAATAAGCAGCCAACTAACTACCTTCTTTTCTACTGTAGTTTGAATGAAGTGAGGGAATAAAGCTGGATTGCAGTGGTTTTTGTGGGGAGAGTATGTTAAGCAACATTATCATTATAAAGTTCACAAAATCATAGCAAAAATATAACCTTTATTTTCTTAGTGCCAATTGCATTTAATATTTAAAAATTAAGTAATCAGGAAAATATAAAGACAAATTTGTAGGACTGTGATATAATAAGAAATATATATTTGATCTTCTTCCCTGTCCCTGGTTTCTAGCATGGAACTCTTAGAAACCTCAGAATTATTTAAGTGGTAAAAGCAATAAAGGTGAAAGGAATATATTTTGTTATTCATAACACATCCCATCACTTTTCTTCACACCTGAGTTTCTGTTAATGAGGTGACTTTTGGAAAGCCCCTAAGGATAAGGGGCTGGTTGCCAGGGTAATTTATCATGTGATTAGAGGGTTGGCTCTTCCAGCCTTACTCTCCTAAACTCCTAGGAGTGGGAGGGGCAAGGGTTTAAAGACTGACTGAATCATACACTGTCAATGATTTAATAAATCATGTTTATGAAATGCAGCTGGCGTAATAACCCAAAAGGACAAAGTTTGGAGAGCATTCATGTTGTTGAACACATAGAGGTGGTGGGAGGGTGCCGTGCCCAGAGAGGGCGTGGAAGCTCTATGCCTTTTCCCCATAACTTGCCCTATATATACATTTCTTCCATCTTGCTGTTTCTGAAATATACCCTTTTAAAACAAACCAATAATCTAGTTAAGTAAATTGTTTTCCTGAGTTCTGTGAGCCAGTCTAGCAAATTAACAAACCTGAGGAAGTCGTTGTAGGAACCTCCAGTTTGTAGCTAAGTCCGTCACAAATTGTAGATAACACAGGGACTAACCCCTTCTGACGAGCCTCTGAGGTGAGGGGGGCACTTTTGTGGGATAGAGCTCTTAACCTGTGAGATCTGTACTAACGTTAGGCAGTTAGTATCAGAACTGAGTGGAATCGTAGGACACCCTGCTGGTGTCACAGAATCAGCTGGTATTTGGAAAAAACTCCACACATCTGCAGCCAGAAATGAAATCTTGAGAGTAGTAGCAGAGTATAGAAAAAAAATGGGAGTTTTTTTCTTTGAAAATGCAATGTATATTTTATTTTTAAAAAACACCATAGAAAACTATGGATTTCATAAAACATTGAGCTTAGCAGGAAAATATCTGAATAAGACTTAAGGTTCCTATTAATTCTTTTTGTTCAGTGTGTTTTGATGAAAATATTTGAGAACTCGGTATCTTAAAACGTCATCTGTATGCATGTTGGCAGATTTAATTCTGTGTTGATCATCTGGTTAACCTGAAAATGAGCTACTTGCTTCATATGGATTTTTGTGCTTATATATGGTAAATTTAATATTCTTATAGCCAGTATATAATTAGATACGCAACGTTTAATCTATATTTACTCTAAAGACACTAGTTTCCATATACACTTACATTCTCCATATATCTTTAGAAAAACTTTACAGTCATGTGTTTTTAAATCATATTTGCTTTTTATACAAGAACATGTTTGTGTGCATGTGGATATGTGTGTGAAATATCACAGACTAGTAAAACTCATTGGTAATTTGTTTTCTTAAAGACAAATTCTTAAAGCAAATAAACTGCTTAAATAAAGTTATGCTCATCTTTCAACTAGTCAATTTCACAGAAAGTGAATATTTACTTGTCAACACAGGGGAGAATTCACAGGACCTCTTTGTCTTAGTGTATGAAAAACATGTCTTCAAAATAACTAAAATTGAGAAGCGATAATTTTTTTTCTTCTGCCTTGAAGTAACTTTCTGCAACCTACAACTAGAAATGGGTTCAGTTATTCAGTGAAACAATAATAACAGTAACATGTTTATGAGCACATGTACCTGGCAAATTACATTCTCCAAACCGAGTTAGAAAACACTTGGAAAAGTTAACTGTAGTTATGAATTACATTATAATTTACCTAAGTATGGGTAATGGTCTTTATATTTTAACTTTTTGTGTAATAATTATCTAAACTTAATTTTTGATAGCATGTACTTTAATGATATTAAATTATCAAAAATTCATGACAAAATTTTAGTAACAGTTGCAAGAAAATATTAGGAATATGGTAACAAAATTTATTTTTCAACATTAATAGGACCAACTGACATGTATTGCTTGACATTTGGATGGGGACTTTTTTTACATGAATTATGTATAGTTGAATAAAACCTTCCAACAGCTTTTAAGATATGCTCAATTTATCTAACATTCTTCTTATGAAACTTTCATAAAATGTATCAAATATTTTCTAACAGAATAAGTTAAATCTAGTACCTATTATAACGTGCAAGATATTTAAGAATAAGTAACATTATCAGGAAACAGGGCTAAGTTTATGAATTCATTTTTAATTCCTATGCAATAGGCCATGGAGATAAACATTCTCCAGCTTAATAATCCAAGCATATCTATCCTCTATTACATAAAATAGCTGAGTGATTAATCTGCATTCAGTACCAGAAATACAGCACAAAGGAGAAACAGATCAGAAATACAAGTTTCAAAGATAAAACAGAAAGGAGTGTAGCATGTTAGAAGACCTATGGCTTTTCATAATAAATCCATCTCCAAGATTTCTGCAAGTGAAGCACTTTTATAAGACATTCAATGGATGGATTTTAATGCCGTAGATAAAATTCTATTAATATTATACATAGATGTTGCATTTTTATTTACTTTAAGTGAATGTGCACATGTGTATATAAGCTCCTTCACTAAGAAATAAAATTTTAAGTGAGAAAAAAACAGATACTATCATCTGAAATAAGCCCTTCATTTTCCATTAGGGGAAAAGACCCTTTAGCGTTCCAACAAAAGACATACACTGAACTTAATGACTATAATTTAATTTTACAGCACAGTAGAAAATATAAGAGAAAGGAGAACTTTTCTGGAGCAGCCACAAGAGATTCACCAATAAAATGTCAGAGAAGAGAAATAGGAAATCTGCTTTAACATCAGATGTGAGGGAGGAGATGAAGATTTCTAATATCATCACTCTGGTGTACTAGTAATAAGACAAGGATCTTGCAGCATCTGTTCAAAGTCTGATATAATTCTTTGGTGAGTACTCCCTTAGAACAATATAATTTTCTAAAGTATCAGCCCTAGAGTGTGCAATTCTTCAGAGAAGGTTAAATTTTCCTCTTGGTTATAGAGTTTGAAAATGCCACAGTTAATTACATGGAAATATTAGACATTTCATGAATCAATTTGGTAAAACTGTCTAAATTGATGCAGATGGCTTCATTTTTCTAACAAATCTAGTCTCTCTTACTAGGGAATCAGAATCTCAAGTTACCTTCTGAATATTGGTACCTTCATTTAGGGTACTCCTGAAAAAATATTTTCCAAACCTTAATTTAGAAATGATTATTTGCAGAATGAAAAATGAATAATTAAGAAGAGTCATTCCTAGAACTAATAGATGTTATTAACATCAAGTAAACTAAACCAAAAATCAGATTAAATATTTAGCTAATACATTAGTACTTTCTAACTTTCTAAAAAATTCATAGTCCTGTAATAAATACATTAAAATAATAAAAAAGATGCAATAAATGTCCTTGTGCTTTAATTTTTCATGAATAATTCCCAAATACTCTACTGTGAAAACATATGCCCACACAAAGACATATATAAATCGTCACAGTAGCCTTATTTATACTAGCCCAAATTAGAAACAACCTAAATTACCATCACTAGGAGAATGAGTAAATAAATGGTGGTATAGGCACATGAAGGAGAAATTCTCAGTGACATAAAACAATGAACTACTGACATATACAATAACAGGGATGACCCTCAAAAGCATTATGTTAAGTGAAAAAAGCATGGACAAGTCATTATATGTCTACTTATGCAATACTAGAAAAAGGACAGAAGATAGCAATTAGAAAGCAGATTAGTGCTCACCAGGGACCAGGGGTGGAGGGAGGCTCAAATTATTTTTTTTTTTTTTGGCCAGACAGGGACCTACTGCCTTAAAGGGAAGGTGCCAGTCTTGGCATGATTGATCACCTGCTAACTAAAGAGCCCTTGAGCCTGGAATAACCAACAATAATAATCAGACACAATGTCGAGAAAATTGGGTAGGATTCTGAGAATTGCTGGTTTCAGGAGAGACTCAGTACATTCCCAGTTGTGGTGGCTATGGAGCAATTCTTCCACTTAAAAAAAGTGCAGGGAAAAGTAAGGTAGAATTCATCCTGTACCTTAGGTGGTCCACAGTGAAATACAGCACTAAGTGAATTCTTGAGATCCCCAATTCTAGGACTTGAATCTTAACATGCATTTCTCAACCTTCCCTGGGCCAGAAAAGAAGCCTCAGGGTGAGTTCCAGGTCAGGAAGCATTCACCACAAGCTGAATGAATGACTTGGACCTTAAGGAACTATCAATGGAAATATCAATGGTAGTCTGACAGTACACACCATGCGCCAGTAGTGGCAGTAGCCATGGGTAAGGCTCCTCTGACTTTGGAAAGAGGGGAGAAGAGTAAGAAGAAATGTATCTTGTGGTTTGTATCAGCTTAGCCACAGTACAAGAGAACACCAGGTAGACTTATAAGGTTTTTGACTCTAGTGTCAGGCTACCAGTTGATAGTTCTGCACCCACTTGGGGTCTGGGGGTCATCACCACCCAGAAGGGAAGGACACAGACCTGGTGAGCTTTGCCACCTGCTGATTATAGAACCCCAGAGCCTTGAGCAAACATAGGCAGTAGCCAAAAAGTGGTTATAGAAGGCCATAGGCAAGATCTAGCACCTTGTTGACTTTGGGTTTGACCCCAAATAGTCATAGTGGTGGTAGCCACAGGGGTGCTTGTGTCACTCCAATCTCAGCTTTAGGTGGCTTAGAAGAGAGACAGAGATTCTGCATGTTTGGGAGAAAGTAAAGGAAGAGAACATGAGTCTCTGCCAGGTAATCCAGAGAATTCTCCTGCATCTGTTCCAAGACCATTGTGATTGTTAATACTGAGTGTCAACTTGATTGGATTGAAGGATACAAAGTATTGATACTAGGTGTGACAGGGTGCTGCCAAAGGAGATTAACATTTGAGTCAGTACGGGGGAAGGCAGATCCACCGTTAATCTGGATAGGCACAATCTAATCAGCTGCCAGCACAACTAGAATATAAGCAGACAGAAAAATGTGAAAAGAGGGTTTGGCCTAGTCTCCTAGACTATATCTTTCTCCCATGCTGGATGCTTCCTGCCCTCGTACACTGGACTTGAAGTTCTTCAGTTTCGGAACTCGGACTGGCTCTGCTTGCTCCTCAGCCTGCAGATGGCCTATTGTGGGACCTTGTGATCATGTGAGTTAATACTTAATAAACTCATATATATATATATATATACACACACACACACACACACACACATATACATAAACTTAATAAACTCCCATATATATTCATATATATATATGAATATGTATATATATTTCATTAATTCTGTTCCTCTAGAGAACCCTGACTAATAAAACCATCAAGATGGTACCTCTATGAGTCTGCAAGAACCACAGTATTATAGGGCTTGGGGTACCCACAAAAACAGAACCAACCTATATCACAAAATCCAAGTCTTTTCATATATCTGGAAAGCATTCCCAAGAAGGACAGGTACAAACCCACCCAGATAGTGAAGATTATAATATATACCTAACTCTTCAGTGCCCAGACACCAAAGAATATCTACTATCATCAACACCATCTAGGAAAATGTGACTTCACCAAATGAACTAAATAAGTAACTGGAGAAACAGAGATATGTGACCTTTCAGACAGAGAATTCAAAATAGCAATGTTGAGGAAACTCAATGAAATTCAACATAACACAGAAAAGGAATTCAGAATTCTACCAGATTAATTTAACAAGGGATTGAAGTAATGAAAATGAATCAAGCAGAATCCTGGAGTTGAAAAATGTAACTGGCATACTAAAGAATACATCAGTCTTCTAATAGCAAAATAGATCAAGCAGAAGAAATAATTAGTGAGCTTGAGCACAGGTTATTTGAAAATACCCAAACAGAGGAGACAAAAGAAAAGAGAATAAAAACAAACAACCACAACCATAGGTTCTAGAAAACATCTTCAAAAAGGCAAAATATTATTGGTCTTAAGAGAAGGTACAGAAAGCGATAAGGGTATAGTTTATTCAAAGGCATTATAACAGAGAACTTTCCAAACCTAGAGAAAGATATCAATATTCAAGTACAAGAAGGTTATATAACACCAAACAGATTTAACCAAAAGAAGACTACCTGAAGGCATTTAATAATTAATCTCCCAAAGATCAAGAATAAAGTAAAGCTACTAAAGCAGCAAGATAAAATAAACAAATAACATACAATGGAGCTCAAATACATCTGGCTACAGACTTTTCAGTGGGAATCATATAGGCCAGAAGAGACTGGCCTAACATATTTGAAGTGCTGAAGGGAAAACACTTTTACCCTATAAGAGTATATCTTCAAACATGAAGGAGAAATAACGACTTTCCAAGACAAACAAAGGGAGGCTGAGGCAGAAGAATTGCTTGAACCCATCATCAAGAGAGCAGAAATAATTGAAATTGAAATGAAGAAAATTATATGAAATGTCCATGAAATAAAAAGTTGTTTTTTTGATAAGTTAAAAACAAATTGACAAACCTTTAGCCAGAATAATTAAGCAAAAAATATATATTTATATATTTAAATATATTGATGTATT
>NW_012115611.1:1820084-1821453 GCF_000951035.1 Colobus angolensis palliatus
TCTTTTCTCCATTGTGTGTTCCTGACACCCTTGTCAAAGATTAGTTGACTGTATATGCATAGGTTTATTTCTGGGCTATTTAATAAATTAATTTATTTATTAATATATGCATCCCTAGAAGTGCATAAAACACTGTCCTGCTGCAAAAAAAAATCAAGTGGTGCAATTGATTGCATTTATAGCAAAATATGGAAATTTGTATTTGTATCCTTGGCATTTCATTTTCCTCAGTGTTTTTGACTTCCCTCTTGGTGAACCCATACACCCAGAAAACAAAAGTAAACTCTGCAGTGTTGTTATTGATTAGATTGAGAAGCTGCTGATTTTTTTTTTTCTTTTTTGGTTTTTCTTTGAGTTCTGTTTAGTGTCATTAACTAAAGCCAGAAAACAGTTTTCTGCTGTTTAACAATGATTGTGAAAAGCCCAAACAAAATTTCAAGCATTCATGACAACTCTGTTCAACTAAGGAATGATTCAGATATTTATGACTGATAAAAATAGATTACTATTCAACTTTTGAATGACTTGTGAACTTAAAAAACCGATAAGAAAATAGAACACTGTCAAATAAACATCACTGCAACTAATGAAATTCAGAATCTAAATTAGTGCTGATGATGCACTTGAGTTAAGTGCAGAATTTTTCTCGTTAACATTCCCACTCTGGGCCCATTATCTTCTTAACTGTACCTCCAAATTCCCCAAGCTGTACTAGAACAAGTTGTCCAAGTTTCTTTTTAAAAAACGTGGCTTATATTGGGGTCATTTCAACTATTAAAATAAACATTTAATGGAATCTTTCTAAAAACATACAAAAAACAACAACAACAACCTTTGCACTGAAGATTTTTCTATGAGATTAAATATCATTATTATTTTGCTTTTTCAATAACCATTCCCACAGGGTTTGACATTAAAATTACCCATTAATTAATAATGTATTATATGTTACAACAAGCAAAATAAAGCTATTTAAGTAAATGTTATTTCTAATATTCAATTTTATTAAAACAGTAACTTATTAATATGGGTCTTTGCTTTGGTTACTGAATTTGTAGGCAAAGCAAAGATAGAATCTAGTATAAAAAATTAGGTAAATTTTAATATTTTTAAAAAGTAAAATATGCAATGCAGAACTTGAGAAATCATACATGCTCTAGATTTGTTCACTATACAACTATGGGTGTTTTATGTGTTAATCAGTGCTTTCTATTAAATAAAATAACATGTACATATCTATATAGATACACAGGCAAACATACACACACACATGCGCATGCACACATACACACTCCTCTAGAAATTATCAGTCTGCACTGATCACCATTAGAGGACAGCAGATATATATATATGTAGTTATATAATTATA
>NW_012115611.1:1821773-1850117 GCF_000951035.1 Colobus angolensis palliatus
ATATATATGTACATATATCAATAGAATGCAAATACATCTTTCTAAACAAAATTGCCTTTGGATTCTCTCATTTTTCTCTAATATAACAATCTGATCTAAGTAAATCATGTCAATGGGTACATATATTCCCAGTAATCTTGGTCTAGGTGTTGCATAAACTGATCTCATATCTAAATTCTTCCTTCAATAAAATGTGAGAAGTGACTAATGACGTAACAAACTCAGTTAACAGTCTCCCCACAAAAACATCATATTGAACATTTTGTTTACCAAGACAAATCTTCAACAATCCAAAATGTTCAAAAGGAGGGACTAAGTAATAAAAACTCTCCCAGTCTTGGTCTGAGGCAGTACTTTCTGTGTGGTGCCATTTACTTTCCCTTTTTGGATCCATCTAGCATCTCTGATAAAATGCTAGAACACTTGCTTTGTGAAGTTGTAGTAAAATTAAGAAAACTTACAGAGAAATTGGAATCACCTGCCCAATTAGCCTTGAGTCTTGTGACATTAAAGCAGATATCCAAAAACAGAAAGACTTTAAACCAGCTTTATGACTAACCTAATGCTTTTAAAACTAGAGCTTTCTATTTTTGATGTCTAGTATCTCATAAAATGTTTCTACCAAGAAGAAATGTTTAAATTGCCTCTCTTGGCAGCCTTTTCTTTGACTAGTTTTAAATAAAATGTTGACATGCGCTTCAATTATTTGATGGTGGGAGAGGCAAATTCAAAATGAGTTGTAAATACAATACAATAAAATACAAAACAGAACAAAACTAAACTAAAAACAAACACCCAACACACACACATGCACGCATGCACACGCATGCACGCACACACCCCTCTAGAAATGATCAATCTGTGCTTATCGCCACTAGAAGGCAGCAGAAATGCAAAAAGAGAATATAATTTTACATATAAAGTAGTAGTAGTGTGTTCAAGTTATTTATTGTTGCATAACTAACCATGATAGATTTAGTGGTCTAAAATAATGATTTTAATATTATTATTATGTACATGGTTTCTGTGGGTCAGAAATTTAGGTGGTGTACCATGAATATAGCTTGCATCTCTGCTCCAGGATTTTTTGGGCCATGGATAGGAAGACTTGAGCAGCTGATCACTCAAATGGCTAAGGACTGGAATCATTTGGTGAATTCTTTACTCGCATGTGTAAACCCTGCACTAAGATGACTCAAAGGCTGGACTGAACTAGGACTGCCCATTGGCACCTATACATGGCCTTTCGATGTAATTTTGGCTTTCTTCACAGTAAGCAGCATCAGGATTTTCAGAATCTTTGCAAGGGCAGCTTTAAACTCCAAGAGAGTGTTTCTGCAAATGAGAAAGAAGGTGCACAGCTTCTTTCAATGTAGCCCCGAAAATCACGAACCACCATTACTCTCTGCATTCTATTGGTTACAAGCAAGTCACTGAAACTATTCAGATTCAAGGGGAAGAGAACTGGACCCTATTCATCTCTCTCTAAGAGAAATGTCAAATAATTTGCAGCCATTTTCAAAAGTTCCACAGAAAGTGAAATTTAAAATATTCTCCAGGATATTTTATGTTTTGGTTATATATATTGGTTATATTGCATTTGTACTTTTACTATAACATTTTTAGGCTGAGCACAGTGGCTCACACTTGTAATCCCAGCTCTTTCTGAGGCTGAGGCGGGCGGATCACCCGAGATCAGGAGTTCAAAACCAGCCTGGCCCACATGGCGAAACCCCGTCTCTACTAAGTATATGAAAATTATCAGGGCATGGTCGTGGGTGCCTGTAATCCCAGCTACGTGGAAGTCTGAGGCAGGAGAATCGCTTGAACTCACGAGGTGGAGGTTGCAGTGAGCCGAGATCATGCCACTTCACTCTAGCCTGGGCAGCAAGAGAAAAAATTCAGATCAGCAGTAAAGCTTATGACCAAAAATAATAGACCATCCTCAGTGGTAGAAAGGAACTACATCATTATAATTCTGGTTTATAAAATGTAAAATGTCTAAAAATTTCCATTTTCATACCTTCTTTTTTAATAGCTTAATAAATAAAAATGTCTTGCAATATGGTAGGAGAGACCCTGATTCTGTGATTCGCTCATTTCACTCTTCTAGGGAAATAAGAGCACAGTACAAATAATGAGTGACAAGTGACAATGAGGACAAGCTACTATACAAGTAGCATTAATAAAATGTTTTCTGCATATGAAACTTGGTTTATGGCTGTGACATTAGGTCCCTGAAAGTTTCCAAGGAGCAGGTCTTAATTATAAAAATTAAAAGGAATTTGTCTAGATGTGAATAAAATCAGATGAGAGGAAATTAATGATTTAAGATAATACATAACTTTGATTCAAAATTCATAAAACATTACTACCTCATACTCTGTCATTGAAGCTTATGAAGAAATAGAGCCCAGATAACTTTATGGCTTTTTTTTTTCATTCTAACGTCACAGGCACACTACACTGAATGATAAATTATTCATACATCAAAAGATGAAGATGCTAATTTGAAAAATTGTCTCACAAATATAATGATATATTTCACTCTTCAACTCAAACCTAATTAGTTTAATTATTTGGTCATGTATATTCCAAATGTAACACATACTAAAATAATCTATTGGTTCAACATTGCAACATAAGTTTCACTGTATTCCCACAAATATATATATTTTAACACAATGTTTTTTATCATAAGAAACATTGGTTCAGGTGGGATCTTTCAGTCTGTTACTCCTGCTCTAAAATTCAAATCAGAGAAATGGAAAAGTTGATTGAATCAAATATAAAAAAATTCCAAGTATCTGTATTTTATAATATTCTGCTTATGTTTCACAAACACAAAAGATATTTAAGCAAGTTATTATGCGGATTCCTTTAACTGTGCTGGAAGTCAAAATGAGTTAGCCATTCTTTTCTTCAGAAGGCCAGTTGAGAAAGAAATGTTGTTGATCTGCTGTGCAGTTCATTAGAGGCACAACTAAAATGAAAGTCAGGGTGTCTGGGCTCTTGATTTTGTAGGATTATAAACTGCTTTGGTGTTCAAGATATTAAAACGTTGAAACAGGAGCGTATGTAACACAGTCTGACTGACAAGCAGTGAGCATGACTTCACTCCTTCAGGATTTGAGAGACTATCATGCCATTTGATGTTAGGCAGAGCCCAGAAGCCAGATGATAGACGGCTGTTGCTAGGTTCACACCCATATTGCCCACTAGGCAGCCACATCTCTTTGAAGGCTTTTTGTTGATTTTATTGTTGATGAAAATCAATTTGCCATGAAATCAGAAAGAATTTACTAAAGTAGTCATCACAAAATGCAGAAGCAATATTCTAAAATAGAAACTGCATGTTATTACTGCATCAAAGACAGAAAAGCTTGCCTTGAGAAGTATTACATATTTTTCAAATAAAAGTCCACCAAACAGCACTGTACTTTTAACATATAATCATGAGACTGCTTTAATACCCCATTTCGTAATTTCAGCCAAGCTTATTAACAGAAATGCCAAAATACCTGGCATTACAACGTTATTTATTCACAACATGTCCATTTGTGATTTCCATTTAAGGACAATAGGTTAGTCTAAGAAATTTGCTTTCAAGCTTTCCTATTTTCCTTACTCTTGTCTGGGTGTTTTCAGCCGTTGTCTGATTTTCTATAACTCCTCTAGCCCTTTCTCTTAGAGATAATATGTTCGTTTGCCACCGTTTTCAAAAATAAGCTTGTAGAATCACTGCTTCCTCTGTTCTCCTTCACCAGTCTTTGCCATCAACACTACCAAAAATAGCAACACTCTATCTGAAGCTACAGTAAGTTACCCTGAAGATTGCTCAGAAGCAACTGCCAGTGAAACCAGCAGCTGTGTGGTTGTTTAGAACCAGCTGGCCATATGGTGTATGAAGACTTAGGCTTTAAAGAACTTTCTAAACTGCTAGTTAATTTCCTGAGGTATTTTGAAATATTGCATACATACTGTATATTTTCCTTTCTAGATTTCTCTAAGAATACTTTTTCTTCTCACAATTTAAAATGTAGCTTCTGTGAAAGTATTTCTGGCTGGTCTTAAGTAGGATGTGAGTTCATATGTTGTGGGATCTGACCAATATGGGAAAGAAATCATGACTGTATGGTAGGATTTTGCTACTGGTGCTACCTTGAATATTATTATATTTTACTTTGTTTTGTTTTCTTTTTCTGCTTACAGAGTTATTGGCTAGGTATAACTAAACAAAAAGTAATTTTCCCCCAACACAAGATAACATACCCAAAAAAACATTAAACTTGAATATTCTTATTAGATACCACTAGAATTATTTTCTATATGATGCAGTTAACTTTATAATGATCCGGAAACAAATCTTAATACTTCGTATTTTCTTATGTAAGGATTAAGAAGTATTATTAGATCACAAAAACAAAACGAAATGAGTTTGTCATTCTATCTACCTACTAACCCAAATGACTGTTATTTTCTTAACTTTTTTGAAAAAAAAAAAAGTTACACTGGTCAATATATTTAATTAAATATCAAGCTTTGTGAGGCCTTGACTCATGTCTAATACTTTTTATATAACATAATATTGAATCTACTCTTGAACTAATAGTAGATATGGAATAAATATTTTTGATTTTTTTCCCTGACTTACACAACCAAATATCTTCTTTTATCATGAAGTAAAGACCAAGTTTAAGACACACTTTGTATTGGACCAGGCCGTGTGGCTCACATCTATACTCCCAGCACTCTGGCAGGCTGAGGCAGGAGGATCACTTGAATCCAGGAGTTCAGGACCAGCCTGGGCAACAAAATGAGACTCCATCTCTACAAAAAATAAAATAAAATTAGCCAGGTCTGGTGGCGTTCACCTGCAGTCCCAGATACTTGGGAGGCTGAAGTGGAAATATTGCTCGAGCCTTGAGCCTGGCGGTGGGTCAAAGTTGCAGTGAGCTGTGATCACACCACAATAGTACCACTGCACTCCAGCCTGGGCAACAGAATGAGACACTGTCAAAAAAAAAAAAAAAAAAAAAAGAGAGAGAGAAAAGAAAAAGAAAAAAAGACATACATCATGTAGTACCTTAGCAGGATAACCAACATAGAAAAGCAATCTGCATTATCATGTCTTATAAAGGTGAAGCAAACATGTTATTAAACAGTATATTCTGCAAAGTCACCTATCTGTGAAACCACAGAGAAGAGTGCTGGCCCAGGCCTTGTAAAGCACACAAGGAGCCCCTCATGTGGCTTCAGTTATTTAGTTTTTCTGTTGGATAAAAAGATTGGCAGTTGCATGTTGAACTTCTTAATACTTGCTGATCTAAATTTTAAACACAGCTAATCTTTGTAAAGTCAGGCAAAGTTGAGAAGAGGGTTGTGAGAGGCCTGACTAAAGTTTGGTCAAGGAGAGTTCTTGTCAACATACATACCCATACATATTTGTGTGTATGTATGTGTGTGTCCTTGGACATATTACATTTCAATGCCTGTTATATCCACATTGACATGTTGAGTAGGTAAATATATAAATTTAGAATCTAGCACTTAAGGGGGAGACTGGAGGCTGGACATAAATTTGAGGTTCAGAGCACATTGGTGCTATAAGAGCATGAAGGAAAAAAAGAAATCTGAAGACTAAGTCTGGGCTTGGAGGTCTGGAACAGGAGGATCCAGTCACAGAGCTGAGGAGGGGAACAATAAAAAATGAAAGTGAGCCAGTGATCGCAAATAACTTTTCGGGAGTTTTACTATAAAGAAATCAGATGGTAGCCAAAGGGCAATAAGTATAGTTATTAAATGAAGATATGGCTATAGTTGTTATAATAGTTTTAGATGTAGCTATGGTTATACATAAAGTACAGATTCTCCCTCAGGGCTTTCACACTTGGCATTCTCTCTCCTTTCTGATATTTCTGTTTGGCTCATTCTCATCTTCCAGTGTTCTTTCTAACTCATCACTGTACCAAAATTTGCTCCCATGACAACTAACCTCTGTTCCCTCCTTCTGTTTCATTTAAATCCATAAAAGTTATCAATTCTTAAAAGTATAAAATTTATTCATGTATTTATTATCTGTCTTTCCTGTTGGAATGTAAACTCTAAGACAGTAAAACCTTGTATTCATTAATATAAACTAGAACTGTGAATTACACAAAATATGTTCAATAAAGAATTAAAGCATGAATATACGCCAGCTTGTATGGTTGCGTGTATGCACACATACACACTTTTGTTGCACAATCTCATGTGATTTATTTAATAATTAGAAAAAAGTATGTAAAATCTCCTTTCCTGTTCATGTCCTGATGCAAAGAGGCAAAATAACAGCATCATAATCAATAATTTACCAAGGATTTATTTTTTATTTTAATCAAGTGTTTACTAAGGTAAATTTTTCATATCCATGCCTGTGATTTTATTTCAGCTAGGTGTCCAATACTTTAGAAAGTTAAGACCTTATCATTCAAAAGCAAGCAAGTGGAACAACAACAACAACAAAAAGAATGATAAAAAGGCCTTATCTAGAGTCTAAAAAATATTTTGCAATGCAATATATTATTATTATTTAATATGTTTATTTTATTTAATTTGGTAAAAAGTGAAAACACTCAAATCATAGTCCAACATGATGGATCATGCAAAGAGTATTAAGAAACTGAATTGTAAGTAACAGGTAACATGAGTAAATTAAAACTAATGGAATCTTAATAGAAGCAAATTTGTTTCCTATTGGATTTTCCAATACTTTTGCTGGTAGCTAACATGCTTATAGGGAAAAAGAAATCTAGTTTAAAACTTTATGAACAGAAAAAAATGTACAAATATATGAGAATAGAAAATAGGCATCCATCTGTTTTAAAAGATATAGAAATACCACATGGAGATTCTGCATGTGCAAAGTTCTCCATCCTGGATGGAGATAAACAGATACAGTAAAATGTGTTACGTGGTAAAAGAGGACTTAGGAGTTCAGGGAAGCCATGCTGGGGAGATGATGACAAACTTAAATCTTAAAGAATGTGTGAGACTACAAGAACACACAATATGAAATTTATAATATAAGAGCATGAAGTATTTGGGAAATTCATAACAAAAACAATATTAAAGAATAGATGAAAGTACAGGCATAGATTATTATGTGTCATTTTCTCCTCCTATATAAAGAAAATCTAAACTTGTGGCAGAGACAAAAGCTTATCTCATGTCTAGAAGCTGGTGCGCTCACCTCTTAAATACTTACAATATTTATTTTAAGTGTAGTCAAAGAATCTAGAGGCAAGAGGGTTGGCAAGAATGTAGTTGTTGCCGAAATTCTACACAGTATAGAGTAATCAAAAGTTATCCCAAAGAAAGGGCTAGTAAAAATCATTCCTTCTGTGCCTTTCTACAGTTGACTATTGAACCATTCTGAGAAAGCGCTCAAATAGAGAGTTTTGCCCAAACTCCTAATGTAGACTTATTACAGTAAAGATACTTTATGTATGATATATTCACCAGTTCAGTGACATTTCACCCTATAAATTTCCTCATTTAATACACCTCATTAACACAGATACAGGACTCCTGAGCAATTTTCTAAGGATTCCTATAGTCAAAAATAAATATTTGAACATTTCATTCTCCATAATAACATTACCAAGTCATAAGAGTGTGGCCTGGTCAAATGATATTACCAAACACATCCAGCCTTTCCCAGTGAATTCTCAAAGATCCTTTTGGAATAAATCTGTACAAATTGTCATTTCTCCCAAACACTGAATTCTAACACCGAGAAAACTGCTAACACTTTATAAAATAAGAAATAATGTAGTTCAGATGTGAAATAAATCATTTCAAACATCAAATTTCATATATCTCTTAGCTTATTGTTCATTTGCGGGTCAGGCGAGTTGTTTAACATCATTGAAACATTTCAAGAAATAAGCAGGATTCTTTTAGATTTGCAGATAAGTATTTGAAATTGCTTCAGGTAAGAGGATCAAAGTGAAATAGAGCAGAGAGATAAAATGAGAGAATGATACAATGGATGTGATTAGGTGATATGATTAAAGAAAGAAAAAAGAACCAGCCAGGGAACTAAAGAAAATGAACACAGACATATAGAAACATCCTACAGAGGACACAGAAAAAGTGAAAAGATTTGATAGCAACCTATACAAAGGACTAAAGAAAATGAAAATACAGAATATACACTCTGAAAAGAAAAAGAAGGGAGGCCAATAATTGATTTTTAGGAAGACAGCAGAGAGAGCAGAAAGTGACACAGGGTGATCCCAGGAGACAGAAATCACAGGAAATGGTGAAAGAGCAGTTCAGGCGTGCTTGTACATTTGGCCGTCAGTGTTATAGGTAACCTCCTGAATGTGTTAAATATCAGATTCAAAGTTCAGTACCTTAGCTTTATCTCTCATTGATCCTTTGCCCAGGATAGACATTTTAGCACCTGTTTCTTCCTGTAGCCTCTTCAAGGAGTTTCCTCTTGGTCCAAGCAATTTCCCCACAAAATTGAACTAGGAAACAAAATCAATAGAATGTCTGTTTTAAGGTACAATAAAGTGATTATTTGCACCAAGAATAATTGATGGGTTGTAGGTTTTTCAAACTTTACCACTGAGAAGAGAGTCACGCCATAAACACATACACACACACACACACCACAAACCATTTCAGATATCTAATCTAACACTCATTTTAAAAGCTGTATCTCTTCTTAAAACAATGCCTAAGTCAAAAGTATGTTGAAAATATCATTTACATATATAATCAAATGAATCATTTATTAAGGAAAGAAATTAAGGAGAATCATGCTGGTTTACAGAATTTCTAAAGGCTTCTTCTCTCAAATTATATTATTGAAATAAGAGATGATTTTAACATAAGTCTATAAACCTGCAAAATTGTAAAAGTTTGCAATCAATATTTTAAAATTGATATTTAAATTGATATCTAAAATAAAATTTGATATTCAAGTTTGTTAGGCATTGTCTGGTGTCCATAACTTTCTATTACAACTTTCATAATCAGGAATAAAGGGACTCAATTATTCTTCAATCTTACATTGTCTCTATTAAAGAGTTGCTTTAGGATTAGTAAATAAAAGATGTGAGCACATAAAAGTTTAAAAACAGTACTTATAAAGCATATATACAAAACACTTTGTTTAAATGAAAAATTCTGGGGTTCCACACAATTTGCTTAATCATCTTGAAACATGAATAAGAGCAAGTGAACTAAGAGCAGTTATGAAAGCATTTATGTTAGCTACTAAAAGAACACTACCAAACTGAATGAGCGAGATAATAATTTGTGCCATAATTCGTTGAATAAATTAAAAAATACAAAGAACATAGAATGCACCAAAAACTGTCTTGGGAACACAAATAACAATGATAAGCATGACTAAGTAAAATGGCTTTCTATATCAGAGATTTTCCCCTCCCTCCCTCCTTTCTTCCTTTCTTCCTTTCTTCCTTTCTTCCTTCCTTCCTTCCTTCCTTCCTTCCTTCCTTCCTTCCTTCCTTCTTCTTTCCTTCTTCCTTTCTTCCTTTCTTTCTTCTTCCCTTTCTTCCTTTCTTTCTTTTGCCATAATCCCTCAGTAAGAAATACACCACAGTTAATGATATAACACTCAGGTTTTTTTCCCCAAGTCCAGGATAAAAAGACAGATGTCTGTTCTTACCACATTTATTCAATTTTGTACTGGAGTATGGATTGTTGTATGTATAGGTAAATAGATATGGGATAGTATAATGCCCAAAAAGACTATACATAGGTGGTTGATTTATTTTCAGCAAAAGTGCCAAAGCAACCAAATTTGAAAAATAAAGTGTTTTCAACAAATGGTACTGAAACAGTTGAATATCTGTATGAAAAAGAACAAAACAAAACAAAAAAGGAAACAAAAAACAACCGTTCATGACCTCTTTCACACTTAGGCAAACCTTATTTTGAGATCGATCATAGAACTATATGTGACAACTAAAATTATAAAGATTCTAAGAAGAAAGCATTAGAAAAACCTTTGTGAACCTAGGCTAGGAAGAGATTACTTAACGAGGAAGCAAAGAACACTAAAAAAAAAAAAAAAAAAAAAATCCCTAATGACCAGTGATGATGAGCTTTTCTTCATATGTTTGTTGGTTGCATAAATGTCATTTTTTGAGAAGTGTCTGTTCATATACTTCACCCATTTTTTGATGATATTTCTTTTTTCTTGTAAATTTGTCTTTTATATTCATTGTAGATTCTGGATATTAGAACTTTTGTCAGACAGGTAGATTGCAAAAATGTTCTCTCGTTCTGTAGGTTGCCTGTTCACTCTGATGATAGTACCATCTTATGCCAGTTAGAATGGCAATTATTAAAAAGTCAGGAAACAACAGATGTTGGTGAGACTGTGAAGAAATAGGAAAGCTTTTACACTGTTGGTGGGAGTGTGAATTAGCTCAACCATTGTGGTAGACAGTGTGGTGATTCCGCAAGGATCTAGAACCAGATATATCACTTGACCCAGCAATCCCATTACTGGGTATACACCCAAAAGACTACAAAGCATTCTACTATAAAGACACATGCACACATACGTTTATTGAAGCACTATTTACAATAGAAGAGACTTGGAACCAACCCAAATGCCCATCAATGAGAGACTGGAAAAAGAAAATATGGCAGCAAATATATACCATGGAATGCTATACAGCCATAAAAAAGGATGAGTTCATGTCCTTTGCAGGGACATGGTTGAAGCTGGAAACCATCATTCTCAGCAAACTAACATAGGAACAGAAAACCAAACACTGCATGCTCTCACTCATAAGTGGGAGCTGAACAATGAGAACACATGGACTCAGGGAGGGGACCATCACATACCAGGGCCTGTGGGGGTAAGGGGAGGAATATCATTAGGAGAAATGCCTAATGGAGATGATGGGTTGATGGGTGCAGCAAACCGCCATGGCATGTGTATATGTACACCTATGTAACAAACCTGCAGATTCTGCACATGTATCCCAGAACTTAAAGTAAAAAAAAAAAAAAAGAAAAAAAAAAAGGTGAGAAAAAAAAATTCCTTCTGATGCAAACACTCATTTAAAAATTGAATAGATGAGCCACAGACTGAGAGAAAACACTCCTTACTTCTGAAAAATGACTAATACCTATAATCTATAAAGAACTCCATCAAATCAATGGTAAATCACACACACACATATACACATACCTCAAAAGAAAACTCATGGTATTTGCTGAAGAAGATGTGGAATTACTAGTGCAATTGCTGTTGGCAGTTTAAAATGATACAGTAGTATCATTTTAAGATTTGGCAGTTATTTATAAAGTTAAACATACAGTTCCACTATGATCCAGTAATTCAAATGCTAAGTATTTATCCAAGGGAATTAAAAACATATGTTCATAAAAACAACTTGCATGTGAATGCTCATGACATTTTATTCACAATCACCATTAAGCCAAATGTAAACAAGTGCTCATCCTAGAAGAATGGACAAACAAGTTTATACATAAACAGAAAGGAACTAGCCACTGATTGACACAACAACCTGGATGTATCTAACAGACATTTGGGAAGCCAGATATAAAAGAATACATCATGTTAGATTCCACTATTACAAAATTCCAGCAGCAAAAATAATATATGGTGTTAGAGTTATAAGAGTGGTTGTATGCTGGGAACACAGCCTGGTGTTGAACTGGCTGGAAAATGGCATGAAGGAAACATCTGGGGTGACAGAATTGCTCTCTATTTGTTGGAGGTAGAGGTATACTTTTATTAAAATTTATCAAGCTGCACTCTTAGGAACTATTATTTCATTATATGCAAATAGCATTTCAATTGAGAATGTGAAAAACAAAATGAAAGAATAAAAACTCATGTAAAAATATTTTTGAAATAACATCATAGTTTCTGTTATTACATTTAGGTCTCATCCATTTTGGGTTAATTTTTGCATATGATATATGATAAAGGTCCAATTTCATTCTTTTGCATATAGAAATCCAGCTTTTTTTTTAGCACAATTTATTGCAAAGATTGTCCTTTCCTCATTGTGTTCTATTGGTACCCTTGTAAAAAAAAATCAATCTACTGTATATGTTTAGACTTATTTCTGAGAAAACATAGGTTCAAAACCTCTGAAGGTTGGCCTTGGTAAAGAATTTTTGGATGTCATACCAAAAGGTCAAGCCACAAAAGCAAAAACAAATAAACAGGACTACATTAAACTAAAAAGCCCCTTCACAGTAAAGGAAACAATCACCAAACTGAAACAACAGCCTCTGGGATTGGGAAAAAAAAAAATTTGCAAAGCACATATCTACTAAGGGGTTATTATTCAAAATTTATAATGAATTAAGACAATTCAATGGCAGAAAAACAGATTTAAAAATGGGCAAAAGATCTAAATAGACAATAAAAGAAATCATAAAAATAAACAACAGGTATATGAAAAGATGCTCAACATCATTAATCAAGAAAATGCAGATCAAAACCACTATGAGATACCACTTCACACTTATCAGGATGGCTGTTTCAAAAAAGTCAAAAGATATCAAATTTTGACATGAGTGAGAAGAAAAGGGTGCTTTTTGTAGACTGCCCATGGGAATGTAGATTGGTATATCCATTACAGAAAATCCTAAGAAGGTTTCTAAATAAATTAAAAATAGAACTACTATATGACCCAACAATCCCTCTTCTGGGCATATAACCAAAGGAAATAAAAGTCACCTTGTAAAGATACCTGCACTTTCATGTTTATTGTAGCATTATTCATGATACTAAAGATATGGAAACAATCTAAGCGTCCACTGACAGACAAATGGAAAAAGAAACAATATAGTGGAATACTATTCAGCCTGAAAAACAATGAGACCTTGCTATTTTTGCCAAAATGTGGATGAGCTTGGAGGACAATATGTTAAGTGAAATAAGCCAGACACGTAAAGAAAAATATGGATGATCTCATTTATATATGGAATCTGAAAAAAAATACTGAGAAAATGAAACCGTTTACCAGGGTTGGGGTGCAAATAAGGAGATGTAAGTCAGAGGATAAAATGTAGCAGATATGTAGGATGAACAAGTCTAGAGACAGAGTATATACTGGCAATCCTCAACCTTTTTGGCACCAGGGACCAGTTACATGGAAGACAATTTTTCCACTGGTGGGGGTGGAGGAGGGTGGGGGTGTTTTGAAATAGAACTGTCCACCTCAGATCATCTGGCATTAGATTCTCATAAGGAACACAAAGGCTAGATCCCTTGCATGCACAGTTCACAATAGGGTTCCACTTCTGTGAGAATCTAATGCCAGGGTTGATCTGACAGGAGGTAGAACTCAGGCGTTAATGCTGGCTTGCTAGCTGCTCACCTCTTGCTATGCGGCCTGGTTCTTAACAGGTCACAGACCAGTACAGGTCTGCAGCCCAGGGATTGGGGACCCCTGGTGTACACCATGTAGACTATAGGTAATAAAATTGTTCCGTATTTGGATTTCATCCTAAATAAGTAGATTTTGGCTGCACTTGCCAAAAAACTAAAAAAAAAAAAAAGGGTAACTGTGAGATGATGGATATATCAGTTTGCTTCACTACAGTAAACATTTTGCTCTCTATATGTATCTCATAACATCATGTTGTATACCTTAAATATATACAATAAAATGTATTAAAAAATAAAATCAGCATAAAATCATAATGAAATGTACTACAAAGAAATACCAGTCCCATTAGTTGCACAAAGGGACCTCTTTAGACTTATAGGAAATATATCATTCCAATCTATGCGCCAGAGGAAAAAAATAGAGAAATATCCAATAACTCAACAGGAGAATATAACCTTCATACCAAAACCAAATCAGAAAAGGAAATATACAGACCAAACCCACTCATTAAAGAAAAAAGAAAAAAGAACATGAAAAAACCCACTTGGCAAAATAGTAGCATAGCCAAGGCCTGTTGTATGTACAAAATACATCATGATTGAATTGTATTTATCATTGTTATACAAGTATTTTAAAATTTATAATTCTTAATTGTAATTTACTCATTAACAAATTAATGGAGAAAAAGGCCAGCATTTTATTTGTTTGGAAAAATGATTTGATAGAATTTAAACTTAATCATTATAAAAACTCACATCATCTGAAAAATAAAGGAAACATCATCAGTAAATAGAAGGCTTCTACTCAAAATTCATAGGAATAGTAGACTTACTGATTTAAAAAATCATAAACAAGGTAAAGATGTGCATTCTTAACACTTTATTCAGCACCAATGACTCAAACCATCTACTAAGACAAGTATTATAAATATCAGAAAGTTAAAAAATTATATGCCATTTATATAATTATATACATAGAAAACAAAGTATTTTCATAAAAGTATTAGAACTAGTAAGAGAGCTTAGCAAAGTGCTGTTATACAGAAAAGGTTAATTGTATTTTTGTATGCCAGCAGCACATAATTAGAAACTGTTTTTTTAAAAAAGGAGATACCATTTATAACAGGAATTTTAAAAACTAGATTTTCTAGAAATAAATTTAGCCACAGATGTTCAAACCTTTACAGAACATGTATAAAACACATTTTGTTGACAGATATTGTGTTCATAAATAGGAACTCTCAATGGCATATAGATTTCTAGTCTTCTAAATTTCATCTGCATTTCTAATTACAATCACTATAGGGTTTGGATCAACTTATTAATTGGTTCTAAAATTTGTTTGAAAAAGTGAAAGCACAAGAACAGTCAAAACCATTCAGAAGCAGAAGAACAAGTCAAGAGTTATTCCTTTCACATATCAAGATTCATCATAAAGCTGTGTTAATTATGATAGTATGAAGCATCCAGTCCTGGGGCACAGATAGACAAATAGAGCAATGGAATCCAGAATCCATTAACAGACTCCTGTGTATGTTAGAATGACATTTGACAGAGGTAGTGTTACAGATCTTTGAGTGAACAATGGTCCCCTAAAGATGTCCATGTCCTAATACCAAGAATCTGTAAATACGTTATTCTACATAAGAAACTACATGGGTGTGATTAAATTAGAGATCTTGAGATGGGGGATTATCCTGGATTAACCAGCTGTGCTCAATGTCTTTTTAAAAGAAAGAGAGAGGCAGCAGGGTCAGAGAAGGAGATGTGATGGCAATAGCACAGGTTCGTGTGATGAGATTGCTGGCTTTGAAGATGGAAGGAGACCATGAGCCAAAGCATGAAGGCAGCTTCTATTAGGTGGAAATGTCAGGGAGCAGATTCTCCCCTAGAGCCTCTTGAAGGAATGCAGTCTTGCAGACACCTAGATTTTAGCTTCAAAGAAATCATTTCAGACTTCTGACCTCCACAACCGTAAAATAATGAATTTGATTTGTTTTAAGCCATGAAGTTTAAGTTTGTGGTGACTGTTACAGAAGCAATAGGAAACTAAAATACTAAGGAAAGAAGGAACTACCTAATATATAGCATAATAGGCTATCCATAGTAACAGAAATAAAATTAATTCCTACATCATAACAGAAAAACTAAATTCTAGAAGGTTTATAGACTTAGATGTGAAATGTAAAACTTTAGAACTTATAGAAGAACATTTTCTAATATTTTTAAAATAACGAAAATACAATAACTGTAAAATAAAGTTTGATTAAAATTAAGAATATCTGCTTGTGAAAATACACCACAAAGTAGATGAAAATATAAATCATAAAGCTGAAGATGGTTGACATTACATGTTACCGTTAAAGCAGTAGTTTATAAAAACAAACATAGAACTAAGGAAAAGAAAAATACTTTAATAGACAACAGATAAAGTCATAAATGTGTCATTGAAGGAGGAATGGGAATGGAGAAATCTTATGAGAAATTCAATCACATTATAATTTAAACAAATCAAATTTAAGACCATGATGACATATAATTTTACACACACTATATAAGAGGTCTATGACAATAAAGAGGTTAGACATCAAGCATTGGCCAGAGTGTGGAGAAACATGTACTTATATACACGACTGTGGGAGTGTAAATGGATACAACCATAGTGGCAGTGTCTTGTCAATCTGTAAATCCATTTACTTTATGCCTCAGCAATCTCATTCCTAGATATAAAATCCAGAGAAGTCTTGGCACATGTACAAGAGTATTCAGTCTCAATCCTTTCAAGAGCAAAAATAATGGGGAAAAACGATGATCAATTCAAGAATAGTGTGTTGTCAGCTCCACACCATAACCAGCATTTTTATGTCTCAAAACGACTTTTCAGATCCCTTTCCATGGAGGTTCACTGTTGTGGTGGGTTTGTCAATATCAAGAAGTTGCATCAGATTAGGAAGGTGGACATGAATTGGAGTCCATTATTCTTGGCAAGTCATAGAGATCAGACGTGGTGCTCTGCTGACTTCTATGTGAGTGTTCACTCCATGGATGCGGCAGCCACACAGACCTGTCCATAAATTCCCAGTTCTTGGTCTTGGCAGGTTTTGCAAATATTTCCCCAAACTTCCACTCTGTGATCATGACAGGCTTCACAGAATATCCTGGAGCTCTGGTTTCTCCCCTGTGCTCTGAGGCTTTAGGCTCCAATCTTTACGGCCTGTTGGTGGAACTTTTCCAAAGACCTTTCCCTCATCTCTTCCCACAGTTATATTAGCCTTGAATTGTGGGTTATAACTGTTAAATATAGAGTGGCTTCTGTTTGCCTGTCAGAATCCTGACAGGTACAAATGAATAAATTGTGACATATTAGCTGTGAAGTATTACAGAGCAGTAAATATGAATTACTCATAACTATACAAAATTTCATTAATCCTAGAAATAAAATTTGACTGAAAATTCATCTACACCTATAACACTTTATATAAAATTCATAACAAGTAAAATTAAATAATATTCTACTATGAATACATGCCTATGTAGTAAATATATTTCTTAAATAACAGGGATAATAATAAACACAAAATCCATGATCTTGGTAATCTCGGGAATGGGGAATAGGGGACATGATCAAAGAAAGACATTAAGGTATTGCAAAGCAAAGGGTGATATTTTAGACTTCGGTTTAACTTATGGGTTTGAGAGTGTTCATTTTATTTTGTTTTATACTCCACATGAAAGTTAAACATATTCTTTTGGATGTATTAAATATTACGTAACTCTTTAAAAATTAAGAACAATTCAAGTTGAGTTAAATGGCACTGAACTTCTCTTTCATATTCTGTTACAAAACATTCTTTCCCCTTTATTGATGACAGAAAAACATCAAACTCAGAAATACCAAATCATCCAAAGTGGTGTCTCCACCAAGAATGCTTAAGACTATGAAAAGAGAAAATTTCACACAATCCTGGCTGAGGACAGGTTATTGACAGAATATGTGGTACCTACTTTCAGAATTTTCTATTCTCTGCCTTGATTCTTGTGACACATTTCCCAACACTTCTATTTCAATAGTCATTTTATTTTTAAGCAATAATCAAATTGAAACCAAACTGTGAAGCTACAAAAGAATCATGCCCTTAAATTCTTTTACACACTCTGTTAAAATAGAACATGAAGAGCCAGTAGAATGAAGATGTTGTATAATCAGAAACTGAGTTTCACAAAGTAAGAGAAAGTAAGAGTTTATGAGCAACATTAACAATATAAAAGTATTTTAAGTAAGCAACCTCTCTTTTTATGTGTGTGTTGTAAAATTTATAAAAGTACAATCTACCATTTGTTCTTGCTCAAAAGTATTTCCCTGTCACAGTTTAAGTCTATTTATGTGATTCTATCTCTTCCACAATTTCTGGAGTTTTTGGAGACAACACTCTGGAAAGGCTCAGAAGGCTTTCATGGAAAACCATGAAAAATCAGATACCATTTCTATGTGAGATAAAGCATTAGAAGTAATCACAAAGCTGGTTACATATTTCTGATGCTGTTCTTAGTTCTTGGAAATTTATTTTAAGATAAACTGAAACTAGTCAACACAAAAGTTGTTCTAATAAGATTTTTTCCACCTACTTTCAACCTATGCTCAGTTCCCCTTCAAGCAAAACCAGTTGACATAATCATGACAGGTGAATTACCAGTTCACAGACAGCAATTGGTTCTAACCTCTTCTTAAAAGTAAACCTCTTTTGAAGATCGAAAATAAATCAAACACTACACACCAGTGTCTTTAATATTTAACGATAATTTAGTAACTTAGGAATGTCTAAGATTCTTAAGGCTTAACAGAGTGAATACAGCTGTGTTTTCAGTGGATTAAGTATCTTCAAATAATTTCCAGGTATTTTATTCACATGTGTTTTAAGACAATTAAATTTGCATAAGTCAAATTCATTTATGCTTGTCATTAAACAGTTGTTCTGTAATAACATGTCTATTAAAAAAGTCTTTTGGGCAATTTTAATCATTTTTGACTTTTTTTCTAAAAGCAAATATTTAAATTGTGTTACAAGTAAAATAAACCAAAATAATGTATTTCAATGGATTTGAAAAGCAACAAAACATAATTGGTGGCAAAATGAGTGCTTATCATGTCAGGCCATTTTAAGAAAAATATTTTAGGGACATTTTTAAGGTAGTTTAGCCAAGAACAGTTTAAAATTAAGTCACATCAATAATATTGGGCATATACATTTTAAAATTCTTCATGATATTATTTCATTAACACTCACATTAAAAAAACCGTTTCTTTTTTTACACATGGCATTTTTCTGGTCACATATTTATAAACTAATTCCATCAACTCTGTGCTTTCTCTAAGAAGATAGGCAATCCACCTACTCTTATTTCACTTTGTGTGGGCACTGAAACTGTATCTGCTATGTGATCCAAGGCCAGTGTTGCTCACTGGCATCACCTGTGAACAATTCCTGACCTGCCAGTCTTTCCTGCAGAGAGAAGGCTTCGTTTTTCATTTGATACAGCTGTTCTTGAATTCGTTCATTCCTTGACACTCAAATTCCTTTTCTCTTAACACTTGAAAATGTTGGAACGCTACTTTCATGTCCATCATATTCCTGATTTGGGAATGGATCCCCTTTTTAATCAGTAGGAATTCACAGAGTGACTGTTCTGTGCTTTGGGAACTCAACATTAAATCATACTTTAGTGCTCTATCCTTGTGTTTGTTGCCATTAAAACAAACTAAAGCAATTTGGGGCAGATTGCACTAAGTGGGACCATAGTCACAGATCAAAAATATTCTTCTTGTATAAATAGAGAGGAAATGACAACACTTAAGGTATTCATAGTAGCAATCATCAAAAAACATTGGTGAGCAAGGGACTAAAGTTTTACTAGAATAGAATAGAACATTGTTTTATTCTACTGCAAAAACATCAAGCTATGCCTGTAAAATTAATTTCATTTGGAATTTACAGAGGTTTCTACCAAAGAAAACTAATTCTAATGTAGCAAAATAGACAATGATGAGTATTGAAGAAAACAGAGAAGAAAAGCAGAGTGATTTAGAATTAACCATTAAAGTGATCAATATATTACCACAAATACAATTTTATTCAACAGATATATTTATATAAAATAAAATATTTATGTAAAATTCATATAAAAATCAATTCAGTCACTCACTAGTAACCACATTTTCTTAGCATCTGAGACTCTCAGTAAATTTATGAAAGAACCAAACATAAATACCTCTTTCAGAAAACTTAGAACTCCACTGAGGGGAAAGGGGCTGTACATAAACAATTATATTGTAGTTTAAACTAAAAACTAATAGTGCCATAGAAGAAGTACAGATTAAGTGCTATGAGAATTCAAAGGAAGAAAAAATTGATTTCCACATAGAAAAGTTAGGAAGTTTTTTTGTGTGTTGAGCACTGAGCACTGAATAGGGAGCTTGAAGCTGGGCATGGAAAAAGGCAGTGACAGAAACAAGTTCCAAAAAAGGAAAACATATGGGACAGATGCAGTGGAGCAGGAAAAAGCTAAAGATGGCAGAGCCCACTAGAAGTTGTTTGGTGTAAGCTCAATAAATGATAATGGGAACATGAAGCAGAATGATGACCACAGAAGAAAGAAAAGGAGATAAGGTGAGACTGAGGAAATACCCTCAATAAGACATGGTAATTTATTATATTAAGTTGGAGGGAATATGAAAAGAGTAGTGTGAAGCAGTAATCAAAATAAATTCTAATCACAGGTGATTGGAAAGATAGTGTACCATTAATACAATTATGGAATATAGGAATAAAAATGTTGGAGAAAAAACTGGAGTATATTCAATTTCAGATGCCTTCCAAGTGAAGAAACCTAGCAATCATGTATGGGTGGAACTTGAGAGAGAAATCTAAGATGCAAATATATATGTAGTAATTTTCTATACAGGAGTACTATTTCAAGTTATGAAATTGCTAAGGGAGAAGGACAGCACAGGAGAGAAACTTGAGGAACACGTATATTTGAAGAAAAAATAAGGAAGAAGGGTAAATAATTTCTGGAAGAATACAAAATTAAAAAAAAGAAGGAAAAAATTTTTATAAATCAGTTAATCAGCAAATATGTATCATATGACAATTATGTGCCTAGCTATATGCAAGGCAAAGTCTAGAATTCTATGGGAATGTATAACCAGAATCAGCAGGAAACCCTGCCCCGAAAGGAAGCATTTCTCTAGCGTTTAAGATGTATGAGGAGTTGGGGCAGGGACAGGAGAGAAGGGCACTGATGGGGACTTTCCTGGCATAAGGAATAACATGTGAGAAACCCCAAGAGCATAACAAATTTGATAAATGGAAAGTAATTCATTTCGAAGGGGTGATACAGAAAAAAATATTCAGGAACTTATAGACCCTGTTAAAAATTCGGATCTTTAGGTAAAAGCAATGTAGCTCGATTGAAGGGTGTGAATTGAGGGATGGGCTTGGTGAGTGGGAAGTAGGCTGTGGTATGATTAACATTTACCCTTAAAGCTGACTTTACATGTAAATTTAAAGTCTGACTGCAGTTTGAGGATTGGAAGACTACATAAATAACTATAGAAATCTGGAAACAATCATGACAGCAAAGGCTATAGATGGGAGTAATTTCGAGTTTGAGAAAAAGTGAAATAATTCATTGGATTTGGCAATTAGGAAAAATGATGATTCTAGGCTAAGATACCAACCTTACAATACACTTAATCTCATAATTTGTATAACATTACAAAATGAAACAGTAAAGGTGTCTCTCTCTCCCTCTTTCTCTCTCTCTCTCTCTCTATATATATATATATATGAACTAAAACAAATTTAAAAGATAAATATCTACCAGAAGTATTAAAAACAATTGCTCTTGTCTGCTATGAGACCCCAAAATCCCACTTGGCATTGCTCTATTGAAGAAAACACTTGAATTTGAAGAATGTACACATAGTTGGATAATAAAATCCATTTATACTAAGTATGAAAATGTGGGTCCTTTCAAATCTGTTTAGATATATTGCGTGCTTAATCGATATATGCCCCAGATGTTTTCAAAATAACATGGTCTATGTTAAAATCATATACTTTACAGAATGATCCATGTTTTACAGAAATAAAAATGATTCAACATGAATTTTAATAATATCAACACATACACAATTCATGTACCATTCATTCTGCTATAAACAATTCTTTACTATGTTTCCGCATTATTGTGTATGTTAATCACATTTTTCTTTCATAGAGACACCTAAGAGAATTTGGTCATGTTTTAAATGAATTTCATCCTGTGTGGAGAATCTTTAAATGTGTTCAAATACACGTCTTTGCCATATTTATGCAACTGTATTAGGGCTACATTCTCCAAACTCAAGTTTGTACTTAAAAAGATTCATTTAACATATCATTGTTAAGTAAAAACTATTATATTAACAAACAACCCTAATCTTAATTATAACTACAGCTCAAAACCAAACCCTAATTTTTTCAGCATATCCAGTTGTCTGAATACAAATATTTCTGGAGCGCTATACAGTTCATAAAATCATCTGTAGAGGTACAAGACTGAATGTACACTCAGTACAGTGAAATGTGGCTGCACAAGTATATTTTGATCTAAATCTTTGCCCTTTTAATACTTAACAGATATTTCTATAGCCTTTCAAATAGTCATAAAACTAACATCTTAATGACAACTGCACTCTTACATTTTAGGATTTTGACTTTCTTTAAATGAGCCATAATGGAGCTATCAGATTTTTCATCATTGCATCAGATGAAATCTTGGCTTTCCAAGTAAATCTTTTATTTAAATGTCACATAACATAAGTCCCTTGTATGCTGTGCTTACATGTGCAAATTAGAGATGTTTGTTCTTTAAAGAAGTTTTCCATCTCTATATAATTTCATGAAATAAATACATATGCTTATGTTTGATAAGGACAAATTAATCCATCAAGAGGGGCTTACTGAGCATACATTATGTGATAGGTACTTTTCTAGGGGACATAGAAGCAAATGAAACAAAAATCATTGGCTCTGTGGAATTTACATTCTAAATACAAATTCATTTCCAAGTGAAACATTTTAAAATAAGTAATTGCTTTTTTTTTTTTTCTGGATGTATCTAGATTATTCAAGGTTTGGGCTGCTTCAAAATTAACTATAGTATTGTTTATTATTTTCTTGCACACCATACAGACAGATCTAACCATTATAAAAAAGATATGCCTTTAGTTTCCTAAGGTTAAATATTAATTCAGCAGTAGGAGTAAATTAAGAAGTTATTTTTGTAACTTAAGTTTTAAATTTTAACTTAACTTTAATATTTTAAGGAACAACAGCAAATTGTTTAGCACCTCATTTAAATATTGTCAATCTGTTCAATTAGATAGAGAATTGGGGACTGAGCAGATTACTTAGGTTACTTTTTACCCAATTCCAGTTAGTATTCCTATCCACTTTTCTGAAATGCTCAACTGAAACTGATACGGATCTGTTAGAAAATGAAACGGGAAATCCAAATTTCTTAATACCTATTACGTTTTCCTTAATACCCACTTAGTGGTTTTAGAAAATAGTAAAGGTACCACATATTTTAAAAGAAGTTTTTTATACCAGAAACAGAAATGCTCTATATTAAACTCAACGTGTCTCATGTTTGTACATGATTCTAGTAAGACACTAGGCTCTGTCCAAACTAAAGACTGTCTTAAGAGCTCTGCTGATAAATTTAAATTGTCATGGCTGCCAACTCATCATTATATGATATATACCCTCTAGAAAGTCTCAGACAAACATATGTATTGGTATATAGTTTACATACCATAAAATTAATTCATTAAAAGTGTACAATTCAATTTTTTAAGTATGTTCACAGGGTTTTACAACCATTGCCAAAATCTAAGTTTAGAATATTTAAGTCCTCTGTAAAAAAAATCCCATACTTAATACTTAGTTACTACCCATTGGACCCCTACACTTAAACATCCATTAATCTACTTCCATCTCTATACATTTGCTTAGCTGTACCTAGTCTGCACATTTTATTTAAATACGGTCATACAACATGTGGCTTTTCCTTTAGCCTACTGTCTTTTAGGTTCATGCACGTGTTGAAACTTTATTTATTTATTGCTAAAAATATTCAATTATGTGGATTTAGTTTGTCTATGTATTTAACAGTGGACACTTGAGTTGTGTCCACATTGTGGCTATTATAATAATGTTGTTAGGAAATTTTGTGTACAGCTTTTTGTGTGAGTTGAATGCTTTTATCTCTTATGTTTAGAGTTAGAATTGCTGGATTATATGGGAATTCTAAGTTTAACATTTTGAAGAACCATCCAGTTGTTTTCCAAAGTGGCTACAACATTTAACAATCCCATCTGTAACGCATGTGGGATTATTTTTCCACATCCTGGTCAACACTTGTAATTGTTGGTTTTTGGATTGTAGTAATCCTAGTTGGATGTGAAGTTGTTATGATTTGAAGTCGACTGATGGAAAATGATATTGAACATCTTTTCATATGTTTATCGGCCATTTGTATACCTACCTGGATAAATGTCTATGCAGATTATATATCCAGTTTTAGGTTTTGTTTTCTTACTGAGATATGAGTTATTTACATGTTCTGGCTATAAGACCCTTATCAGATACAAGATTTGCTAATATTTTCTTCTATTCTTTGGGCTATGTTTTCATTTTCTTGATGGCTGTCATTTATAGCATAAACTTTTAAAAAAAATTTAGTAGTCTAACCTTTTTTATTTTGTTGCCTGTGATTTTGGTGTCATATCTAAAACAGCACTGCCTAATCTAGATTTACTCCTATGATTTCCTACAAGATTCATATAGTTTTAACTCATATATTAAGATCTATGATCCATTTTGAATTAGTTTTTGTGGATGGTGTGAGGTACTGCTCCAACTTCATTGCTTGACATGTGACTAATCAGTTTTCCCAGTATCATTTGTTGAAAACACTATTCTTTCCCTATTGAATGATCTTGGCGTTACTATAAAAAAATCAATTGGCCACAGATTTATGGATTTACTTCTAGAATCTCAATTCTATTCCATTAGTCTTTGTTTTTATCTTTATGCTAATACTAAACCATCTTGAATATTGTAGCTTTGTAGTATATTTTGAAATTAACAGTTTGAGTTCTTTAAATTTGTTTTTCATTATCATGATTGTTTTGGCTATTTATATTTCAATCTAAAAATTTTATGATTCACTTGTAAATTTCTGGAAAAAATGATACTAGGGATTTTCATGGAGATTGGATTGAACTTGTCATCTTAGCAATAGAGTTGGCCCTTGAACAACATGGGAGTTAGGGAAACTGACCTCTTGTGTAGTTAAAAATCTGCATATAACTTTGGAGTCCCCAAAGACTTAACCACTAATAGCCTACTGTTGACTGGAAGCCTTACCAATAACACAGACAGTTGATTAACTCATACTTTGTATGTTATATGTGTTATATTCTATATTCTGATAAAAAATAAGCTGAAGAAAAGAAAATGTTACTAACAAAAGCATAAGGAACAGAAAATACATTTGTAGTAATTTACAACATGTATCCGTCCATAAGTTTACGTCATCTGTTTAGAAGATGAATAGTCTATGTGAAATGGCAGGCAACTGCAGCTATAAGACTCAATCCTATATATCAAGTTATTATTTTGTTTTTGTAATATCATGGCTTTTCTTTGCTTTCTGAGAGGACTTCCAGGATCACTAGTGGCAGTTCATATAGGTCTCATGGTGTTATTCAAGGTTTATGATATTGCATTTAACACAATGAGAAATACACCAGAACAGTGGGAGATCACTTTTCACTGGAATGTGCAATTTTGCTGAGAGACAAATTGCTCATGCAGAGATGATTAACATTACACAACATGTAAAATGGATACCTTCAACATCTGAGTTCACTGCAATAGCAACAAGGAGATGGCTATAAAATTATTACAATAGGATCACTGCAATAGCAACAAGGAGATGGCTATAAAATTATTACAATAGGATAGTGTGTACTGCCATTAATTTTATGCACTTAGGATTTTATGTTTGTTTACATTTCTCTCAATTGAGAATGGTATCATGGTCTGAGTTTATATGAGTAAATGTTGATAAATTTTATCTTTTATAATAAATTTGAGTATATTTTATGGTAGTAAATTATAAAGTAGACTAGTATCTACACACATTTTATGCATTGATGACATGCCTAATTTTTTTGATATTTCTAAGCTATATGGTTTAATCTGGAGTTTTCTCAAACTGTTGCAAATCTCCAAATATTTTAAAATACATTTATTGATAAAATCAGCATATAAGTAAACCCACACAATTCAAACCTATGTTATTCAAAGGTCAAGTGTATTAATATTCTGATATATAAATATGTTATACCTTTCCATTATTTATAGGTTTCTAATTTTTTTCAGTGATATTCTTTAGTTTTCAATGCATGTGCCTTATACTTCTCTTGTTGAATTTTTTCCTAGGAATGTTACTCTTATTATTGATATTATTATAAATAAAATAGTTTCATAATTTAATTTTTGGAATATGCATTGCTATTATATAGAAATGCAATCTTTTTCTGTATACTAATCTAGTGTGTCACAAATCTGCTACATTTTTTTATTTGTTCTAGGTTGGTGCAAAAGTAACTGCAGTTTGCCATTAAGAGTAATGGCATAATAGCATTTTTAGTGTGTTTCTTTGTATTTTCTACATATAAGATAATATCAGTTGCAAATAAAAATTGTTTCACTTCTTCCTTTCTAATTTGGATGGTTTTCATTTATATTTATTGCCTAATTGTGTCAGATAGAACATACAGCACAATGTGAAATAGAAATAATAAAACTTGCCTTCCTTGTCATATTCCCGGTCTCAGGATGAAAGCGGTCAGTCTCTTACCATTGAGTATAATGCTAATTGTGAATAGTTCATAGATACTCTTTCTCTGGATAAGGTCATGCCTTTCTATTCCTAGGGTTTTTAGTTTGTTTTGTTTTTGTGTCTTATCATGAAAAGGTGTTAACTTTTGTCAGAGTCCTTTTCTCCATCAATTGAGATTCATATGGTTTTTGCTCTTTATTTAATTACTATGGTATATTATATTAATTGACCTACAGATGTCAAACCAATTTGCATCCCTGGGAGGTCCCTCTTTGTAACAGGGCACAATCCATTTTATAGGTGCTGGATTTGGTTTGTAGTATTTTGATGAAGACTTACACATATATTCATAAGGGATAATGATATATAATTTTCTTTTTCTATCTTTGTCTGTTTTTGGCATTAGAAAAACACTGGCCTTGGAGGGGCAGTTCCAAGAAGGCCGAATAGGAACAGCTCCAGCCTCCAGCTCTCAGCATGAGCGACACAGAAGATGGAGGATTTCTGCATTTCCAACTGAGGTACCGGGTTCATCTCACTGGGGCATGCTGGACAGTGGGTGCAGGACAGTGGGTGCAGCCCAACAAGGGAGAGCCGAAGCAGGGTGAGGCATCGTCTCACCCGGGAAGCGCAAGGGGGAAGGGAATTCCCTTTCCTAGCCAAGGGAAACCATGACACACAACACCTGGAAAATTGGGTCACTCCCACCCTAATACTGCGCTTTACCAAGGGTCTTAGCAAATGGCGCACCAGAAGATTATATCCCTTGCCTGGTTCGGAGGGTCTCATGACCACAGAGCCTCCCTCATTGCTAGCACAGCAGTCTGAGATCTAACTGCAAGGTGGCAGTGAGGCTGGGGGGAGGGGCACCCCCCCATTGCTGAGGCTTAAGTAGGTAAACAAAGCAGCCAGGAAGCTCGAACTGGGTGGAGCCCACCACAGCTCAAGGAAGCCTGCCTGCCTCTGTAGACTCCACCTCTGGGGACAGGGTGTAGCCAAACAAAAGGCAGCAGAAACCTCTGTAGATTTAAATGTCCCTGTCTGACAGCTTTGAAGAGAATAGTGGTTCTCCCAGCACGGAGTTTGAGATCTGAGAAAGGACAGACTGCCTGCTCAAGTGGGTCCCTGAACCCCCAGTAGCCTAACTGGGAGACATCCCCCACTAGAGGCAGACTGACACCTCACACCTCATACAGCTGGGTACCCCTCTGAGATGAAGCTTCCAGAGGAACGATGAGACAACAACATTTGCTGTTCAGCAATATTCACTCCTTTGCAGCTTCCACTGCTGATACCCAGGCAAACAGGATCTGGAGTGGACCTCCAGCAAACTCCCAACAGACCTGCAGCTGAGGGTCCTGACTGTTAGAAGGAAAACTAACAAACAGAAAGGACATCCACACCAAAACCCCATCTGTACGTCACCATCATCAAAGACCAAAGGTAGATAAAACCACAAAGATGGGGAAAAAGCATTACAGAAAACCTGAAAATTCTAAAAATCAGAGCACCTCCCCCCCTCCAAAGGAAAGCAGCTTCTCACCAGCAATGGAACAAAGCTGGACAGAGAATGACTTTGACAAGTTGAGAGAAGAAGGATTCAGACGATCAAACTTCTCTGAGTTAAAGGAGGAAGTTCAAACCCAGTGCAAAGAAGGGAAAACCTTGAAAAAAGATTTGACAAATGGCTAACTAGAATAACCAATGTAGAGAAGTCCCTAAATGACCTGATAGAGCTGAAAACCATGACACGAGAACTACGTGACAAATGCACAAGTTTCAGGAAACGACTTGGTCAACTGGAAGAAAGGGTATCAGTGATTGAAGATCAAATGAATGAAATGAAGTGAGAAGAGAAGTTTAGAGTAAAAAAAGTAAAAAGAAATTAACAAAGCCTCCAAGAAATATAGGACTATGTGAAAAGACCAAATCTATGTCTGATTGGTGTACCTGAAAGTGACAGGGAGAATGGAACCAAG
>NW_012115611.1:1852427-1852844 GCF_000951035.1 Colobus angolensis palliatus
AGCCTACTAACCAAAAAAAGTCCAGGACCAGAGAGATTCACAGACAAATTCTACCGGAGGTACCAGGAGGAGCTGGTACCATTCCTTCTGAAACTATTCCAATCAATAGAAAAAAAGGGAATCCTCCATAACTCATTTTATGAGGCCAACATCATCCTCATACCAAAGCCTGGCAGAGACAAAACAAAAAAAGAGAATTTTAGACCAATATCCTTGATGAACATTGACGCAAAAATCCTCAATAAAATATCGGCAAACCGAATCCAGCAGCACATCAGAAAGCTTATCCACCATGATCAAGAGGGCTTCATCCCTGGGATGTAAGGCTGGTTCAATATATGCAAATCAATAAATGTAATCCAGCATATAAACAGAACCAAAGACAAAAACCACATGATTATCTCAATAGATGCAGAA
>NW_012115611.1:1854469-1870695 GCF_000951035.1 Colobus angolensis palliatus
AACAGGTACTGTAGAGGATGTGGAGAAATAGGAACACTTTTACACTGTTGGTAGGACTGTAAACTAGTTCAACCATTGTGGAAGACAGTGTGGCAATTCCTCAAGGATCTAGAACTAGAAATACCATTTGACCCAGCCATCCCATTACTGGGTATATACTCAAAGGGTTATATATCATGCTGCTATAAAGACACATGCACACGTATGTTTATTGTGACACTATTCACAATACCAAAGACTTGGAACCAACCCAAATGTACATCAATGACAGACTGGATTAAGAAAATCTGGCACATTTACATCACGGAATACTATACAGCCATAAAAAAGAATGAGTTCATGTCCTTTGTAAGGACATGGATGCAGTTGGAAACCATCACTCTCAGCAAACTATCACAAGAACAGAAAACCAAACACCGCATGTTCTCACTCATAGGTGGGAATTGAACAATGAGAACACTTGGGCACAGGAAGAGGAACATCACACACTGTGGCCTGTTGTGGGGTTGGGGGAGGGGGGAGAGATAGCATTAGGAGATATACCTAATGTAAATGACAAGTTAATGGGTGTGGCACACCAACATGGCACATGTATACATATGTAACAAACCTGTACGTTGTGCACATGTACCGTAGAACATAAAGTATAATAAAAAAAAAAAGAAAAATATTGGCCTTGTAAAGTAAGTTGGAAAGTACTCACTTCTAATCTTTGAAAAGATTATGAATGTTTAATTTAATTCTTTGAATGGTAAAACTCATTAGTGAAGATATCTGAACCTGGAATTCTCATTGTGGGAGTTTTAAAATTACTAATTTTACTCGTACGTGTCATAATTTTATATAGATTTTCTATTAATTCTTCAGTCAGTTTTGATAATTTGTATATTAAAAAAATTTTTTTCATCTCATCTACGTTATTTAATATGTTGACATGCTCTTGTTTATAATATTCTTTCATAATCTTTTTTGCTTCTCAAAGATCACTAGTAATGTCCCAGTTTCATTTTTTATTTTAGTAGTTTTGATTTGTCTCTTTTTCCCTTCAGTATATTTAATTGTTTGCCAATTTTGCTCATCTTTACAAAGAGCCAGATTATGGTTTGGTGATTTTTTCTGTTTTAGTTTTGTTTTGTTTTATTCTCCATTTCCCTTCTATTCTAATGTTATTTCTTTGTTTGCTTGTTTTGGTTCTAGTTTATTTTTTCTAGTTTATTAAGGTGGAAGTTTAGTTCATTGATGTGAGACCTTTCTTTTTTTTTAATATAGGCATTTATTGTGATCCCAGAAGGGCACTTCTTGGCTACTATTTCCTGTTTCTCTTTATGAAATTTCTCGTTGCTATCCCATGTTGTTTTTATCATGCAGCTCTCAGCCTCCTCCTAATAGCTCTTCACCAAGATCAGCATTAGTTGCCAACAGTCTAAATCATGTATTTCTCCACTCTCTATTCCAAATAATATCTACTCTCAAAAGAAGAACTGCAGATCACTCTGGATTTATGCTTGCTTTCCCCCAAGTGGAACTCCCACACTACTGCACCAGAACTGGGTGGGAATCCACTATTTCTACAGTAACATATCTGCTCTGTAATATGGATCACAATCAACTCAGAGAGTTGGTAAGGCTGTAAAAATGTGCTAAGCTGCGCCTATTTAGGAATCGTCACAGCAGAAAATGTGGCAGACTTGAGAGCATTCCCCAAATCACACACAGATGTATCAGCATGAAGCTGAAACTTCACTGACACAAGGAGCTTAAACACAATCTCTAACCAAACACAAATCCATAATTTAGGATCCAGTTAAGACATTCCTGGACTTCTGAACCATAGAAACTGTGAGATAATAAATGTGTGTTGTGTTAAGCCACTACATTTGTGGCAATTTGCTATTTAAAACAAACAAACAAAAAAACAAGTATATCCCACATATACACACTTATTTTATCCCAAATCCCAAACCCAATTATTTTAGAATCACAATTTTATTACTGTGTCATCAGTATGATTACTGCAAACAGTTTTTCTTAAAAGTCATATGCTCTCTCCCTTATCCACACATTCTGTGATCTTAGGGTTACTATCCTGTAATGTGACCCACTATGTGTGCAGGCATACATATGATCCCTTTGCTGTTGCCCTTGAAATTTAAGAACAAAGGGAACTGATGAAAATAGACCAAAGCTTATGCTCTATGCTGTGCCATGAGTAATAAAGTCCTTTGTCTTTGACTCAAGAGTCATGTATTTTCCATCTGCTTCCATAAAATTGGCAGGCTAACACATTAAATCAACACATACAAGGCAGACCCTTCACAGTTCTTGAAACAATTCTATGTATGCTTATGTACCATTTTCATTCATAACATTTCATATTGGTGACCAGTATTTATTGAACTGTATTACTAGAGGTATTTTTACTATTTTTCTCCAAATAATGTCCATTTGTTACTACTGATGCACTCTATTGCTTCTTTCATTTTATTATGTTCATTTTGTAACTGGGGTTCTCAGTTTTTAAAATATGTATGAATCATTTACTTTTCCTTCCTTTTCTCCCCTCTCATTCCTTCATTCCTTCTCACTGTAGACACTTTTCTCTGCCAATACATGCTTATTTAATTATGTTCTTGATTCAAAAATTCTAGAAGCGCATCTTGAGATAAACCAGGCTTGGAGCCCTTGCAGAATCCTTTCACTTAAGGGAATACAAGAACAATTATTCCACCACCATCAGGCCAAAGTCGAGAAAATGCCAACCAGACCTCCAGATGGGTGATTAGCCAAGATAGGCCTTAGAAGAAAGACACAGAAATCCTGCACCCAGCACCATTCCTGCATGTCTCTCATACCAAGTTTCCCTTTAAAATCTGTAAGGAAATGGTAAAATTTAAGATGGTCTTTGTGAGTACAGTCCACCATCTTCTTGATTTGGATGACTTTCCGAATAAACATGATTTTTCTCCCACCAATCCTCACCTCTCGTGTCTGGCTTTTGAGTGGCAAGCAGCCAAACCCAGAATCAGTTACAATTTCTGGTCACAAATTCATTTTGTACCTTCTACTTATTTACACTAACTTTTATTTTCTGTCTTCTTGAGATGAATATTTAACTAGATCAAAGTTTCAAAAACTTTAGAGTTTTAAAAAATATATATGTTGTCATGACTAAACATGTCCAGCTAGAGCTTTACCACACATTCTTAGTCATGTATTCAAATATGCTCCTTTACCTTCTTCTACAACTGCCATTAGAAATGAGCTAAATGTTCTCATTATATCCTCTAGTACCTTAAATATTTTATTGTAGTTTCAACATTTTTACTTCTCTGAACTGCATCCTAGAAAATTTTCTCAGATTACTCAGTAAATGTATTATGCAAACCATGACAATTTTCCTGTTTAATATCCCTTCAATTTTTGAATTTCATTTTTAGAATCACTTTTCTGATACTTTTAAAATTATGATTTTGATTACTTATTCTCTCTTTAATTAGTTAAAATGAACTCGTATGTGTGTATATGTGAAAGACAGAGATACTGAGTCAAAGTGAGAGTAACACTTACATTTTGTAAACATAGAGTAGTTTAATGTTTGCTTATGTTTTAACTCTTGTGCCATGATCTGAATGTTTGTGTCCTCCCAAAATTCGTATGTTGAAACCTAACCTCCAAGGTGATGGTATTAAGAAGTGGGGACTTTGGGAGGTGAACAGGTCATGAGGGTCACACTGTCATAAATGGGATTCCCTTATAAAAGAAGCCTGAGGAAGCTTGTTCACCCCCTCCACCATGTGATGACCCAGCAAGAATACATCATTTATGAAGCAGAGAGCAAGCTAGTCAAGGAATTTGCTGGTGCTTTGATTTTGGACCCCACAGCCAAAAGAACTGTGAGCAATAAATTTTGTTGTTTATAAATAACCCAATCCTAGGTATTTTGTTAAAGCAGGCTCAAAAGACTAAAACATCCTGGTATACCAATGGTCCTGGTTAAATTTTATACAAATTTTATTAGCTTTAGTTTAAAATACCACGTGGGAAGATGTATACAGATTACCATTTGCCTTTGGCACAGGATTGAGGTTTCAATCTATAAGTTACTTATTTTTCCATTCCTAGCTCCTATCAGCATTCAATTTTTTCCTCCTGCTTTCTTTGTGTAGCTGGCGTAAGTTTTTTGGTCCCATTTTCATAGATGAGTAACTCTATCATCCCAGGCTTTATGCCATGAGCACAATTTCACTTTGACATTGTGGGCATATTATGACAATCTTAATTAAGGTAACACTCTGCCTCTGTAGGTAATAGAGCCTCTGTTTTCAGTCTCCAGACTCCAAAGCCTATCTGGGGTCTAGTCTCTGTGTATACCATGCCGGTGGCCTGGCAATCTCTTTTTCTCTCTCTCTCTCTCTGTGTGTGTGTTCAATATTAATGGAAACTTTTGGTCAATTTGTATGTAGATTTTTGTTGCTGTTATATTTTTACTCTAATTTCCATGTGCATGTGGTACGCATGTGCTTGAATACGGGGCAGGGGAGTTGGTCACATCCACATATCTCAATATTGCTTGTTAATCAAATTAACTCAAATATCTATGTTTATTTCTCCCCAACCCCATATATTTCTGTCAGTCCTAGCATCGTGCAAATTAATTTTTTTATTAAAGAGTTTTTTCTTAGATGATAACTATGGATTAAAACACTATATTGAATTAAATTACACAGAGTCATGTTGAGTTCTCACGATGTGCCAGCAAATGTGCTATTGTGGATTACACAAAAGGAGAACTCATCTCATCTTAACAGAGCTATGATTTCCTATGGTGACATGGTTAAATTATAATTAATACAAAGCACATTATAATAAGTGCTAAAAGAATTGTGTGAAGATGAAGAGATGGTGATGTTGGGAATTAGGTAGATGTTCATGGAAGGTTCAAACAAGTCGAGGTTCATTAAGTGGCTCTGTAATTTATGTAAATCAGCAGATGACATTGGTTGTACTGAAATGTGGGGAAAGGATTCACTTCCAGAAATTCACTGTGAAGGCTTTTTGGCTAGAAAGTTAGTTGGGGTCATATAATTAAATGATTCGAATGCCAGGTTAAAGAGTCTTGATGTCATTTAGCAAATAATAGGGGCTTTAAAAGTGTTTGCCTAGGAGGCAAGTCTATTAGTTCCTCATGTCTCCAGGTCCTGACACTGATGAGAATAGAAGGGATGCTCAATAGTATTTGCTGAAAGACCAAATAAATAATAAAAATAGTAGCTCACACTTGTAATCCCAACATTTTGGGAGGCCACTGAGTCAGTGGGACTGCTTGACATTAGGAGTTTGAGACCAGCTTGTGCAAGATAGTGAGACCTCATCTCTATAAAAAATTTAAAGATTAGCCAGGAGTGGTGGTGGTACACCTGTAGTCCTGGTTACTCAGGAGGCTGAGGTGGGAGAATCACATGATTCCCAAAAGTTGAAGGCTGCAGTGAACTATGATTCCATCACTCTGCTCCAGCCTGGGCAACAGAGTGAGCTCCTATGTCTAAAACAATTTTAAAAACATGGATAATAAATTGACTCCAAGATCTTGCAGAACCTGTAGAAATATTTGTTGAATTTATCATTGCAGAATACACTTTTTATTTTGAAGAAAAATGCTGCATTTGACAGAGCTTAATTTACTGAAGAGCAAGGGCCATATTAAATACATTGTTTTTTTCTTATTAGTGCACGTCACATTTTAAGAAGGCTGACTCCAGGCCAAGATCCTATGTATGATCTTTCAGACCTACTAGAAGCAATTATGAAACTGCCTGCCAGGCCTTATGGGGGTGAGAGGGAAGCTGACTTTCCCATGCCAGCCTTGTTGTACAGCAAATGCACTGCAGTTTTCTGAAAAGTGTTTCAGTCAAGGACTCAGGCCTTCAGGGTAGCCATACTCACATGCACGTCTGCATTCCTAGTTCCAGGGACCTCCACAAAGACTTCTTTCCTGGGATCATTGAATGAGGCAATTTTCCACAGTCTGATTCAACCCTCAGTCCAGTAAGACAGGAGCCCTTTTCTGGGGACTCCTTGGCAGTGAGACAGTTCACCTCATCTGTGCTGCATCCATCTGATGCTCACCTGATGCCACCCCTTGGAGAAAAACGGCCCACATCACCTTTTTGCCTTTTGATTGCACTACCGCAACAATTGCGTGAGGACTTGATGATTACCTTTGGTTATACTCATTATCCTAATAGGCAACCTGTCAGCTGGACACACAGTACTGTATTAATCAAACTGAAGGAAATAATTAATTGATAAATGAATAAGAAGGATATGTCACAAGGCAATATAAGACTGAGGAGCAAATAAATACATCAGAAATGTACAGTGCCAACAGATATAGTGTCTCCTCTGATTTAAAAAAACTCATTAAGAAATACAATGTTTATCTTTCTAAGTACCTTTACGACATAAGGGAAAAGGCTTCGTACCATACATTTGAAAATGCACACGTAGCATCATTACAATGGCATGTTTTTTAGTTTTCAGCAAAATGACTTAATAAATGTTGCTGGCTAAGAGTATCTGCATAGCACCTTGCTTGTAAAATCACCTAGTCTCCACAGTTTTGCAATTCACTCTAATCATGTAACACCCTGACATAATTTATGAATACAAAACTGTCCAAATGTAAATTCCAAGTGATTGACAAATTCAGAAATGTCTGACTATACTTTAGGATCTTATGATCAATATCATAAAATAATATACAAATAATAGATGATACTATAAAATAACTGTAGTTTTTTTGGTGTGTATGTCTTGTTTCTTATTTTATCAAAGTTCTCACAAATTTATCAGTTACATGGCTTTATCAGAGATGACAACATGTATATTATTAAATGTGTAAAGTTATTTTAGATTATTTAAATTATCAAATTTTATAATCCAAAAATGTTATGATTTTACCTCTAGGTAAGGGAATAATTTTTATGACCATCTTCCCCAAAACAAAGATAAAAATACTGATTACTTGTCTTCTAAGAGAAAAATATTTTAATTTATCATTTCATCTGTATTAGGGGAAGTGAGAAAAGGGCTTCTCTTTGTAATTATTTATACCATTGAAGTCATGACAGAAACTGAAAGGAAAATTTAGTAAATTCAGGAAAGTGTGTATGAAATGTAATAATTATTCTATACCTAAGATCTAATATTCTGAACAAAATTATACCACAGAAAGTACATTTAATGTATTTCAGTTCCTACTCCCATGATGTTAAAAGGTTTTAAAGTGCTTTGATGCAAAATGGCAAATCACATACTTTAGAGACAATCAATATGTTTTGCATTTGCTACTAAAAGGGAACATTTTTTGTGTGTCACTGTTGGAAGACTCGCTCTTAGAAAAGTCAGCTATAGTTTTAAGCTATTTCTTCACAAAATTTTTATCATAATACCTAACTTCTCCAAAGGCAAACTGCATTCCTAACTGACTTGCAAAGGGATGATAATCAAGGTGGCAAAGCCCACTAGAAAAATTCAGCGGGGCTTCTCTAAAAAATTGCTTTATATCATGAACTAAGCACAAACAATAATTCGCCATGATCCATATCTATCTGCCCACTGTGAGTAAAGTCATCTTTGGTTTTTCTGTGTAAGGATGTGCATTTCATTATATTTTTATTTAGCATGCTGTCTTGTCTCCTATTTTAAGTGGAAAGTGCCTTTTCTATTAATCTGATACATAATTATTTACAGATTTACATGTTAATCATTCTTGTGAAGTATAACAGAGAAAGATGGCTGTATTTAACATAATGGTCACCAGAACACAAGTTAGAAATCCTGTAGGAAGCTAATATGTATGTAGCATTATTGTACAGCCTGGAATCAGGTTTCAGCATTTAGCAATAATTTAAAAAATTAAAACATGTTTTACATTTGTCACTGCAGAAAATTATAAGACAAATTTAATGCTGCATAGGTGGTTTTATACTATACAACATTTGAGCATCTTCGTAATGCCACTGGATTCAGTTGCTGAATTTCAAACAACAAAAAGAAATTTCACTGACAAAGCAAAATTGAAAACTTAATCCAACCGGTTTCAAATATTTGTTTCTAATTACTTAATCCCATGAAACTTTGAAAATACAGAATTATTCTCACTAACAGTGATATATAATTAGACTAATATTAATTGTATTCCTAATGCCTCTGCTAAGAGGGAGGATGAAAGGACAGACATATCCTAAGTTTCCACATAATTAAATCCAAGTCTCAGGAAGATGTGTTTATTTATGTTTATAGTTCTCTTACTTTCACAATAGGAACTCTTCCAAATAAAGTCATACAATATAATAGTTTAAAAATTAATGCCTGCAGACATTCAAGCATGGAGGTACTGCAAGAAAGCACATTTGACCATAAGTTTTCTTGTGGTCAAAACAAAAGATGATGAGTTATAAAATGTACAATGTTTCTGATGATATATATATATATAATTTATTTATTTATAAATAAAATGCAAATTTAAAGTGTAATTATAAAATACCTAAAACATGTGAAATAAATGTTTTATGACTCTATAAATAGATTCTCAATTACATAAAGTAATTTATTCAGAGACATGTTACATAAGGCAATTTCTTGTTGCATTCTTAAAGTTAGCTAAAAACATAACAATACTTATTAAATGTTTATGATGTGCCAAAGCACCATACTAAATGTTATATATACATTATTCTACTTAGTTCTTAAGACAAGCCTATGATGCACAAACCTCTATAGACAAAATTCTACAGAGTGCCAACATGGAGGTATTGACTTACGTACCCAAGTTTTCAAGGATAATATTACAAACAGTTCAAAGGCATTTTTTCCATTTGAAATGATAATTTAGAAAAAAATGTAACCCCTTTAATTATGGGGATTGATTTAGAGATAACATACGGACTTTATAAATGTATAAATGATCCCAAAATTCTATAATATAGAATCCATTACATTCTTCCTTCTCAATGAAGCATGTGATAAAATCTGATCAGTGATGTGAATGTTTGTGATTATATTTTGTGGCAACACACTGGATTGAAGATTTTATATGTCAATTATTGTTCTAGATAGTCTCAATTTGTCCATTTAGACCCACTGACTACCCTCTGTATCTTGCTCTGTGTCCTGAGCTTCTCTGTGAAGTCTGTGAAACCTGACTTGTCCATGCTCCTTCCCTTTGGGTTCTTGTAGAGCTTGGCCAATTGGAGACAATTCAAGCACCTGGAGAGTAGGACAGAGAAACTGGAATGCTTATAACCCTGGCTCCCACTTTGCTGCATCTTGGTTTGGCAATATTAGGTTCCTCTATTACAGTATACAGCTCCTGTCTGGTAGCCTTCTTCTATAGCTTATGGTCTCTATTCCCTTGTCCCTCTTGGCCTAGGAACAGTAAGGTTCCCCAGTGTTACTATCCTGGAAGCACATAATCATTTCTTATTAGTTTCCTGTAATACTGACCATACTTTATAGATATCTTCTTCATTAAACTCTTGTAAATCACCACCTTTGAATGTGTCCTATTTTCTTTTGGCTTTCTCAACATATCAAGGAAGAACAAAGGTAATGTTTATGCATTTTTAACAATTAAGATATCTTAAAAAGGCTTATATATGTAATAGGTGAACATGTCACATTTATTCAGAAATGTGTTAAAAGATACAGTAAAACAATTGGGAAAATATTATAATAACACAGTTTCCTTGGGTTAAATGAATTCTTAAATGAGATCAAATGTAGCTGGAGGGTCTTGGAAAGACTTCTAAAGAAAGTAAAGTGTTATACTTGAAGGAGAGAGAGGATTTAAGTGTTTCCCTAATATCTTTCAATGGGAAAATTAAATTTCTTGTGTATTAAAGTTGTGTCTAAACAGAGAGTGAGTTTGAAAATTCTGAATAACATATGCTGTCAAAGATATAAATTTGGGGCAACAATAATTTACTGAAGTTGCTTAAATGGAATCACGCAAAATTAGAACTCAGTAAGACAAAAGAATAAAATCAAGTTCTCTGTTAAAGCAGATCAAGGAAAGGAAAGATCCTCCAAAATTAAGAAAATGTAGTGCATGGTAGCACATTTCAAAGATTTATCTAAACCAGAACATATTTTTATGTAAATATATTCATTACTAGAGTATAAAACTATGCAATTAAATTGTTCCTTTGTATTTTTTCATTTATCATCTCATATTTGCAGTTATCAGCATGGTTTGTTATTGCTAAAATTTTTTAGATGTTCATACTTTTTCAGACACTTTTTGGGAGAAAAAGAGAAAAATACATGTATATATATAGTTACCTACTCTTCTTCGTGTAACCTCTGAAAAGTGAGATTTAAGTATTTAGTATATGCATAATATTGTTGCCAGTGTTGGATGGAAATAACTAAAGGAATTAATTGCAATATTGAAATACATAAAGAACACAAGAGGGTATTGATCTGAGAATTTAGAATGAAGAAAACTGTTGTATGCCCAATGGGAATTAATAATTTACCATTAAAACAGCTGCTTTAGGAGGTGACAAAGCCAAAATTTATGATTCATCTCCTAAAACGGAGCTAATGGAAGTGTAGGACTGGGGCTGGATTAATCTGACTTCTAGACTAAAAAAAGAAAAGAAACAAAATGATTAAAGATTATTAAAACCCATCTTCTGACAAGAAAACAAGCCAAAATGAAATTCTTAAAGAGAGAGCAAATACACATTGGTGTGTGTGTGTGTGTGTGTGTGTGTGTGTGTGTGTGTGTGAACAACCCAACTTTATTACATATCACAGAAGAATACCTAGGAATATTTTACATATTTATGATAAAGTGTTTTTTTTTTTTTGCCTGATTTGAGTTGAAGACCAGTGAAATTGATGGATAAATCTTAAGGCTGTCCAGTGGACACTCTTCTCCCTCCATATTATGTGCTAGACTTCTTCTCCTTTCATGGAAACGATTTCATACTTTTATTACTACATCTGTCTTCTAACATTTGAATCGTACAGATACGTGACCTGATCAACAAGGACCCTTTCTTGGGATTTTTAAATATTGTAATTGGGACAGAGAACCTCTCTTCTGATTTGAGATTTAAATATGAAATTCAGAGATAAGTGTAGCCATGTTTCCTGTTCTGTGTAGGAAACAGGTATAAAGTGGAGGACAATAAAGCCGAAATTTAGATTCAAAACAGAGACTGGCAATGAAGAATAGGCTTTCATGCCTTTGGAATCCTGCTTACTAGTTGCTCCTGATGATCAGCTGAAGTCCTCCATGTTCCAAAATTTAAATATTCAATCCTTCCTTCAAGTATGTGAGATACCCCCAGAATCCACTTATTAATTCCTCCTATGATTAAGGTACTCTAAGTTGAATTCCCATCACTTATAATCAAAATGATATAGATAGAAGGCAGGGAAATACTAGGTAGAAAAGGGTAGGGTCCCTGGTGAGGATTCCACCCTCAAGCCTGGCTCTGTGTCCTAAAGTAAGAACATGCATTCCTGTTTCCCACCCAAATGTTGCCTTTTCCAAAATGGCCCTGGCCTGCCCTGTCCCCCAATTCTGTACCCATAAAAACCCCAGGCTTCACTGGGAGAGGGCAGAGCAGCACAGCAGAGAAGGAGAGAAGAGAAGAATCAGCTTAACATTGGTGAGAAGCAGCCTGACTCCAGAGGGATGGCTTCATTGTGGGAGCTCAGAGAAGAGTTCAGCCAGGGACACCCACACTCCAGGGGAAAACCACTGTCCTACTCCATCCCCTGTCCAGCTCCCCATCCCACTAAGGACCACTTTCATGGGCAATAAAATCCTCTGCATTTACCATCTTCAATCCATTTGTGCAACCTGATTCATCCTGGATGCCAGATAAGGACCCAGGTGTGGGTGCAAGAGGCTGTCACACTGACCCTCCACCGAGGTGTTTACCACTTAAGCCATCCATGGACAGCAAAACTAAAGGAGTACATTGTAACAAATGCTCTCTGGGGCTCCAGGGGTTTTAGGCAACCCCTAGATGCTGTTTCAGGCCCGTATGGAGTTCTGCTCCTGCCAGTTGCTCAGAAGTGCTCATGCCTGCCTCTACACCCACTCACCTGCATGCTCCACCTTCCATGAAGCGTTGAGAGCTGTGGGCTAAGTGAGCTCATGCTCCACCTTCCATGAGGGGTTGAGAGCTGTGGGCTGAGTAAGTGAACTAACTCCGTTGCAAGTCCCAAAAAGGGGTCAAGGGAACTATCCTGTTTCAAGAAGTATCCTGAAAAATGCAGCTTCAGTAGCAAACTATTATACATACTTTTGTATTTCATAGGCTTGTGACAAGCTGTTTATCACCACAGTGCTTCATTACACTAGTTGTTTTCCAAATTTATTATTGTCCTATTGGAAACAATTAGGTATATAATAATGTATACCATCAAGAAGGATGTAGAAATGCTAAATGTAATTATCAACCAAATACCTTGATAAGTAAAATGCATTTCTAATTTTCATGTTAGAGAAGGACATAACCAGATATTTTGTTATTCCTTTCTTGTACTCCTCCAATTAGTACAAATTTTTATGTAGCTATAGAGTCCTGTGAGGTATAATCCCTAACGAGATATTGAATAATGGAGATTGCAGATGCTTCCTGTCTACCTTTGGTATTTTTGTATAATATTGGACTGAAGGAGGGGGGATGAATTTTGAAAAAGAGGAGAAAACCAAAGGAGATGGTTTAATGTCTTCCCCTCTTCATCTTTATGGACTGGCTTTTAGCTTCTGAAAAATAAAAGACTACATACAAAAGCCAAATAAATTTTTAAAGATTTAACATTATCCAATGATGTTGGGGAGCTATGGTGATAAAACTCCACCAAAGTTGGTAACAGGTATTTTCCCCATTTCTGAGTGGAATAAAGAAGAGCTCCCATGAAAAAATCAGTGAAGAAAAAAGTTATGACACTCTGCTCTGTGTACCCTGAAAAGAGACTCTTTTGGAGATTAGCATTTTCCCAGAGGAACAATAGATATACCGAGAAATCAGAGTTTATGAGGCTATCTCAAGGCATGAATAAAATGACAAGGTTTTCTCTGAAATCAACACAATTATTCTGAACTAATAACAAAGATTTTTTTAAGTATGAAATTATTAATGTTGTATCATTAAAAATGATAAATGTGTTTTCTGTAAATAGACTTAATGAACTATTACGTGGATTTATAATCACGGTTGCTCACATTTCTCAAAATATGCTTCAGCTGAGAAAAGTGCCCCCATTAAATAGTTCATTAAGTGTATTTCACCCATTACAGAAATACGATTTTCATGACAAATTAACTTATGACTATTTTCCTTTCCTTTCAAGAAAGACAAGTGATTTAGTGAATTTTGAATGCTTATGGAACGTGTAAATGAATACTAGTGTCTACAAAAATAATTCTAACAAAACACTTAAATGTATGCAGGCAAAACGCAATCATCTAACAATAAAATGGCATAATAAAATTATCTGCATAGTAGTAAATTTCCAAGAAATTACATTTTAAATATTACTCTATTAGAATTCTAAAGGAGTGCTATTTAGCACCTACTCATTCTGATAATAAGGACTTATTATATTTGAGATATTAAGAATATTAGAATGCTTAATAAATATTTACATTATTTATTTGAGACACAAAACATGGTGAAGCTAGTTAGATCAAACTGTGTTGGCAAGGTTAGATGAAATTCTGAATTAAGGCAATGGAGAATGTGGATTGAAAAGAAGGCATAGCATAAATTCAATGGTTAAAGCATGAAAAATACGTGGAGTGAGATATAAAAAGCATAGGAAATAAGGCTGAGAATCATTAAAATATGGAGGGTGGTGAAAGCAGTGGAAAATTATCAGGTAACTGAAAAGAATAGGAAAGATTAGTGTTAAATACGCAAAGCGAGTTTCAGAAAAAAATGAAAAGTGAATGGGAAAACATGTTACAGAAAATCCGAGGTCTTTAATATGCCACAAAAATGACTGCATCTATAGAAGTCAAGAGTTTAATGTATAAATGACATAAATGTTATATTAAGCACAAACAAAATGCTGTTGAGAAACCAAGTCCGTGAATCTTAGCCCTAAGGAAATTAGGGGAAGTACTGAGGAATGTATTTTTACAAGAATAATTAAGCGCAAAGGTCTTTAGCAATTTATTGACAAATAAATAGAAAATAAGCATTAAGGTTAGCGTTAGGGTTAGGGTTAATTAGAAGACTGCAGAATCATAGAATGTTGTTACATATTGAAAATTCACGAAAAAATTTAAACAGGGCACTGAAAGACAGGGATGGGAGGGAAAAATAATGTACTTGAATAAAGTTAGGGTTAAGATTGGGGAAAAGAGTATCTGATGAAGTGGATTTCCTTTAGGAATTAGCAAAAAATGTGATCTGCTAATAGTTAAGAGGAGTGGCTGAAGGGCTTCTGAAGACTGGTGATGACTGAGAATTTGCTGTGGAGAATCTGAAAGGGTGCTGAGTGGAAACAAAAGAATTACCAACGTACATCAACAATTCAACTAGATGTTTGAAAGAATTTGGAAATTATGTCTAATTGTGTCTGGCAATTCCATTTGCCAATTTTCAGTGATGCTTGACAGATATATATAAGGGCAAAGAAGCACAAAAGTTAGCTTAAAATATAATAGGACTTTGACAGGAATTGTTCTGAAAAAGGAAAAGAAGATTAGGGAAATGACAGCACTATTCAGTACTTCAAAGTGATTGATTAATCCCAGGATTCTGACTGAATAAGAAATGATTCAAAGTCTGAAAAAATAGAACGGGGTAGAAAGACTTGAAGCTTTGGTATGGCTTTAAAAAATATTTAATTAAGCAAAACAGTGGGAGATCTAAAATTATAGAGAATGTATAGTAGAAAATTAGAAATTTGGGTTTTAGACATAAGAAATCAGAAAATATTGTGAAAGTGGAGGCAGTGGTGGTGGCATAGTGTTGAAATCTCCTGGAATGCTCTCATAAATACAAACTGAGCAAATAGATAGTAAATGCATAACAAAACGAGGTGACAAGGATTCCCCTTGCACCATACAACATAAATGATGGTAATCTGTCTTTTATTAGCATCTGCTCCGGATAAAGGAAAGAGAAGCAAGTTGTCTGACAAAGTTGAGAATAAAAGAATCCGAAAATCATTAAGTTGTATTCACTGGAAAATATAGTGGGCCAGTTTGAGATCAGCAGTTGAACATGAGAGGAGTTTTTCCCAACACAGTAGCAGGTGGGTACAAGGCATCCACTGTAAGTTCTAAAGAGCAGTGCAGCCCCTATAACCTCTTCAAAATTGACAGGCAGGGATCCATTTCAGGGTAAAACATCACACTGAGCAAAAACTACCAAGAGTAAAGTCAAAATTGGAGCAGAACAGTGCAATAACTAAAAAAAAAAAAAAAAAAAAAAAACAGGAAAATATATAGGTGAGAAAAGGGATGATAGCCAGGAAATCACAAAAGCAATCCACTATATTGTTTAACCCAATACAAAAACAACAAAAGAAGGAACTACGTAAATTTGTAAGACACATATGAACCTTGTCTTTTTCTAGAAGATTCAGAAAAATATAAGTTCACATGAAAATGAGCAAAAGAAAAGGATCAAATCCAATCTCATACAGTTATTATAACTTAAAAAGATAATTGATCCATATAACATTCCCACAAACAATGAAAGCATACCAGAAGGATATGGTCACAAAATACATGAAAATTGTTTTTCATGATTCTAAACAACCTAAAAGACATTAAGAAAATTATATTGGAGTTAAAGATAAATCAGAATTAGGAAGAATAATGTTTTAGGATCTTAAAAATTGTATTTTAAAACTAAGACAAAGATTAGAAATAAAAAGACTATTTCATAAATTTAGACTAATCTAGAAGATACAAAAACAAAAATTATGAAAAATAAAAGGTAGAAATGAAAATTTAAAGGCCAAAAAGAAATAAAAAAGATATTAAATAAAATTTGCCAGAAAGTGAAATACTCAAGGTGAGTAAAATAGTTCCAAATAGGATGAGATGGTTCCCTGAAGAAGAAAATAAACCTGACCTTTCTCTCTAGTTGCCCTTAACGTTTTTTCCTTCATTTCAACCTTCGTGAATCTGCTCATTATGTGTCTTGAGGTTGCACTTTTTTTTTTTTTTTTTTTTG
>NW_012115611.1:1870910-1905915 GCF_000951035.1 Colobus angolensis palliatus
TGTTTGGTTTTCTCTTCTTGTGATAGTTTGCTAAGAATGATGGTTTCCAGCTGCATCCATGTCCCTACAAAGGACGCAAACTAGGTTGCACTTTTTGAGGAGTATCTTTGTGGTGTTCTCTGTGTTTCCTGAATTTTAGTATTGGCCTGTCTTGCGGGCTTGGGGAAGTTCTGGATAATATCCTGAAGAGTGTTTTCCAACTTGGTTCCATTCTCCCTGTCACTTTCAGGTACACCAATCAAATATAGTTTTAGTTTTTTTCACATAGTCCCATATTTCTTGGAGGCTTTGTTCATTCCTTTTCATTCTTTTTTCTCTAATCTTGTCTTCACACATTATTTCATTAACTTGATCTTCGGTCTCTGATATCCTTTATTCTGCTTTATTGATTTGGCTATTAATACTTGTGTATGCTTCACGAAGTTCTCATGCTGCGTTTTTCAGCTCCATCAGGTCATTTACATTCTTCTCTAAACTGGTTATTCTAGTTAGCAATTCCTCTAACTCTTATCAAAGTTCTTAGCTTCCTTGCATTAGGTTAGAACATGCTCCTTTTGCTGGGAGGAATTTGTTATTAGCCACCTTCTGAAGTCTACTTCTGTCAGTTCATCAAACTCGTTCTCCATCATCGAGTTTTGTTCCCTTGCTGGTGAGGACTTGTGATCCTTTGGAGGAGAAGAGGTATTCTGGCTTCTGGAATTTTCAGCTTTTTTTGTGCTGGTTTTTCCTCCTCTTCATTGATTTATCTACCTTTTGTCTTTGCTGTTGGTGATCTTCAGATGGAGTTTATGCATGGTCGTTCTTTTTGTTAATGATGTTATTGATTTCTGTTTCTTAGTTTTTCTACTAACAGTCCGGCCCCTCTTCTGCAGGTCTGCTGGAGTTTGCTGGGGGTCCACTCCAGACCCCGTTTGCCTCGGTATCATCAGTGGAGGCTGCAGAACAGCAAAGGTTGCTGCGTGCTCCTTCCTCTGGAAGCTTTGTCCCAGAAGGGCACCTACCAGATGCCAGCCACAGCTCTCCTGTATAAGCTGTCTGTAGACCGCTGCTGGGGTGTCTCCAAGTCTGGAGACATGGGGTCAGGGATCCGCTTTAGAAGGCAGTCTGCCCCTTAGCAGAGCTCGAGTGCTGTGCTTGGAGATCTGCTGCTCTCTTCAGAGCTGGCAGGCAGAAACTTTTAAGTCTGCTGAAGCTGCGCCCATAGCCACTCCTTCCCCCAGGTGCTCTGTCCCAGGGAGATGGGAGTTTTATCTATAAGCCCTTGACTGGGGCTGCTGCCTTTCTTTCAGAGATGCTCTGATTAGGGAGGAGGAATCTAGAGAGGCAGTCTGGCTACAGTGGCTTTGCAGAGGTGTGGTGGGCTCCACCCAGTGCTAACTTTCAGGCAGCTTTGTTTACACTGTGAGGGGAAAACCACTTACTCAAGCCTCAGTAATGGCGGATGCTCCTCCCCTCACCAGGCTGGAGCATCCCAGGTCGACTTCAGACTGCTGTGCTGGCAGCAATAATTTCAAACCAGTGTATCTTAGCTTGCTAGGCTCTGTGGCGGTGCAATCCCCTGAGCCAGATCACTTGGCTCCCTGGCTTCAGCCCCCTTTCCAGGGGAGTGAATGGTTCTGACTGGCTGTCATTTCAGGCATCACTGGGTTAAGAAAAAAACAAAAGCAAGCAAGCAAACAAACAAACAAAAAATCTCCTGCAGCTAGCTCCGTGTCTGCGCAAATGGCCACCCAGTTTTGTGCCTGAAATCCAGGGCCCTTATGGTGTAGGCACCTGAGGGAATCTCCTGGTCTGTGGGTTGTGAAGACTCTGGGAAAAGTGTAGTATCTGGGCAGGATACCACTGTCCCCCATGGCATGAGAAGGAGTTCCCTGACTCCGTGCACTTCTCAGGTGAGGTGATGCCCCACCCTCCTTCTGCTTGCCCTCCTTGGGATGCACACACAGCCTAACCAGGCACAATGAGATGAACTGGGTACCTCAGTTGGAAATGCAGAAATCACCTGCCTTCTGCATTGGTCTCACTGGGAGCTGCAGACTGGAGATGTTCCTATTCAGCTGTCTTGCCCAGGAATCCTGCAAAGTTCTATCTTTAAACTGAGTAGTAAGTATAAATTTTCTGTCTTATAATTATTCATAAAGACACACATTTGTGTTGTTTTCTGTATCTACATTTTAATTCAGTCTGAAGTAATTATGTTTTTTGAAGACTATTGTTTGTGTAATGTGTGTGTAAAGGCTGAATAAAGATGTAGGGCCATTCTAGGTCTAAGAAAAACTTAGAATAAAGTCACAGATAAGGGGTCTGAGGTAGAGTAAATAGTGAAGGCTAACGAACTGCAACGTCTGCATGTTGATTGGTGCATCCACGAAGGCGAAAATGATTCTCACATGACAGTGGTAGAATAAAACTGCTCAAGGTAGAAAAAGCATTAGTAAATATGTGGAAGTTGCCCAGGCTTGATATATGATGGTGAGCGAGGTGAAGAGATGACAGTAGAACAAAGATAATAACAAAAACAAAAGAAACAAAAACATTTTAAAAATAATCTGAGGCTTGAGTGGATATTAACGAAAACTATTTAAGGAAATGGCTCCTTCACCATACTCAAGAAATTGGTCCTTGAAAAGGTTAGAAATTTTTAATGGGATTATATATTTTCATTCACAGTTGCTAGTTTTAAGGTCCCAAGAATAGTTGGTTCTAAAGATAGACAATGTTTATCTCAAGAAAACAGAATAAATTAATACTCATTATCAACTAGTATGCATTAGTCAATAATTCTGTGCTTGGCAGTATAAGTGCATTACATTGTCAGATAATTCAGTGTTAAAGCAAATTTCCATTTGGTGCACAAATCGTATAAGAGCAGGGCTGTATCTGTTAATACCAATGCAATGCTCTACCTCCCAATAACACCTAGTGGTTATAGGAAAGCTGTTTTTTTTTTTTTTTAATTTTACTTATTTAATTTTTGTAACATTTACTGAGCACCAGTCATGCATGATGCTCTAAAGAGAACTGAAAGTGTTTATGTGCCAGAGAGAACAGAGATACTGTTTTTATTATCCAACAGTCTCATTTAAAAAGAAACAGAAGTTGCTAAAATGAAGTATAAATGACAAATGTTACCCTTCATTTAAGTGTAATTTTTTTTCCAATGAATTCAATGTTCTATGTTATTGATTTAAATTTTGTTTCAAACTCTCCTAAATAGAGAAGGAAACATCATCGTATTACTGAGGTACATACCTGATTTTTGCAAATGTCACAGGGAATATTGACCAACAAGTAGTTTAAGTACCACACAGCAGGGTTAGAATGGCAGAGCCTTTTATGAAAAATAGTTACTACAGGCATAATCTCATTTCCACAACCTATGAGTGACACTGTAATTGGGAATGTCAGGGCCTGTCATACTGTTCATTGCAACCTAGCTGTTGCTCTGCCATCTGGAACAGAGCGAGAATGCTATCTGGGTGCCTGATTGGATGACTGTGGAGCACACTACCTCTGTAAAAGGACAAGAACTGCCAGGTTCCTGATTCCACGGGACAGTACTCTTAAATTATCCCATTAGGGTCAAATCTTACCACTAGAATGAAGCTCAAAGGTCACTGAGTCCATACATGTAGCTGCTAATATCACTGTCCCACAGTATTTTTTTATTTTTAGTTAGATTATGTAATATACATACAGATTTATAATTTTCTAATAATTCTTAGTATAAAATATCAACCTGTAATTAATTATTCTGTTGCTATTCATAAGGAAATCTGAAATAATAGTAATGTGTTTGAAGCTACAAATCCCTTGATAGCTTTAATGGAAAGCTACCAAATAAAGTTACTTAAATGGGGCACTCATTCCACAGTGATTGTAGTTGTTGACCATTCATTTTCCTTTAATAAACTGTATTTTTCCACTGTTACTTAAAAGTCTATATGAGTGCAATTTGTTGTTGCAAGTTGGCTGTCAGAATTACCAATTAACAATAGATATCAAATTTTCACCAAATTTGAAAAGATACCACTTCTTCAAATTTTCACTTTGAAAAATTATCAAAATTTACAGATCATCAAAAAGTAGAGTACAGGAGAAAAAAGTTACACATGCTGGAGCCAGATGACCTGGTCCATCCTCCACCTGCTCCATGAGTCCTTGGACAAATTACTTAATGGAATACTGTTGTTTCTTGAACTATAAAGTAGGGTTGATAGGAACACTATGTTTTGTTATGTAAAGCATTCAGAACAGTGACTAACAATTCTTATCATATACTAAATTATTATTAAATATAATTATTATCCAGGTTTTGGATTAAAGAGACTTCAGTAAATCAAGGAGCCTTTAAGTGGATGCGCCAAACTGGGTTTTTGTAGTGAGCATGCTGCAAAGATAATATAAAATTACCCTTACTTGGTAAGTAGGCCTATTGTTACTATTCTCTATTCATATCCAATTACACATTTCCTAAAATTTTGCTTGATGTCTCCATTTTATTTTTAATCTTCTGTTCAACTTCCACAACCTCTCTACCATTTCCAGCAACCTGAGACTCTTGTTCATTCCCCTTCGTGTCAGACAGTGAATTTGGGGTTTGACACCTGCAACCCCACTGCATAACTCACCCAAATGGCATTTACCAGGCTACAGTACCACAAAGAGACCTACCAAATCACATTCTTGAAAGTAGAAATACATGAAAATACATAATATCTTTATTGAAATATCTTCACAGAGGTAATCAGATTCAAATGTTTTCTCTTAGCTCTCATTCATTTCAGAAAGTATAGGCACAACGGAATCAAAACGTTACAAAGAACCATTTTGCCAGATTCTTTAAAAGTTTCCAATAAAGTTGGAATGGTAAGAAGTAATGTGTAAGTAATTTTATTTCCCCTATGGTTTCTGCCCATGGGAAAAATGCATATTTCATGTTAATCATAATTGCCTACCTAAATAAAAATAATATTTCATTGTAACTCTGCCTCTTCTATTACATGTTTTCCTAAAATATTTCTCCCTGGAATAGGAATGAATTTATAAATGAGCTTTATTTTCATCACTCATCTATGACTTTAATTTACAGGCAAAGTTTAAAAATCATGTAATAATGAAAGGGCAAGGTAATCACTTAATTTTCATTACAGAAAAAGAAATTCTACATTTAGGTTAAATTAGCAGTTAATATGTAAACCATATGAATCCTGGATAAGGAAGAAATAAGGAGCATTCACCCATTAGCCTCTCCTCTAGCTTTCATTGAGATATTTAGATAAAACCATCAAAAATCATCAGACAGGTTACTTTTTAAAGGGCTGATGGCAAGATTAAATGAGTTTTATATTATGGTTTTGTTTAATACTGGGAAATCAATGAAATGGTAAGCATTTTATGTTACTTATTTTGCATATCTTTATTAGTACATGTTTGTATGTCTTATTCAATTATAATCATTTGGCAAATAAAATCCTCTGTTTTTAAATAATTTGGCACAAACTCATTGAAAATCCTAAAGAAACTTTCAACAATATGTACACTAAAACAGGATAAAACTAAGGAAATGGATAAATTGTCCTGACTTTAAAGTAAAAAAAAAAAAAAAAATTAAAATAAGGAATATGCAAAACACAAGTCTCAGATGGCTTTACTAAAGCCAAGAATAAAATTTATAGTTTCAACTTAAATGGATAAGCTTCAGGCAATTCCCTATAAATATTATTTTCCCAAATAAGCTTTATTTTATGACAGACACATACAAATTATACATATTTGTGGAGTAGAATGTGATATATCCATACATGTATAAGTCACGTAATGATCAAATCAGGGTAATTAGCATGTCCATCACCTTAAACATTTATCATTTCTTTGTAATGAGAACATTAAAAAACCTCTCTTCTTGGTACTTTGAAATATACACTATATTTAACAATACATTATTGTTAACGCTAATCATCCCACTATAAAATGGAACATTAGAATTTATTCTTATCTAAATACAGCTTTGGGCTTGTTGACCAATCTCTTATCACTTCCCTCCTTTACACCCTCCAAATCTTATGATAACCACTATTCAACTCTCTACTTCTATAAAAACAATGTTTTAGATTCCCATTTTAATAAAATCATGTGGCATTTGTCTTTCTGTGCTTGCTTATTTAACTTAATGCCATTCAGATTCATCCATGTTGCTGCATGATAAGATTTCATTCGTTGTTATGGTGAATAGTATTCCATTGTTTTGTGTGTGTGTATATATATCACACTTTCTTTATCAATTCATCCCTTGATAGACATTTATGTTTGTTCATTCCATATCTTGGTTATTGTCAATAGTGCTGCAATAAACATAGGTGTGCATGTGTCTTCATAGCAGCATGACTTACAATCCTTTGGGGATATCTCCAGTAATGGGATGGCTGGGTCAAATGGTATTTCTAGTTCTAGATCCTTGAGGAATCGGCACACTCCATTCGGAGTTGATTTTTGTATATGGTGAGAGATAAGAATCTAGTTTGATTCTTCTGCATGTTGATATCTGGTTTCCCCAGAACGATTTATCAAGGGGTCTCTCCTTTCTCCAATATGCATACTTGGCATTTTTTTGTCCAAAATTAGTGGACTGTAGATGTGTGGGTTTATTCATAAACTTTCTATTTTGTTTCATTGGTCTAAGTTTCTGTTTTTATGCCAGTACTATGCTGTTTTGGTTACTATAGCATTGTAGTATGTTTCACAATAAGGTAGTGTGCTACCACCAGCTTTGTTGTTTTTGCTCAGGATTGCTTTGGCTATTTGGGGTCTTTTTTGGTCCACACAAATTGTATGATCTTTTTTCTCTGTTTCTCTGAAGAATGCCATTGGCATTTTGATGGAGATTGCATTGAATCTGAAAATATTCTATATGTTTTCTACATCTGAAAAAGAAATAAAGAAAACAATCCCTTTTACAATAGTTATGAAATAAATAAAATACCTAGGGAGAAATTTAACCAAGAAAGTAAAAGGAGCTCTACAATGAACAATATAAAACACTGATGAAAGATATATAATGAAATTCTCATCAGTGAAAGACTGCACATACAAAGGTTGTCCCATAAACTTATAACGGTGCTGTCCTATGCAGCTATATCATTTTTAATCTTTTATATTGTATTTTCCTGTACCTTTTCTATGTTTAGATACACAAATACTATTGTGTTACAGCTGTCTACAGTATTAAGTACAGTGACATGTTCTATGGTTGTGTAGCCTATGAACAAATATAGTCTATATATTTAGAAGACTATATCAACTAAGTTTACATAAGTAATCTTTATGATGTTTTCATAATGAAGAAATCACCTGACACTGCACTTCTTAACTTATCCCCATCATTTAGGGACATATAACTGTATATGATCATGTTGTCTTCAAACAGGGGCAATCTAACTTTCTCATTTCTAATTTGAATGCCTTTTATTTCTTTTCCTTGCCTGATAGCTCTGGCTAGGACTTCCAGTATTATGCTGAATTAAAGTAATACAAGTAGGCATCCTTGTCTTGTTCCTGATCTTAGAGAGAAAGTTTTCAGCTTTTCCCTGTTCACTGTGATGTTAGCTGTGGGTCTATTCTATACAGTATTTATTACATTGAGGTGCATTTCTTCTATGACTAAATTGTTGACAATTTCTATCATAAAGTGATGTGGAATTTTATCAACTGTTTTATATTCATCTATTCAGATGATCATATAATTTATATTCTTCATTCTCTTCATGTGATGTATCACATTTATTGATTTGCATATATTGAACCATATGCATCCGTGGGATGAATCCCATTTGATTATGGTGAATAATCTTTTTGACGTGCTTTCAGATTTGGTTTGCAAATATTTTGGTGGGGAGTTTTTGCATCTATGTTCATCATGAATACTGGTCTGCAGTTCTCTTTTGTGACCTTGTCTCATTTTGAAACCAGGGCAAAGCTGCTCTAATAGAATCAATTTAGAAGAATTCCCTTTGTTTCAGTTTGTTGTTGTTGTTGTTGTTAAAACAATTTGAGAATAACTGATATCAGTTCTTCTTTAAAAGTTTGGTAGCATTCAGCAGTGAAGGCTTCTGGTCCTAGATTTTTCTTTGATGGGAGACTTTTGAATTCTTATTCAATTTTGTTCATTTTCGGTCTCATAAGATCATCCATTTCTTCATGATTCAATCTTGGTAAGCTGTATGTGTCCAGGAACTTATGCATTTCTTCTAGGTTTTCCAAATTGTGGAAGTGTAATTTTTCACAATAGTCTCTAGTGATTCTTTGTATTTCTAAGGTATCAGTTTTAATGATTGCCTTTTTATCTCTGATTTTATTTATCTGAGTCTTCTGATTGTTTTCTTAGGCTTGCTAAAGATTAGTCAATTGTGTTTATCTTTAAAAAAACAGGTTTTCATTTAATTAATTTTTTGTATAGATTTAAAAATCTCTATTTCACTTATCTCTGCTCTTATCTTTATTATTTCTGTCTGTTTATTTGGGTTTGGTACATTCTTGTTTCTCTAGTTCGTCAAGCTGCAACATTAGATTGTTTTATTTTTTTTTTCTGATGTAGGCATTACAACAAAAGTAGTTTCAAGAGGGAAGTTTAAAACACCTAAGTGAATGCCACAATTTTGGGAATATTATAGGTTTGGGAAGGATGTGTTTCCATTTTCATTTATCTCAGTAAATATTTTAATTTCTTCTTTAGTTCCTTCATTTACCTATTGGTTGATCAGAAGCATGTTTTTAAATGTCCATGTGTTGGTATAGTTTCCTAAGTTCTTATTGATTTCTAGTTTTATTGCATTGTGGTTAGAAAAGATACCTGATATAATTTTTTTTTAATTGTTGAGACTTACTTTATTGTTTGCCATATGACCTAACCCGGAGACTATTTCATGTGCTGTTGAGAAGAATGTGTATTCTGAAGCTGTTGAGTAGAATGTTCTGCATAGGTCTGCTAGGTTCACTTGGTCTATGGTACAATTTAACTCCACTGTTTCTTTGTTGATTTCCTATTTGGATGATCTGTCCATTGCTGAAAGCAGGGTATTAAAGTCCCCTACTATTATTGCATTTGAGTATTTCTCTGTCTTTAAGTCTAATAATATTTGCTTTATATATTTAGGTGTTTTTACGTTGGGTACATATATATTTACAACTGTTACATCCTTTTAGCAAATTGACCCCTTTATCTTTGCAAAATGACCTTCTTTGTCTCTTTTTACAGATTTATATTTAGAGTATATTTTATCTAACATAAGTATAGCCAATCCAGCTCTTTTTCAGTTTCCATATGCATGGGTATCTTTTGCTATTATTTCACTTTTAGTTTATGTGTGTCCTTACAGGTGAAGTGAGTTTCTTGTATATAGCTGGATCTTGTTTTTTCAATCCATTCACTAATTACATCTTTTAATTGGGAAATTTAATACATTTATATTTAAGGTAATTACTGCTAAGTAAGGCCTTACTACTGCTATTTTGTTATTTGTTTTCTTGTGTCTTTGTGTATGTGCACACATGTCTATGTGCAGTTCTTTCTTCCTTTCTATCCTCCTTTGTGGCTAGGTGATTTTCTCCAGTGATGTGTTTGCTTATTTTTAGTGTATATGTTATAGGTTTTTGCTTTGTGGTTATCATAGGTCTTACCAAAACATCTTGGAATTATAACAAGTTATTTTACACTGATAGCAATTTAACTTTGATCATAAAGATAGGAAATGAAACAAAAAATAAACTCTACACTATAATTCTATTCCCCCTACATTTGGAATTTTTAACGTTCAATGTTACATCTTTTTATATGGCCTATCTTTTAACCTATTAATATAGTTATTTTTTAACAATGTCGTCTCTTATCTTCATTCTAAAGATATGTCTAGTTTACACACAACGTCTATAGTGTAGGAGTATTATGAATTGGTTTGTATACTTACTCTTACTGGTGAGTTTTATAGCTTCAAATGCTTTTTTCTTACAAGTTAGAACCTCTTTCTTTCAGTTTAAAGAACTCTTTGTAGAATTTCTTATAAGACAGATCTGGTGGTGATATACTCTCTCAGCTGTTGTCTGGGAAAGTATTTCTCTCATTTCTGAAGGATAACTTTGCTGGCTCCAGTATTTTCTGTTGACAGTTTGTTTTGTTTTGTTTTTCCTTGAGTACTTTGACTATGTCATCACATTCCCTCCTGGCCTGTAAGATTTCTGATGATAAGTCTGCTGCCAGGCAAGTTGGAACTTCCATATTAAATATTTGCTTCTTTTCTCTTGTGGCTTTCAGAATCCTATCTTTGTCTTCCACCTTTGAGAGATCAATTATGATATGTCTTGGGATACACTCATTTGAGTTTAATCTAAGTGGCTTTTGGCCTTCCTGTATCTGGATTTTGTATCTTTCTCTGGGTTTGAGAAGTTGTCTGTTGTAATTTTTTGAATATTCCTTCTACCCCTTTGACATTCTCAAATCCCACTTAAACCCAGAAAACATGAAGAGTCACTATTTTGATGCTGCCCTATAGTTCCTACAGGCTTTCTTCATTCCTTTACATTCTTTTTTTCCGCTCTGTGTATTTCAAATAGTCTGTCTTTGGGCTCACTATTTTTTTCTTCTAATTGATCTATTATTCTGTTGATGCTTTCTATTATATTTTTTATTTAGTTCATTGTGATTTTTACCTACAGTATTTCTGCTGGATTTTTTAAAAAATTATTTTAATCTCCTTGTTAAGATTTTTTTGATAAATTAATCAATTGTTTCTCTATATATTCTTAAAGTTCATTGAGTTTCCTTGAACAGCTATTTTAAATTATCTGTGTCTAAGAAATTACATCTTCATTGCTTTAGGGTCAGTATCTGGCACCTTATTAGGTCTGTGCGGTGAGGTCATGGTTCTCTAACTGTTCTTAATGCTTATGAGCATATAATGATGTCTGCACATTCAAGGATTTGGTATTTATTTCAGTCTTCACAACACAGCTTTTTTTATGCCAGTCCTTCTAGAGATTCTAAACAGGCTAATTACTATGTTCTCAGAGCCTGTGATCACTACCACAGTTCCACCTTTAAATAGTGCCCAAAGCCCAGGTTTGCCAAGAGTCTGCAGTTAGTATGTTGCCACTTTTTCAGCAGCAGGAGGTGTCCTAATCCAAGGTTTATCCCATATCGTTGGTTGGTGTGTTGTTCCCTAGGGGATGGCCTAAAGATGGCAATATATTCTGCTGGGTCTGTGAGTTTCTACCTGGTGCTAGGAAAGGTCCAGATGCCCTGTTCATGATAACCCACCTGGGTCAGGCACCATGGGGCTGTGACCCATGCTGGGCCCACTGTGGAGGGCCAGCACTAGGCTCCAAGGTAACATCTTGTTTCCACTGCTCTCTCCTTCTCTCAAGCAAATGATGTCTGTCTTCATGCTTGTTCCACAGTTACAGAGACTAGCCCAGCAGTGCGGTACATCCAAGGACCACATTGCAGTAGACCTACCTGCTGCTGATGTAGGTCTCAGGACTACCACTCATTGATAACACACCTCATCACCCAAGAACTCTGATGGAGATGTGCAGGGATATTAATGTTGTTGTCATGCCTGCTAACACAATATATATTCTGTGGTTCATGGATCAAGAATAATTTCAACTTTCAAGTCCTGTTAATTAAGAGATACATTTTATTAGGATATAGCTGCCACAGATAGTGATTTTGCTGATGAATTGGAGCAAAGTAAATTGAAAACCTTCTGGAAGGATTAACCATTCTAGATGCCATCAAGAACATTTATGATTCATGGGAAAGGTCAAAATATCAACATCAACAGGAATTTCGAAAAGTTGATTCCAACCATCATGGATGGCCTTGAGGGTTTCATGACTTCAGTGGAGGATGTAACTGCAGATGTAATGGAAATAGCAAGATAATTAGAATTGGAAGTGAAGCTTGAAGATGTGACTGAATTATCTTGACTTTATGATAAAACTTAAATGGATGAGGAACTGCTTTTTATAAATTAGCAAAGAAAGTCATTTCTTGAGTTGAAATCTACTCCTGATGAAGATTCTGTGAACACTGTTGAAATGACAACAAAGGATTCAGAATATTACATAAACTTAGTTGACAAAGAAACAGTAGGTTGGAGGCACCCAGTTTCAAAAGAAGTTTTACTCTGGGTAAAATGCTGTCAAACAGCATCACATGCTACAGAAAAACATTTCATAAGAAGAAGAGGCAATTGATGCAGCAAACATTATTGTGTTGTCTTTTATGAAATTACCACAGCCACTCTAACTTTCAGCAACCACTACCATGATCAGTCAGCAGCCATCAAGATCAAGTAAAGACCCTTACCAGCAAAAAGACTCACTCACTGAGGGTTCAGGAAATCACTGGCATTTTTATCAGCAATTTATTTTATAATTAACATATGTACATTTTTTAGAAATAATGATATTTTATACTTTATAGCATAGCATAAACATAATTTTTATATGCACTGGGAAACCAAATAATTTGTGCAACTTTAGAACAATATTCATTTTATTGTGGTGGTCTGTAACCAAGCCCATAACAGTATATGCCTATACTGGTAGACTAAAGAAAGAGATGAAAGCTATTGTATTACAGTTACGGATTTTTACAAAAAAAAAAGCAAATTGATGAGAATAAACATTCAACACTCAAAGCAGTCCTTCAATAGTTTTACAGGCAGAAAATTTATCTCTAGTATCTGGAAGAGCATGAATTTTAAACTCTTTTTTACAGCAAGACAAGCACTATAGCTCATTCATAATGTGACCTTGAGTTTAAAATGTTCAGGCAGTTGTTTTTTATTTATAATGTGAAGAGAATAAAACACACAAGGTATGAAAATCTAGGCTTGCACAATCAAAATCTACAACTTTATACCTATTATAAACTTGTCCTAAAATGTTTTTTTCCTACCTAGATGCTATGGACAATCTCAGTTTATACTACAAGATATCAACATCTACAGTTTTGCAACAATGGCCTCAAAGGAGGTGAGTGAGCTTAACACAGATTATGTAGGGCTTTCTAAGTAACTTCAAGGTCTTGGATTTCATGGGGTAAAATGGGGACCTCCACAGGATTTATGTAGAGGTAGGAAAAACTCCAGTTTAACAGATCACTTTGACTGCTGTGTTGTGAATATATGTCAAGGTACAAGGAGGAAAGCAAAGAGATGGGTTAGATCGCTGCAATAATCTTGGCAAGAGATGACAGAAGCTCAGACAAGAATGTTAGCCAGGGAAGAGTAGTAGGATTCTGGATATGTACTGAAGGTAGAACTAGCTGGATGTCCTGAGTGATGGATATGGAGCATGAGGGAAACAGGTATCAAAGATGTTTTGGCCTAAACAAATGTAAGAAACATAAGTAAAGGAAATTAGAGAATGGATAGATGATCAGTAATTCAGTTTTGGAGATATGTGTAGGAATGTTAATTTTTGTATATGAACATTTATTCTTAAGGATCTAAAATTCAATGCAAATACCACATGACTTTCTTCTTTATTTCTGCATCATTCTTTTATTGTACACATCTTCAAAAATTCAAAGAAATAACTATATTAACATAACATGGTCTTCTCATAGTCTTTAAAATGCACAAACAAGTTTTATAACTCTACCATGAAGTTTATTCATATTTATGGATCTTTTTCCTTGAGTCTATAAGACTTTAAATATAAGCAAATACACTAGTTATGTCATTGTTTCAGGCAATAAGCAACATTCTTTGATTACAATAACTAAATCATTTTTCCTATGTTTATTTTTCTCTATATAAAATAATAATAATGAACTATATTTTAATGGTAATTATTAAATAGGTCTTGAAAATGCAGGATCCTTTATGAATTAATAAACCCACAAATTTTAAATATAATTAGAGGGCTTTGTATGATAGTTGTGTTGTTAATGTATTACATATTGTATTAGTATGTTCTCACATTGCTATGAAGAAATACCAAAGACTGGGTAATTTATAAAGGAAACAGGGTCAACTGACTTACAGTTCCACATTGCTGGGGAGGCCTCAGGAAACTTAAAATCATGGCAGAAGGCAAAGGAGAAGCAGGAACCTTCTTCACAGGGTGGCAGGATGGAGTGAGTGCAAGCAGGGGAAAAGCCAGATGCTTATAAAACCATCAGATCTTGTGAGACTCACTCACTATCACGAGCACAGCATTGGGGAAACCACCCCCATCATCCAGTTACCTCTACCTGATACCTCCCTCAATACATGGGAATTATGGGGATTATAATTCAAGATGAGATTTTGGATGGGGATACAGCCAAATCATATCAGATATGTTCCTATTTAATTTCTAATTGTAGAAATTATGTCATTAGACAATATATAATACTTTTTTTTTTTGAGATGGAGTCTCACTCTGTCACCCATACTGGAGTGCAGTGGTATGATCTCAGCTCACTGCAAAGTCCGCCTCCCAGGTTCAAGCCATTCTCCTTCCTCAGCCCCCGGAGTAGTTGGGATTACAGGTACGTGCCACCACACCCAGCTAATTTTTGTGTTTTTAGTAGAGATGGGGTTTCCCCATGTTGGGCAGGCTGCTCTCTAACTCCTGGTCTCAGGTGATCTGCCAGGCTTGGCTTCCCAATGTGTTGGGGTTACAGGTCTAAGCCACTACGTCCAGTCAGATGATTTTCAAATATAAACATTTATTAATTCTGTTGACTTGAACTTTTCCAAAATAATCAGTAACCATGAGAAATAATAATTGAAACAAATTGTGACCTAACAATGTCAGTTAATAGAATAACAACAAAGCACAAAGGCACAGATGAACATAAATAATAGTTGCTCATTTGTACCAATTTATCCAGTTAATATTTTTAACATTTTCCAGTATAATTTAACAAAGCTCTATACGAGACAAACTTGCAACAAGATTTTCTTCTTCTGTAAACAAAACTTAAACTCTCTACTGCCTATGTTTGAAAAAAAAAAATGTAATTTTGAGATAAGCCATTTGAAACCAACTTAAGCCAATAATACTGGAAAAACACTGAGCATTACACAACACAAGGTACATCAAATACTGTTATGCAGGTAAAAACATGAAAATGATATATATGTATTGGTGTCTCAGATACAGGTTTCATTACATACTGAACAAAATAATGCTGGAGCATAGAGCCCAGTGGAAAAGTCAGTTAAAGATGCATAGCTTTGGCTGGGCATGGTAGCTCACGCCTGTAATCCCAGCACTTTGGGAGGCTGTGGCGGGCGGATTATGAGGTCAGGAGATTGAGACCATCCTGGCTAACATGGTGAAACCCCGTCTCTACTAAAAAAACAAAAAATTAGCCAGGTGTGGTGGCGGGCGCCTGTAGTCCCAGCTACTCAGGAGGCTGAGGCAGGAGAAGGGCATGAACCAGGTAGGTGGAGCTTGTGGTGAGCCAAGATCGTGCCACTGCACTCTAGCCTGAGTGACAGAGCAAGACTCTCAAAAAAAAAAAAAAAAAGATACATAGCTTTTCAGCTTCTAGGTAAGATGAAAAATCTAGGATTGACTAGGATTGACTTTAACTTCCTGCCTTAAACAACTAAAAATTAATCAGAAAACAAATATGAAGGAAAAAAAACCCTTTTTAATAGACTGCTTATCAAGTAATGAAGAACAGTTTCCCAAGAGACAGGAAGGAAACAAATTAGGTGAAGCCTCAGTCTATCCCAATTTATTGTTTGACAGTTTCTAGGGAATGAGGTAGGTAAGGGTTCCCAGGACGACAGCTATGCACTCCCTGAGTTAAGAGACAAAATTAAGAGCCCAAGAGAATTCACTTGAGCATTAGAGAAGAGCGGGATTTATCAAGAGAGAATATCAGAGATCTACAGAGTTTCCCTCAAGTATTCAGCATATTACTGATTAGCAGTAAATGCAAAGCTACGGAGGAAATTATCTGAGGTCAGTAAGAGAACCACTTGAAAGAATTAAAGGGAAAACTGCCTGTATTCACATAGGGCTGGAAAGGGTGCTTGTTTGCATGAGTCAATTTGAAAAAATAAAAATTCAAGCACTGAATACAATATCCAAGAAGGTGTGGCTCAGTAGTGAAGAATACTTAGGCTCTGACTGAGCATAGCTCTGAAACTGCTTAACATATCATTAAAGCAAGACCCGACAGAATTGAAGTATCTCCAAGTAACTCAGCTATAGCTCAGAAAAAAGCTCAAGGATGTCTATCGCAATACAAAAATATCCAGTGTCCAACAAGTTTAAATTTATAATCTAGCATACAATCAAAAATGTACCAAGCATGTGAAGAAGCAAAGCCTGGTACGTTATGAGAATTATCAAGTAATGAAGCAGATCCAAAACTAGTATAGATGATGCAATCAATAGACCAGGATATAAAAACAATCATCACATTGTATTCCATATGTTCAAAAAATTAGAGATAAATAGAGATTTTTAATTTTAATTTAATTTTAAAAAGATTTTTTTTAAATTTTTTAATTTTAAAAAGATTTTTTAAAGACCCCAATAACTTCTAGAGATGAAAGCTAAAATATCAAGGATAAAAAATACTCGATGAGGTGAGCAACAGAATAAACACTGTAGAACAAAATATTAGTAAACTTGAAGACATAGCAATAGAGACTGTCTGAAATGAAACAGTAAGAAAAAAATTAAAAATAAATAAGAAGATTATCAGTGAACTGTGGGACAACTTCAAGAGCCCACATCTTTATGCAATTTACACACCCAAAGTGGACAGAAATTTGAAGATATCGTGACTGAAAATTTTCCAAATCCTTGAAAACTATAAACCAAAGATGCAAGTCATTGCTCACCAAGTGTCATAAACATGAAAAAAACTACACCAAGGTACAACGTATTACAATTGATCAAACTAGTGATAAAGGGAAATTTTTTTAAAAAGTCAGAGAATAAAGACACATAGAGACAAACAATGAGGATAACAGCATCACAGGATCCTTAGGGTGTCACTTCACCAGCCGGAAACCTCTGTAGCCAGCAACACCTCTGCTTCGGTTTTCCTTGCACCTGCTGGGCTCGCTCTGCCCACGTGGTCTGATAGGCTGCGCTGGACTCAGGCTACTGGCCCGATCCCACGCCTGCCAGGGGTGAGTCTGGAGCAGAGTGGCGAAGGGTGTGTGGTTGAACGAGTGCAGGCCCTGGCCACTGCGCACAGCCAGGCACGCCAGGCACACCAGCCACGGCGGGGAGGACAACCTCAGGTGCTGGCAGAGGTGCTTGCTCCCTGCAAAGCTATGGCTGGACCAGGCATACCGCAAGTGGCTTCCGCTGAGGGCACCAGGGAATTCAATGGCACCTCAAACCTCTGAGACACCAGGGATCGCAGAGCCCCGAAGAGGGTGTTACAGCATGTCACAGTCCAGGCTTGGGGAGTCCCGAGGTCTGGGCCCCCAGAGGGCTGAAGCTCTTCTCTCGATGCCGTAGAATGGTGAGTGGGGTGGCAGGGAATGTGTGTTTCAGCCTGTTTCTGTTACACTCTTTCAGCCCCACTCTGGCCCACGGCTCCTGGGCTGGCCTGGCCTTGACAACACTGCTTTCTGTCACATGCGGTGGCTGCCAGGCACCAGCAGAGGGCGGGAGGACTATAGTGTTACAGCAACTCTGGCTTGGGAAACCCCAAGATCTGGGCCCCCAGAAGGGTCGCCACTCTTCAGTCCTGCAGTCTGGGAGTGTGTCACTGCTTGCAGCTCAGCCACCCAGTAAGGAACCTATTACAGCTCCTTTTGCTCCCAATGTTTGGTGGGTCCCAAGTTTATTGTGCCACATCCAGGAAGAATGAGGTTACATGGACAACTGGAGGGTGAGCATGGTAGAGAGGAACTTTACTGAGAGACAGAGCTCTCAAGACATTTGAAGTGAGTACCTCCCTTCCACAGGCAGTTGTCCCAATGAGTACCTGATTCTGACTGAGTCTGGGTTTTTATGTGCTCAAAATGGAGAAAATGCGTGCTGATTGGTCCATGGACAGCCATGGGCAGGCCTGGAAAAAGTACCATTCAACCAGCCAAAAGGCATCAATGAAGTTCTCACTCCAGGTTGCAGACTTCACCCAGAACTTGCAGCCAAGCTTCCAGGCTTTCGGCCATCCCTGGCTTGAAGATGGGGTTTCACCAGGGACCTGTCCCCTCTTGCCTAGAAACCTGTCTGCCCCTTGCTGACATCAACATGTAGTCTGCTGGGCCAGGTTGTCCACACCAAGGGGTTCTTGCAGGCCCTGGTGGAACCGCCCTCAGCCCCTAGGCCTGCCTCTCACCTCATCAGCACCCAAAGTCCAGAGGAGGAGGGCAGGGAGGGGCTGGCATGTCAGAACTGTCTCAGCGCGCACAACCTTCTGGGTTGTCACAGTGCCTGGGCTTGGCCACAAGGTTGCTCCGCCCTGGAGTGGGCACTGGGAGCAGAGGGAGGGCAGGGAGTGGGAGCAGGCACTTCTTAGCCTGCGAAAGCAAGGGGCTTCCCCCTCCCCAGCCTCACCTCTGAGAGCACCAGGATGTCTGGTCTGGGTTCACAACCAGGAAGATACAGCTGCGCCCAGGAACGCAGGCTTCCACCCCAACAATGGGCTCCCTCTGGAGTCACCTGTTGCTGGACTCCTCTGGCTCTGCAGAGAGTGCAAGCCCCAGCTGCGTCTCTCCCACTGCAGCTAGTGACCTTGCAGTGGCCCCTCCAGACAGGCCGCTGCCACCATCAACAGCACTTTCCTCACCAGAAACAATGAAACAAGACTGATATCACTATTGAAAAAAATAAAATTGTCAACCTATAATTCTATTAAAAGTGAAATAGCAATCCCAGCACTTTGGGAGGCCGAGGCAGGAGGATCACGAGGTCAGGAGATCGAGGCCATCCTGGCTAACACTGTGAAACCCCGTCTCTACTAAAAAATGCAAAACAAAATTAGCCGGGTGCGGTGGTGGGCACCTGTAGTCCCAGCTACTCCGGAGGCTGAGGAAGGAGTATGCCGTGAACCTGGGAGGCGGAGCTTGCCGTGAGCCGAGATCATGCCACTGCACTCCAGCCTGGGCGACAGCGCGAGACTCCGTCTCAAAAAAAAAAAAAAAAAAAGTGAAATAGCACTAAAAATGTATGTGAAATAAATTCATTTTAGACACAAAAGCAGAAAATATTCATCAACAATAGATCTTTACTATAAGTAACATAAAGGATGACCATGGAAAAGAAAAATGCTACCAGAGGGAAATACAGATTACATAAGGGACTGAAGAACACTGGAAATAATGATAACCTTATAGAAAAATATATAGGATTTGTATTGCTTAAATTACTTTAAATGATTGCTGTTTAAATAAAAGTACTAACAATTTAGAATATCAGTAAGGTATAAAAGACTTAAACAAAACTTTCAATTATGTTGACCTTATTGACATCTTTAGAACATTCTATTCAAAAACAGCACATACGCATTCTCTCCAGTGTACCTAGAACATTTACACAAAATAGACCATCTTTTTACTATTAAATAAGTCTTATTAAATTTGAAATCATTCAAGTAATTCATGGTTATGTTCTATTACCATAATGGAATAAAATTGGGTATCAGTAATTTAAAAAATCTTGATTATTCCCCAATATTTGAAAAGTATATAATACATTTCTAAGTAACATATGAGTCAAAACATAATCAAAAGAGAAAAAAAATTATTCTAAACTGAAGGAAAACCAAAACTCAAAAAATCAGAATTTGTGGCATCTCACCAAAACAATCCATAAGGATAAGGGATGACACTACATGCCTATAATAAAACTGGAAGTTCTCAAATCAATGACCTCAGGTTCCAAATTAAGAAGTTGGAAAAAAAGAACAAATTAAATCTATGTTATCACTATAAAAAATTCATAGTTACAATAAATGAAATAGATAACACATAATAATAGAGTAAAATTAATAAAACAGAACAGTAGTTCTTAGAGAAGATAAATAAAATTGATAAGCCTTCTGTGAGACTTGTCATAAAAGAAGAGGAAAGATAAGAACTACCAGTAACAGAAGTGAAAGAAGTGACATCATTATAGATTCTAGAGACGTTTAAAAGGAAATAAGACAATATCATAAACAATGCTGCATCTGTAAATTGAAAACATAGAAAACGTTGACACATTCATTGAAAAACAACTACCATTCTCAACAGGAAGAAAATGATCATTTGTACAGTCCCATATCATTAAAAATTGATCTTTTAGTTAAACATTTTCTCACAAATAAAACAAGTCAAGATGGCTTCAATAGTCAATTCTATCAAACATTTAAAATAGAAATAATGCTAATTCTACATCAATTCTTCCAAAAAGTTGAAGTAGGGCAAGAAATACCCATCTCAATCAAACAGGCTGGCATTACTCTGGTATCATAAACAGAAAAAAATATTCAGACAAATATTCCTTACAGACATGAATTCAACATTTCTAAACAAAATTTTAGTTAACAGAAACCAACAGTTATATAAAAAGGTTGAACAAGGACTGGTTGTCCTAGAAATGCAAAGGTGTTTACACTTTAAAAAACAGGCAATGTAAGTCACCATATTAACAATCTAAAGAAGAGAAATCATATGAACATTCTGATCATCTCCTGAAGATGCTGATGAAACATTTGACAAGATCCAATATTCATTCCTAATCTTTAAAAAAGTACTCACCAAACTAGAAAAAAAAAGAAAATTCCTTATTTTTTTCAAGAGCATCTTCAAAAATTCTATAGCTAATATCATACTTACTGGAATAAGAGATTATATAAAGATATTTGGTTTTAACACTTCTAATCAGCATTGCCAGCAAAATCAGGCAAGAAAAAGAAAAAAAGCCATTCAGGTTAGAAAATGTCTTTATTAACAGGTGACTCTCAATTGTGTAGAAAAAAATAGTCTTTATTCACAGATGACTCTCAACTGTGTAGAAAATCCAATGGAATCTATATAAAAGCTACCAATAGATAAGTTTGGCAAGGGTACAGGATAAAAGATGAATATGTAAAATATATTCATACAGTGGCAATGAACAATTGAAAAATAAAATTAACATTTACAGTAGCATCTGAAAACATTAACAATAGTCTTTTTTAAAAAAGGTTTTAGAAACATTTTATATCTATATGCAAAAGAGGGAGAAGAAGAAGGAAAAGGAATTAAAAGAAGGTAACAAGGAAGAAAGAAAGGAAGGGAGAGAGAGAAAGAGGGAGAGAAGGAAAGGAAAAAGAAAAATAATTTCAATCTAAATCACATCATATATAAAAATTAACTAAAAATAGATTCTATAATTTAAAACCTAAAACTATAAAACTTCTAAAACAAGATGTAGGAGGAAATTTTCATGACCTTGGGTTAGGAAAATATTTCTTAGATATGAAAACAAAAGCAACGTCATAAAAGGAAACACTAATACAGTGATAAATTGAACTTCATCAAAATTAAAATTTCTGCTCTTCTAGAGTGGATGCAAAGACAAGCGCCAGGAAGGAAGGAAATATTTCCAAAGCATATATCTCATAAAATGATACTACCTACCTAATGGAATTGTTTAAATTAAAAAGAATGACTACATCAAATACTGGTGCTAATATGAAGGAACTTTGATATCTTGTTGATGGAAGTATAAAATGATACAACTATTTTGGAAAACAATCTCACAATTTCTTAAGATGCCAACATATATCCGTCATACGATTCAGCCATTCAAATCATGGTGGATTACCCAAGAGAAAGAAATACCTGTATCCATACAAAAACTTCTGCACTAATGTTTGCAGCAGTTTTATTTGTAAGAGCCAAACTTGGAAACAAGCCAAACCTGGGAACAACCCAAATCACATTAATGAACAAAGAACCTATAATACAGCCATACAATGGAATACTACTGTGCAATAAAAAGAAATGGCCTATTTACACATATAGAAAATGGATGAATATTCAAATAATTATGTTGAGTGAAAGAAGCCAGACTCCCGGAGTCCCCTCTCCCAAAAAAACCCAACACATACTGCATTATTCTATTTATATAGATTTTGAGGATACACAAATGTATGTATAGTACTGAAAAGCGAAACAGTGTTCTGGGGACTAGGTCAGGTAGAGAAGGCTAGGAGTGAGGGATTACAAAGCAATCTTTTCAACAAGAAAAACTGGGGGTTGAAGGATTTAATCATTATTTTGATTGTAGTAATGATTTCACTGATGTGCAAATATGTAAAATCTTGCCAAGTTGTGCACATTTTACATGTGTAATTTCAGCTCAATAAAGCTGTTAAATTAAAAAAAAAGTAAAGTGGTAATTTAATAGCCCAGTGAACCAGCACTCATGTGTTAAAATTTAGAACTTGCTTTTAAGTATAACGGACCTCTATAATAACTCCATTAAATACATAAAGTAAGTATTTCCATTTTTCTGGGATAGCTAAGGATCTAGGGAAACTGCTAACAACTTGTAACAACCAAGTTCAGAACTAGATCAATTACTGCAATTTAATTGTATTTTTCACACTATTCACTTTGTAGACATTTTATGATTCTTTTAGAAACTAAACTATCCACATACCTTGAATTCACAGATAGATTTAAATATATTAACATTTTAAAAGAAATTTGCAATATATTAACACTTCCCTTAAACACAGATAACAACATTCAAATATGCTTCATATTGGATCATTTTTAAAATACTGAAATTATACTACCACTATAAAGCCTAAATGAACTAGGTCTGCACAGAATTCATTCGTTCGCTCAACAAGTATTTTTGAATACCTATTCTATGTGTTGCTTCTGTCATGGTATAGCATCTTATATAAAATTATCTGATGGTGAAGTCTAACAAGTATTCTGTGGAATTGGACAGTACATTTAGGCAATTTAATCATGTCAAGTCTCATACCTAATTTTTCTTTGGTAAGTTAGATGATTTATTAAAGTGATTCTCAAACTTTAGCAGCATCAAAGTTTACTAGACGGTTTAAAAAACAGACTGCAGGATAGATGCAGCAGCTCACACATGTAATCCTAGCTCCTTGGAGGATCACTTAAGGCCAGGAGTTAGACACCAACCTGGGAAATATAGTAAGACCCCATCTCTACAAAAAATTAGAAAATTAGCTGAGTATGGTGGTACACTTCTGTAGCCCTAGTTACAATGGGAGTCTGAGGTGAAAGGATCACTGGAGTCCAGGAGTTTGAGGCTGTGATGAGCTGTGATCATACCACTGAACCCCTGCCTGGGTGACAGATTGAGACCCTGTCTATATAAAAGACAAGCAAACAAACAAAAATCAGACTGCTGGGCCCCAATCACAGAGTTTCTGATTAGGATGTCTGAGTTGAATCCAATAAATTTGCATTTCTAAGTTTCCTGGTGAAGCTGATGCTGCTAATCCAGGAACCATACTTTGAGAACCATTCATTTACTGGAAATCATTTTTAACTGATATGTGAAAAATTAAGAACAGAGTTCATAGTTCTAAGTGTAAAGGAAAGGTGCCTCAATGGAAAATAAATAAATATTACCTAGGAAGCACCTATAATTTATCTTAAATCTCACCTCTCATAATGGATCTAAATCATAAATGTGAAACTCTATAGTTAAACTAAGTCAGTGCTATTAAAGTTGGCAATTATACTTGCAAAATTTCTTTTACAAGTACTGGGATAAAATTTCTATAATCCTCAAATATTATTTCCCCAGTTAATGGAAGAGCCATATTAAAGCAGTTTTGATGGGGGGAATGATTATTGTATGTTTGAGCATCCTTGTGGCTTGAGCCATCTGTATCTCTACTCTAAGAATATTAAAATATCACAGCAGAGCAACAGGACTAGATGAAACCCTTCTGGCATAAAACATTCAGGCAACACTCAACAAATAGGGCATCTCCACTAGGATTTATACACCAGCAAATATGTTCCCTGAGTTCCCATGAGGAGAATAAAAGAGATGACTGGAACTTACAGAAAGGTAATAAAGTCAGTCACATAATATGAGAATCCTTTTCATAAATGAAAACAGTTATATAATGAAAGGGTCATAGCAAAATTCAATAAAGATGGTGAATTATTTGGTAATCTTCCTCTGATTTCTATCTCACTGAAATAAACTAGCTGGTGGTGACAAACAGGAATACTGTCCACCAAAGTGTTCAGTGGATTCCATACCTTTAACAAAATGGTGTGATAAAAATATTGTTAGAATAACAGAGCAGCTGTTGCATCAAAATTATCTTTAGCTAGCGATCTTCCCTGAAATTATCATGTAGGCGAAAACATTTCATTAGAAAACTAAACTACACGCCAAAGTTGTGTTGGCTGTCTCTTCATCAGTCCGTTCACCGATCCATCTTCTCACTCACATACCTACAAAGCTACCTACCACTTTTAAAAAAGTACCATTTATGTATAATACATGACATCCAAAATGATCTGCGGTTATTTGGTTAAAGCCAATGAAGCTGCCCAGTGGATGGATTTCAAATACCTCATTTGAAATTTAAGCCAAGGGGGCCGGGCGCGGTGGCTCAAGCCTGTAATCCCAGCACTTTGGGAGGCCGAGACGGGCGGATCACGAGGTCAGGAGATCGAGACCATCCTGGCTAACACGGTGAAACCCCGTCTCTACTAAAAAATACAAAAAAACTAGCCGGGCGAGGTGGCGGGCGCCTGTAGTCCTAGCTACTCGGGAGGCTGAGGCAGGAGAATGGCCTAAACCCGGGAGGCGGAGCTTGCAGTGAGCTGAGATCCGGCCACTGCACTCCAGCTCGGGCGACAGAGCGAGACTCCGCCTCAAAAAAAAAAAAAAGAAATTTAAGCCAAGGGAACTGTGTCACGATAAGGGCCATATATTAAATATTGAAGGCTAGAAGAACCCTCCCATTAAGAATGGACATTCTTTAGGCACATATTATGTCATCATATTCAGGCTCTGGCTGAACATATGACTCACTGAATATACTAACTTCTACCTAAACTCAGGCAATCAAGATCTAAAAATAGGAGAGGAGGAAAAACAGCATCACAGTATATTTTAATTGCTTCTGACAGTTGAGAACATAATTTTAATGTGGTTAAAATATATTATAAATTCCTGAAAACCCAGAATTACCAAGTGTTAATTTGGAATAATAATTTGAGAGTCAAGTATTTAGGTTCAATATATAAAATAGAGAAAAAAATATTGCTTTGTTTTGATCTAAACTCCCTCAGAGAAACATACAAGGGACGTGTATGTGGAAATAACAAACCTTATCATCTTTTCATATTTTTCCAAATGCTATTTTTAACACAATCACATGGCCTCTATGTTCTTAACTGAGTAATACTGTGAACATCTGTCTCTCTCTAGAGCCTTTTGTAAATGTGCAAAATATCTTGCATATATGCTACTTATCAGATGATGAAAATTACCTGACAAATCAGCAGGAAGGATGAGAGACTTGACAAAATATATTTACTAACAGGGAATTTATAAATCCCAAACTCTAACATTACAACAATTGACACACTTGGGAATGAATCTCAGGAGTTGACAAGATGGTAACATTACTGTATTATTCCCTTCTCACACTGATATGAAGAAATACCCAAGGCTGGTTAATTTACAAAGGAAGTAGGCTTAATTGACTCATAGTTCCACATGGCCAGAAGGCCTCAGGAAGTTTACAATCATGGCAGAAGGGGAAGCAAACACGTTCTTCTTCACAAGGTGCCAGGAGAGATAAGTGCCAAGCAAAGGGGGAAAAGTCCCTTATAAAACTATAACATCTCATGAGAACTCACTCACTATCATGAGAACAGCATGAGGGTCACTTCCCCCATGATTCCCTTACCTCCTACCAGGTCCCTCTCATGACACTTGGGAATTATGGGAACTACAATTCAAGATGAGATTTGGGTGGGACCAGCCAAACCATATAAATTCCTATCTTGTGGAATTAACCAAGGCCCATAAGATGCTTCAGTAACAAAATACAATGTCACTTGCATAAAACATTTATTTGCATAAAAGAAAATAAATAGGAGTTAATAGGTCTGTGAGTTGTGAGCTGAGTAAAAGAAGAAACAGCATGTTTTAAAGAACTGCTTCTAAAATGTAATAATTTTGTGACATTGATCAGGTCACTAAACTTTTCTGAGTCTATATTTTTCTTATTTGAGAAACAGAAGAGCAATGAAATCAATTATAAGGAGTATTAAATAGAATAAAATAGGTAAAATTATTTTAAAAGCTTCCTCTGCATAAATAATATTCATTATCCAATTATATTATGATCTAAGTGATGGAAGGCAGAAGTCTTGGTATTATAAATAATGACAAAAATATCTTACACTCAATATGCATTATTTTTCACTAAGTATTGTTCCAAGTACTTTACATATACTAAATACATTAACATAGGAGCAGTTATATTATGCCCATTTTACAGATAAGGAATCAAAGGTATTAGTAAATGTTGGCTCCAGAGTCTGAACTCTCAACCACGCCAATTTTATTAGTCTAATTTAATAAACAAAGCTATAAAATAAATGCATGTTGATTACAATATGTAATAATAACCTTTTAGAAATTTATGTTACAAATGGAAAAAAATCACTACTGAGAAAACATGGTATTTAATATTTAGTAAGTAATTTTCAAATCTATGTATATTTTTGTTGGCATAAATATTTAACACAAGAAATTCTTACCTGACTTTTGAAACTATTTATCAGTTGTCAATCTATCTGTGATCATTCGTTTTAGGAGTGACTAAGTTAGAATATTAAAATTATTCTGAATTTTCTTCAAAAATGTCCACAAAGAAATGTAAATTTTCATTTCAAAATTAATGTTTTCATAGCTGTCTGATTTCTTTCAAAAGTCAGTTTTACCCCAAAAGAGAACTGTTCTGAATATGAAGCATAATTAATTTTTATAGTAAGAGTATTCACATGAGGCCATAAAGAAGAGTCAAAAAATAACATGTTTATATTCTGCTCAGCACCTTATATACCAATGGACCAGCACACCCCAGGTTGACTACTTTGATATCAGCATAAGAATAGGCTGCTGGATGTGTGTGCTACCATTATCCAATTTTACAACAAAAATACTTATTAACTTCAGAGAGATAAAGTCAACTTTTCCAAGGTCACAAAACCAAATAGCAAAGCTAGGATGAAATCCAAATGCCAAACTCTTAATCACCTTGATGAACTCAGTTAATCCTACAATTACAAGATGATCTTTCATAAAAATAATGGCAAGATAAATCACAGGGGAAAATATCTGTTTATGTATGTACTGGCTTGCTTTCTGCAGATGATTGGTAAAGGCAGAACAACTTTGGAAAATCTAGAGACTATTCTTTTTCTAATCAACAGAGATCAAATTTTGTGAGGCTATTTCTACACATATAGTGAATCTCTCTGTACTCTCTTTTTTGATAGATACAAATTGAGTTTTTTAATGTTAATTATATGTTGAGTTAAAAGAGATATGAGAACTCATATAAAACAAAAATTACTAATCTGAGATAGAAAAAGAAAGGCCCAATATTAAGAAGCCAATGAACATTCTCTTAAATAAAACATGGAGACAGAAAAGAAATACAAAATACATTAACAACATTTTGAAAGTAATTGATATGAAAACAGTATCCCCAAGATGGGCTAAGTCAGAAATTATGTTTGTAGGTAAATTCATGACTTCAGATATTTCATCATCAAAATAAGAAAAGAAAAAATAAGTACTGTGCTTATAATTTAAAAAATACCCTGGGGAGGGGAAGCAGGGAGAGCACAGTCACTGTAAATTTAATCTCTCTTTTAGCTCAACTAAGCTACCTTAGCGATAATAGAATATGCAAGTGTAAATGGGATTCTGATGTGCCCCAGTAACTAGTTTGGGGAAAAGAAAATTAAAAGACTCTACTGGCATTTGCAACAAAATTACAGAATAAGTAACTCAGCAATAAAGATGTCCAAGAACTTTTTCCTCTATGGTACATGCACATTCTTAAAAGTTATAAAATAATAGCATGTAATAACAGCAATAATTATACATAACATTATCCCCACATGATTTGATGAAAATAATTTAATCCAAGTGGTGATTAGTCAAAATGACAAAGTGGTCAAAACACATTCCAAGTACCTAACTTCCAAACAGATGCCCGATATAGCAATTACTTAATCTTCATACATCTTTAATAGTTTTTGTTTGTTTTCAGTATTTTTCAGATTAGTTTTTGCCTTTTTCCTAAGAATTTCTGCTAATTCTACTTGTTTGAGCTATTTGAAATAGAGAAATTTGAAAGTAACCTAAATACTCATGGGAAGCCTACTGCACTCTTACTTAATTTGTAGAAGTAGAAAACTTCCAGGTCGAGTGGACAAATGAATAATTTAAATTATAAAAATAGAGAATCATGGCCCCTCAATCAATTTAGGACTTGAACCAGTTTATAGACCCAGAACCCCTTGAATAAAGGGAAGGCCAGGTCTACTCGAGGAAGGACTCCACTACATTACCGACAAATTATGATGTTAACCTTTTTCCCATCCTTCCCCAACAGGACCTCCAATCTTTTACCAGAGTAACTGTGCATTGGGGAAAGAGGAATGTTCAGACTTTCTGGGGATTACTGTACACTAGATCTGAGTTGACGTTCATTCCAGGGGACCAAAATGTCATTGTGGTCCTCTGGTTAAAGCAGGGGCTTACAGAGGTCAGGTAATTAATGGAGTTTTAGCTCAGATCCTACTTAGTGGGTCCAGTGGGTCCCTGAACTTATTCTGTGGTCATTTCCCCAGTGCCAGAATGTGTAATTGGCATAGACATACTTAGCAGCTGGCAGAATCCCCACATTGGCTCCCTGACTGGTAAGATGAGAGCCATTATGGTGGGAAAGGCTAAATGGAAGCTTCAGAGCTACCTCTACTTAGAAAAAGTGTAAATCAAAAACAATATTGCATCCCTGGAGCGATTGCAAAGATTAGTGCCACTATCAAGGACTTGAGAGACTCAGGGGTGGTGATTCCCACCACATCCCTGTTCAACTTTCCTGTTTGGCCTGTTCACAAGACAGATGGATGTTGGATAATGACAGTACATTATAATAAGCTTAACCAAGTGGTGACTCCAGGTGAAACTGCTGTACCAGATGTGGTTTCATTACTTGAGCAAATTACCACATCTCTTGGTACCCAGCATGCAGCCATTGATTTGGCAAATGCTTTTTTCTCCATTACTGTCCATAAGGCCAACCTGAAGTAATCTGCCTCCTGCCTCAGGGGTATATCAACTCTCCAGCTTTGTGCCAGAATCTTGTTTGCAGAGATCTTGGTCACTTTTCCCTTCTACAAGATATCACGTGGGTCCGTTACATTGATTACATTATGCTGATTGGATCCAGTGAGCAAAAAGTAGCAAACACACTGGAGTTATTATGAGACATTTGTGTGCCAGGGATGGGAAATAAATCTGACTAAAATTCAGGGGCCTTCTACCTCAGTAAAATTTCTAGGGGTCCAGTGATGAGGGGCCTGTGAAGACCTTTCTTCTAAGGCAAAGGATAAGTTCCCGCATTTGGCCCCTCCTACAACCAAGAAAGAGTCACAACACCTAGTGGGCCTATTTGGATTTTGGAGGCAACATAGTCTTCATTTGGGTGTGTTACTCTGGTCCATTTATCTAGTGACCCGAAAGGATGCCAGTTTTGAGTCAGGTCCAGAACAGAAGGCTCTGAAACAGGCCTAGGCTGCTGTGCAAGCTGCTCTGCCACTTGGGACATATGATCCAGCAGATCCAATGGTGCTTGAGGTGTCAGTGACAGATAGGGATGCTATTTGGAGGCTTTGGCAGGTCCCCATAGATGGATCACAGCAAAAGTCTCTAGGATTTGGAGGAGGGCCCTGCATCTTCTGCAGATAACCACCCTCCTTTCGACAGACAGTTCTTGGCTTGTTATCGGGCTTTGATAGAAACTGAATGTTTGACTATGGGTCATCAAATCACCATGTGACCTGAATTGCCTATCATGAACTGGGTGCTTTCTGACACATCTAACCATAAAGTTGGGCTTGTGTAGCAACATTCCATTCCATCATCAAAGGGAAGTGGTAAATATGTGATCAGGCTTGAGCAGGTCCTGAGGAAACAAGTGGGTTTCATGAGGAAGTGGTTCAAATGCCCATAGTTCCCACTACTGCTATCCCACTTTTTCCCCCTCAGCCTGCACTGATGGCCTCATGAGAAGTTCCCTTTGATCAGTTGATATAGGAAGAGAAGACTAGGGTGTGGTTTATGAGTGGTGTCTGCATACCGTGGCTCTGCATAATATGCAGACACCACCTGAAAGTGGACAGCTGCAGCACTACAGCCCTGTTTTAACCAGTGTCCACTCGGGTGACTGGAGGCCAGTTTTAAACAAGGCCAGTTTCATAAACATCATCAGAGCACTTTAGAATAAACTCTAATTTTCTTTTAAAAATGTTTTATTTTTTACATTTTTAAAAATTTATTTATTTATTTATTTACTTTTTGACCTTTTTTTAAAAAAATTATACTTTAAGTTCCAGGGTACATGTGCACAACGTGCAGATTTGTTACATAGGTATACATGTGCCATGTTGGTTTGCTGCACCCATCAACTCATCATTTACATTAGATATTTCTCCTAATGCTGTCCCTCCCCTAGCCCCTCAACCCCCGACTGGCCCCAGTGTGTGATGTTCCCCACCCTGTGTCCATGTTCTCATAGTTCAACTCCCACCTATGAGTGAGAACATGCGGTGTTTGGTTTTCTGTTCTTGTGATAGTTTGCTGAGAATGATGGTTTCCAGTTTCATCCATGTCCCTACAAAGGACATGAACTCATCCTTTTTTATGACTGCATAGTACTCCATGGTATATATGTGCCACATTTTCTTAATCCAGTCTATCATTGATGGATATTTGGGTTGGTTCCAAGTCTTTGCTATTGTGAACAGTGCCACAATAAACATACATGTGCACGTGTTTTTATCATAGAATGATTTATAATCCTTTGGGTATATGCCTAGTAATGAGATTGCTGGGTCAAATGGTATTTCTTGTTCTAGATCCTTAAGGAATCACCACACTGTCTTTCACAATGGTTGAACTAAAAAGGTTTTATAAGACATGCCACAAAATGTATTCTGCACCCTTTAATCCCACCTACTGTCTTTTAAATGGTATAGCCAGCCTCTGAATATCTTAGATATACTGAGATTCATAATTTTTTAAAAAATTTATACCACTCAGCAAATTACATTTGTTCAGAGTTGTGTTTAATTTTTCAGAGAGCATTAGGCCATAAATATGAGAAAATTTGAAACTTATCACTGATAGTGTCACTCGAGGGGATGCATTTGACATGATTGTATTCAGGTATGGAAATCCTACAGTGCTATTTGACATGAGGCAGTCTGGGGCCTGTGAACATTTATGAATATTGCTCCTTTTGTTGTTATGTACTGTTTTGTTGACACATTTGCATTTATCAATTAAAATACAAACAAATGAGATATATTCCCTGTAAAACAACTGCTCTTTTGAAACTTGGTAACATGCAGAATAGATAAAGTCCTATCACACTAATTCATTGATTTCCCCCCCCCTTGTACTTGCCCTTTTCATTGTATATGTTTAAACTGCTTTGGCAAAGGTTACAAGTAACTTCAAAATTGTTAAATTTGATGGACACTTTTCTGCTCTCATCTTACTTGACAGCTTTGTAACGACATGGGGACTCTAACTATCAGTACCCCCAGGGGTCTGAGCATAGCCTCCTACTTTTGCCTAAGACTGAGCTTGTTCATCTCCTTGGCTTCAAGTATCATATAGTAAATGTATACTTAGAACCTCGATCTTGAGTACCAATTTCAAGAAATTTATAACTTCCTACAAGAGAGAAGTTGCTCATAGTTCTGTAATGCCTGTAAGATAAAGTCCAAGGTGTTTTTGACATGGATACATGGTTCTTGTGTAATCCTATTTCCAAAAACCACTCTCTGAGAGCTCCCATCAACAGACATCACTTTAAACCAGGTGCTGTGGGCTCACAAAAACATACAGAGATTCTTATCATGCAAACCTGTTTTGCGTCTTATTAACGTATTCCACTTTTCCTGGAATGTCCTCTACTTAATTCAATAGGAACTTGCTTAATTTAAGAATCAGCTCTATCATGAAACCTTTTCTGAACTATCCTACACACACACACACACCCACACCCACACACCACCTTTATCTAATCATCTGTTGATGGACACTTAGGTTGATTCCATTTCTTTGCTATTGTAAATAATAATATAAATACACAAGTGCAGGTATCCATTTTATATGATTTCTTTTCCTTTGGGTAGATACTTAGTACTGGGATTGCTGAACTGAATGGTAGTTCAATTTTTAATTTTCTTTATAAATCTCCATACTGTCTTCCATAGAGGTTGCACAAATTTACCTTCACACCAGCCATGTATAACTGTTCCTTTTTCCTTGAATCCTTGCCAACATTTGTTATTATTTTGAGTTGTTAATAATAGCTCTTCTGACTGGTGTAAGGTTATATCACATTGTGATTTTAATTTGCATTTCTCTGATAATTAGGGGTATTGAACTTTTTTTTCATATGTTTCTTGGTCACTTGTTTTTCTTTTCTTGAAAAATGTTCATGTCCTTTACCCACTTATTAATAAGGTTTTAACTTCGTATCACTGAAAGAGGCCCTGAAGAGGGTAAGAGAGCCAGTCTTGAATTGCCCATGCCATGCCTCCCAAAACCCTGGCAGCAGCAGCAACTGTGTGGCAGGGAAAGAAAATCTGTGTGCTTGGGAGAGGAAGAGGGCAGTGATTATGAAACTCTGTATTGGAACTTAGTGCTGCCTTGTCACATTAGAAAGTAATACTGAGAACTCAGCTGGCTTCCATAGTGGGGGGATTTAGACCCCCAGAGGGGAAATGTCCATTCTAGTTGTCAGAACCTTAGTTTCAGTAAGCCTTGCCATCCTTGGCTAAAGTGCTCTAGGGTCCTCAGTGAACTTGAAAGGTAGTCTATGCCACCAGCACTGAAACTTCTGGGCAAGTCTTGATGCTATGTTGGGCTTAGAGCCAGTGAACTTGGGGGGCAAACAACCCAGTGAGATACTAGCCAGGACAGCCAAGGTAGTGCTTGCACCACCCATCCCCTGCCCCAGGCAGCACAGTCAACAGCTTCAAAAGAAACTCCTTCTTTCCACTTGAAGACAGGAGAGGGAAGAGTAAAGAGGACTTTGTCTTATGACTTGGTTACCAACTCATCCATAGTAGGATACAGCACTGGACACAATCCTGATGTCCTCATTCCAGGCACTAGCTCTTGGATGACATTTCTAGACACATTCTGGGTCAGGAGGGAACCTGCTGCCTTGAGAGGAAGGACCTGTCCTGGAAGAATTCTTCACCTGCTGACTAAAGAGCCTTTGATCCTAAATAAGCAGCAGGTGTAGCCAGGAAGTACTCACCTTGGGCCTTGGGTGAGACTCAGAGATGTGCTGGCTTCAGATATGATCCAGAATATTCCAAGCTGTAGTGGCTACAGAGAGGGACTCCTCCTTGAGTAAAGGAGAGGGAAGAGTAGAGGGGACTTTGTCTTAAAGCTTAGATACCAGCTCAGCCACAGTGGGGTAGAGCATCAAGCAGTCTCTTGGGGTCCCCAATTCCAGGTCTTGGCTATTGGATGGCATTTCTGAACCTGCTCTGGGCCAGCAGGGAGTCTACTGCCCTGAAAGGAAAGTTCTAGGCATGGCAGCATTTACCACAAGCTGACTGAAGAGGCCGTGGGTCTTGAGTGACCATTAGCAGTAGCTTGGCAGTATTTGCCATGGGCCTAGAGCAGTGGTGGCCGCGGGGAGAGACTCCATTTCTTATGAAAAAGGAGGGAAATGTGGGCAGAACTTTATCTTGTGTCTTAGGTACCAATACAGTTGCAGTAGAATAGAACACCAGGTAGATTTCTAAGGTTTCCAGTTCTAGACCCTGGCTCCCAGACAGCATCTCTGGACCTGCCTAGGGCTAGGGAAACTACTTTGTTAAAGGATGGATGGGTTCACCACCTGCTGATTGTAGAACCCTAGGGTGTTGAGCAAAGATAGGCAGTAGCCAGACAGTGCTTACCAAGAGCCTTAGATGAAACTCAGTGCTGGGCTGGCTTCAGAGACAAACTAGCACAGTTCCAGTGATGAAGGCCACAAAAGTACTTGGGTCACCCCTCCCTCAGCTCTAGGCAGCTCACCACAGACAGACTTCATTTGATTGGGGGAAAGTAAGGGAAGGGCTGGTATATTTTGCCTCCTTCCTAAGAAGAATGTATTTTCTATGAAAGGCTTCTTCCTCATTTCAAAGTTTTCCATTCTTCATAAAGCTAGACAGATCTCTTCTTTTCTTATTTTATTTGTGATCCCTGAGATTACTGATGCAATAGTTCCTTATTCAGAGAGAAACTTCCAAACTCAGTTTAGCTTTAGAACCATGATTTATTTAAATTTATATACAGGTTTCCCTGGCTGATCAACAATGAAACATACACCTTTTAGTGGCTTGAGTTATTTAGTTCTATCTTTTCCACTTATCAAACCAGGTTTCCTATGCATGGCTGAATAAGTCATTAAATAATGCTTCACCATCTTTCACAATAAGGTAAGCAAATAGCTGGTAATTAGGGAGCTATTGTCTTACTCTCGCCAACTCCTAATTAGAATAATTTAAATTGGTGTGGTTTAGAGTAGGAGGACATGGTGGAAAGTGAGTCTCCTTACTTTATTTTTATTTTTATTTTTTTTTGTTGAGACGGAGTGTTGCTCTATCACCCAGGCTGGAGTGCAGTGGCCGGATCTCAGCTCACTGCAAGCTCTGCCTCCCGGGTTCCCGCCATTCTCCTGCCTCAGCCTCCTGAGTAGCTGGGACTA
>NW_012115611.1:1905965-1913131 GCF_000951035.1 Colobus angolensis palliatus
CGCCAACTCGCTCGGCTAGATTTTTGTATTTTTTTAGTAGAGACGGGGTTTCACCGTGTTAGCCAGGATGGTCTAGATCTCCTGACCTCGTGATCCGCCCGTCTCGGCCTCCCAAAGTGCTGGGATTACAGGCTTGAGCTACCGCGCCCGGCCTGAGTCTCCTTACTTTAAATACAACTTCAGATTCAAAACCTACAGTACTGAAATATAATCATATACATAATTGTCATGTGTATACTGAAAGTGTTTTGAAGATAGAGATACTCATAATTCTATGTGCTACCAATGTTGCTTCAATTTGAGTATTGAGCCCTATTAGGAGGATGGGCTTTCAAAAGAAATAAAAAACAAACTTTGGCCATTATTAAACTCCCTTTTAAACATAAGAGTGAAAAAAGTATATATTGCCAAGCACTTCAGAGGCAAATGAAGCTTAAAACATAAAACTGGTCAGTTTTATCTCTGAGTTGGTCAAATAAAATAATCCTTACTTTAAAATCTCAATAATATATTAATAGGTTACACACTGATAGTCTGACATGTAATTTGAAAAATGGTTTTTATTACACTTTTTTTTTTTTTTTTACATTTTATAAATTAAAATTCAAATTGAAACAACTCTTATTTAATACTTTCTTATTTTCTGTTAGACTCTGCTGGGTTGTAATTTTTACTAATTTGTCCTAATTTTTCTCTCTGGAGCCACACAGAACAAATCTACCGTCTTCAATTATTTGAAGGATTTTTACTTGTTAGAAGGTATATTTGTCTTTCAAATCTAACATTTATAGTTTCCATATAACACTTCAAGATTCCTTCAACATTCTGGTTATGATTTTCTGTAAAGTCTCTCACTCACTGATTGACTATTCACTGATCATAAAATTGGTTCATTTATTCAATCATGTGATTATCAATTAGTTAACATCTGCCAGGGACCATGGGTTGTGCTGAGAAGCTACTGACAGTAGTCAATTACTAAGGCTAAAACAACTGTATCTGTCTCATATTTTCCCCATCTTTTATAGAATTAGCAACTTTTTTAATGTCCCTTTACATGATTCTAATGCAGAAACAGTTACTTCCTGGCATCTAAATGGTTACAAATCTTTCTCATCTTATTAGTGTCTCACAAGGTAGAGACTATTAGTTGATAATATAATTATAGTTAAGAGCATGAAATAATGAGCAGGACTAGGTTCAAATCTCAACTCTTCCCCTTACTCCCTATAGAATTATGGACATATGACTCTGGGCTCATTTTCCCACCTGTAACATGGGGATATAATCAGTAGCTACCTTATAAGGTTGTTGTGAGAGTTCCTGTGATTGGATATTTCAGTCTACTTTCATTGGCCATGCAGGTGGTAAAAAGATCTTTGTGTTCCTGTAAATAGGTAGACTGACAATCCAACTATTCATCATGTAAGCTTTTTCTCTTTTAGAATGTGTTTTAATAGGTATTTTACTGAAAATGTAGGAGAGGTGACTTTTAGGAATGAGACACCATTTAAGTCAAAAATTTAATGATCTCTAAATTTCTTTTAATGATCTCTCTCTCTGTTACTCTTCCTTGAATATTCTCTTATATGGTGAATGTAGAAGTAACACTGTCTCTTAAAATAAAAATCTCATTTCATATCTGTTAGATAAGTCAACTGCTTTAATTTTGTTTTTTTGTTCAGCTTGATAAATTGAAGTCATATATTTCTAAATATATTTTTAAGGTAGACATTTACAAGCAGGACAGAATTAATCTTTCCTTCTTCCAGATGTAACCAATTACAGGAACACAATAAAAAATCAACAAATTAAAATCATAACCCAGCCAACATACAGATTAATATAAAATTAAAGGCAAATTTGAAGTAGTTACATTCTGCTTATATGCTTAACATGATTATAATTTATTTGTTTTAGATAATTCCTATGCAGTGACATAACAAAGTTTCAGAAAATAACTTATTCCTATATAGACATCATAAATATAATGTGTGTGACTATCACTGCATGATAAATAGGACCTTTTATATTCATGAAGTAGGATGTCAGACTCAACTGACAAATGTGTATCATATTCAATGTATTTATTCCAAGGCTTGTTAAAATTACTCCATCTTGCTGCAGATGGATAAAATAACAACCACTTCTATGTTTTATGGATTAAAACAGTGTGAGATGATGGCTTTAAATTTCCTATGTTTACAAGTTTATTAAAACCCCACAACAAGTTATACATTTGATTAAAGATTTATAGAAGACACACTGGACTGCATTCTTACAGGTAAATGTCATTCATGAGGAACTCTCTAAACATTGCAAGTACTCTGACAACATCCATCACAGCTACAGAGAGGTAAGTTCCAAGGTGAAAAAACTGTAGTCATGAAAAATATAACACCGGAACAAAAGGAATAAGTCATTAGATTCAAAATACATAAATGCAACTATATTTTTTGATAGAGTGGGTTAAATTAAAATAGCAATAAAAGGGAACTTAAGAAGAGCAGAATCTTTTTAATGGCTTAAATATCTTAACCACTTGCAAGTTTAAAAGGAACACAGATTTAAAATATTTTTAAAATACGTCAAATAAAGAAGCAGTGACAAAATAATGCTCTTTAAGGTGCTTTACTGAACTGTTTTGTCCAATAAGATGGCCACCACTCAATAGACTATTTAAATTTAAATGAATTGAATTAAAATGTCATTACAAATATTTTTTCACTTTTTTTTTTTTTTTTAAGACGGAGTCTCGCTCTCTCGCCCAGTCTGGAGTGCAGTGGCCGGACCTCAGCTCACTGCAAGCTCCACCTCCTGGGTTTACGCCATTCTCCTGCCTCAGCCTCCCGAGTAGCTGGGACTACAGGCGCCTGCCACCTCGCCCGGCTAGTTTTTTGTATTTTTTAGTAGAGACGGGGTTTCACTGTGTTAGCCAGGATGGTCTCGATCTCCTGACCTCGTGATCCGCCCGTCTCGGCCTCCCAAAGTGCTAGGATTACAGGCTTGAGCCACCGCGCCCGGCCATTTTTTCACTTTTACAAGCCATATATCACATGCTCTATAGACATATGTGGCTAGTGACTATTGTGTTAGGTAGTGCAGACAGATTGTTTTCATCAGCACAGTTTTATTGGAGAATGGTATTCTAGAATTTTAAGAAAATACTATATAATAGAATTGTGATTATCACCTGTAGGCAATGTTCTAAACGTTTAATATGATGTTTAAAAACTGAGGAAAATTAGCTGAGATTATTTGTATATAATTAGTTGAAAGAACACCTGTGCGTTTTCTACTGGACACATATTTGTGCATAACTACTAAATCCAGATAATTTTTTAAAAGCTAGTTTAATCGCTTATGGCCATCATTTTTAATTCCAAAATGCTCAGAAGGGATACAGCTATGTCTATAAAAACTAATGAATAAAGAAATAAAAACAGGTTAAATTATTCATTTCACAGCCCTTCACACGAGAAGATAAATTTAAAGTTAGGGCCACAGTCGTGGTAGAATCATGCCCTTTAATGAGTAAGTAGAGACGTAAGGTAAGGTGAGAAAATTGAGGCAGTAAATTGGGGACCTAATGATAGTTTGCTGCAGCTCACCAAGAATCATCCAGAGGCCCGCTGCACAGTGCAGGATTCAAGAGTATGTGTTCTGTAATCAGATACCTGTGCTGCTGAACTAAAGTATATAATCTTAGTTAAGTTACTTAAATTCTTGATTCATTAGTTTCTTCATCTGTAAAAGGAGAATAAAAATACTACGTTTTTCATTACAATTGTTATGAAGATAACTAATAGGGAAGATAACAATTGTTAATGAGCAATGGTATTTATAAAGAAACTTTTATTGACATAATTGTAATTTTACTATATTAATATATTGATTTATATGTTAATATATAATTAATAATATACAGATGCTCCTCAGCTTACAATGAGGTTATGTCCCAATAAACCCATTACAAGTTGAAAATATTAAGTAGAAAGTGTTTAAAACACCAAACACGCAGAATATCATAGCTTAGCCTAACCTATATCAAACATACTCAGAACAGTTACATTAGACTAGAGTTGGTCAAAAATGATCTCAAAAAGCCTATTTTATAATAAAGTGTAAATATCTCATTCAATGTATTTAATACTGTACTGAAAGTATAAAACACAATGGTTGTATGGGTACTGGAAGTACAGTTTCTACAGAATGTTTATCATTTTCATACCTATGGTAAAGTTGAAAAATTGTAAGTCAAACCATTGCAAGTTAAGGAAGACCTGTATTAGTATGATTACTTATTATTATAATAATGTTGTAAGAATTAATATTAATATTATTATTTTAAGAAAAACCTGGGCTATTTTTAAAATACAGATTTTTAAAACTTGTAATATATCTTGTAAACAGAATTTTTGAGGATGAAGCTTACTAATCAACATGTTTTACAAAGTCTCCAAGTAATCTTATATTTGCCCATGCTTAAGAACCTTTGCTGGGCGCGGTGGCTCAAGCCTGTAATCCCAGCACTTTGGGAGGCCGAGACGGGTGGATCACGAGGTCAGGAGTTCGAGACCATCCTGGCTAACACGGTGAAACCCCGTGTCTACTAAAAATACAAAAACTAGCCGGGCGAGGTGGCGGGCGCCTGTAGTCCCAGCTACTCAGGAGGCTGAGGCAGGAGAATGGCGTAAACCCGGGAGGCGGAGCTTGCAGTGAGCTGAGATCTGGCCACTGCACTCCAGACTGGGTGACAGAGCGAGACTCCGTCTCAGAAAAAAAAAAAAAAAAGAACCTTTGACAGCAGAAAAACTGTACTTTTGAGAATTGAGACTGATTTTGAATCTAGACACTGCCACATCTCTTGGAGTCTTAGTTTTCTCATCTGTTAAGTGAAGAAATAGTTCCTTAATTAAATCATTACAAGGATGCTTTTATTAGCAAGGATCGTAACAAATTCCATTGAACTTGCAATAATTTAAAGAGAGCTTATTTACAAAAGGGCTTCTTATGAAGATTAGAGTAGCGCATATGGGCAGTACAAATGAATCCCCATGTGAAGCTAGCAGCATCAAGCTGTACCTTCACCAAGTCTGAAGGAAGCAGGGAACCGAGGTTAGTGGAAGGAGTGGAAGTTCTGTAAGCAGGGTACTATGAGAGAAACAGTGACACTGATGAAACATAGACACTATAAGGGAATTTCACAGGGAAGAACCAGGAAAATAGATATCCTTCCCTTACTTTCCATTCTCTTGTCATCCTCTAGGTTCCTGTTGGAGTCCCAATTGGCTGAACCCAACAGTAGACCAGAGGTCATAGAAGCCTGTTGTTGCAACAGATGTATATCAGTCTCCCATAGCAGAAAATAGGGAGAAGACAAGTAAAGAGTAGATATGGAGAGAAGTAAATGAGAAATATATGTTTTACATTTAAGGTGTCTAGTACATTGTCTCATTTTCAATGAATGGTTTATAATTTCTACGTTGGAATGTGTTCTGAATTGTGGAACAATATAACTTATTGTTATATAGGTTCTAACAATATATATAGCACCTTTTCATTCAAAATATATTGAGGAAGATGAAGTAGGCATTCTGGATAGAAATCAGTGAAATCGCCCAGTGTATTTTCATGAACTAAATCTCTATAAACCTGCCAATCTTAAAATTTTTATAAATACCTTATACTTTAATAGTAATTTTTTCACATTACTAAGTAATCAAAAATACTTCCAAACAACCTTGTAAGGGAGGCAAAAATTCATCTCCATCCTCTATTTAATTATTATAATTCTGAGATTTTAATTGATTTGATGAATTCATGGAAGAGTATATTTAAAGCTTACTTATTTTGCTTAAATGATTAATCTGACATCTAAGTCTTTCTCATAACAAAATGTACACATGCAAATGTCATGTAGGACACCACTTGTTTTTTCATCGCTGAGTAAATACCTTAAGGTTGTGGTCCTCAGAGTGCGGTTCCTTGATCAAGTACCCAAATCATTCCTTCCTGGGAACTTAATAGAAATGCATATTCTTGCCTCTCCCAGCCCCACTGAATCAGAAATTGTAAAGATGGAGACCAGCAACCTGTCTTGCTACAAGCCCTCTGGTGACTCTGATGCAGCTGAAGTTTGAAAATCATTCCTTTAATGGATTACATTTAATCACCTGCAGACAGCTACCATGGTTGAAGACTGAGTGTGTGGAAAGAAACAAAATATACTGATGAGGGTTTTTCTATGGTTTTAGGCTGATTTAAAAATAAATCTGTCTCCATAGAAACCTATCAACCACTATGTTGCTGTTTCCTGAAAGATGCTCAGTAGAAACATAAAACATAGCATTATCATTTTCATTACACCACTGAGTATAATATGTTTAAAAACTATCAGGTTTCTTATTCTCTTCCCTTCTAATGGATTTTATGAAATTCCCGTAAATTCCAGCATCAAGCCCACAAATCATATATCATAACACAGATCCAAATAGTTTTAAATCAGATCCACATGGCTTGCTTTGATCTAATTTGCTCATAAAAATTAGTTGAGGAGGGCGGAGCAAGATGGCCGAATAGGAACAGCTCCAGTCTCCAACTCCCAGCACGAGCGACACACAAGAATGGTGATTTCTGCATTTTCAACTGAGGTACCAGGTTCATCTCACTAGGGAGTGCCGGACAATCAGTGATGGTTAGCTGCTGCAGCCCGACCAGCGAGAGCTGAAGCAGGGCGAGGCATCCCCTCACCTGGAAAGCGCAAGGGGGAAGGGAATCCCTTTTCCTAGCCAGGGGAACTGAGACACACAACACCTGGAAAATTGGGTAAGTCCCACCCCAATACTGCGCTTTAAGCAAACGGGCACACCAGGAGATTATATCCCACACCTGGCCAGGAGGGTCCCACGCCCATGGAGCCTCCCTCATTGCTAGCATAGCAGTCTGCGATCTAACCGCAAGGCAGCAGCGGGGCTGGGGGAGGGGCGCCCGCCATTGCTGAGGCTTAATTAGCTAAACAAAGCCGCTGGGAAGCTCAAACTGGGTGGAGCTCACAGCAGTTCAAGGAAGTCTGCCTGTCTCTGTAGACTCCACCTCTGGGGACAGGGCACAGCTAAACAACAACAACAACAACAACAACAAAAGCAGCAGAAACCTCTGCAGAC
>NW_012115611.1:1917400-1950800 GCF_000951035.1 Colobus angolensis palliatus
AAAAAAATTAGTTGAGGATATAAGGTATGAGTCAACAGTGTTTTTCCATAAAGGGCCACATAGTAAATAGTTTGGTCTTTTCAGACGATATGGTCTTCGAAACTATTCACCTCTGTCATAACACAAAGCAGCCATAGACAATGCATATACAAATGGGATTTTTATTTTTAAATAAGGATGACTTATTAAAAAGACAAGAGATAACAAATGTTAGTGAGGGTGTGGAGAATGGAAGCCTTTCTAGATTTTTAGTGGGAATGTAGATTGGTGATATGGTTTGGTTGTGGCCCCACCCAAATCTCATCTTGAATTGCAGGTCTTACAATTCCCATGTGATGTGGGAGGGACCCAGTGGGAGACAATTGAATGATGGAGGCAGCTTTCCCCATACTGTTCTCGTGGTAGTAAGTCTCATGAGATCTGATGGTTTTGTAAGGGGAAACCCCTTTCACTTGGCTCTCATTCACTCTCATTCTCTCTTTGCCTGCTGTCATGTAAAACGCGTCCTTTGCCTTTCGCCATGATTGTGAGGCCTCTCCAGCAAGTGGAACTGCAAGTCCATTAAACCTCTTTTCCTTTATAAATTATCCAGTCTCAGGTGTGTATTTATCAGCATCATGAAAATGGACCAAGACAGTAAGTTGGTACCAGTAGAGTGAGGCACTGCCATAAAGATATCTGAAAATATGGAAGCGATTTTGCAAATGGGTAATAGAGGTTGGAATATTTTGGAGGGTTCAGAATAAGATAGGAAAATGTTGGAAAGTTTTGAGCTTCTTAGAGACTTATTAAATGGCTTTGACCAAAATATTGATAGTGATATGGATAATGAAATGCAGACTGAGGTAGTCTCAGAGGGAGATGAGAAACTTGTTTGGAACTGGAGTAAAGGTGACTCTTGCTATGTTTTAGCAAAGAGACTGGCAGCATTTTGCCTCTGGCCTAGAGATTTGTGGAACTTTGAACTTGAGGGGGATGATTTAGGGTATCTGGGGAGAGAAATTTCTAAGCAGCAAAGCATTCAAGAGGTGACTTGGGTGCTGTTAAAAGCATTCAGTTTTAAAAGGGAAACAGAGCATAAAAGTTTGGAAAATCTACAGCCTGATGATGCAATAGAAATTAAAAATCCCATATTCTGAGAAGAAATTCAAGCTGGCTGCATAAATTTGCATAAGTAATGAGGAGTCAAATGTTAATTGCCAAGACAATGAAGAAAATGTGTTCAGAGCTTGTCAGAAACCTTTTTGGCAGTCCCTTTTATTACAGACCCAGAGGCCTAGAAGGAAAAAATGGTTTTGTGAGCTGGGACCAGGGACTTCCTGCTATGTGCAGCCTTGGGACTTGTTGCCCTGGGTCCCCGCTGCTCTAGCCATAGCTCAAAGAGGCCAAGGTACAGCTCCAATCGTGACTTCAGAGGGTGCAAGCCCCATGTCTTGGCAGCTTCCATGTGGTGTTGAGCCTGTAGGTGCATAGAAGTCAAGAATTGAGGTTTGGGAACCTCTGCCTAGATTTCAGAATGTATGGAAATGCTTGGGTATCCAGGCAGAAGCTTTCTGCAGGGATGGGGCCTTTATGGAGAAGCTCTGCTTAGGGCATTGTAGAAGGGAAATGTTGTGTTGAGGTCCCCACAGGAGCACTTCTTAGTGGAGCTGTGAGAAGAGGGCCACCATCCAACAGACCCTAGAATGATAGATCTAGCAACAGCTTGCACTGTATACCTGGAAAAGCCACAGACACTCAATTCCAGCCTGTGAAAGCAGCCAGGAGGAAGACTATACCCTGCAAAGCTACAGAGGCAGAGCTTCCCGTGAACATGGGAACTCACCTCTTGCATCAGCGTGACCTGGATGTGAGACATGTAGTCAAAGGAGATCACTGCTTTAAGATTTCACTCCCCCACTGTATTTCGGACTTGCATGGGGCCTTTAGCCCCTTCATTTTGGTCAATTTCTCCCATTTGAAATGGGTGTATTTATACAATGCCTGTACCCCCATTGTATTTAGGTTGTAATTAACTTGCTTTTGAATTCACAGACTCAGGCAGAAGGGATTTGCCTTCTCTCAGATGAGACTTTGGACTGTGGGCTTTTGAGTTAATATTGAAATGAGCTGAGACTTTGAGGACTGTTGGGAAGGCATGATTGGTTTTGGAAAGTGAGAACATGAGATTTGGGAGGGACCAGGTGCAGAATGATATGGTTTGGCTGTGTCCCACCCAAATCTCATCTTGAATTGTAGCTCCCATAATTCCCACCTGTTGTAGGAGGGACCCGGTGGGAGTTAATTGAATCATAGGGTGATTTTCCCCATACCATTCTTGTGTTACTATGTCTCATGAGATCTGATATTTTTATAAGGGGAATCCCCTCTCACTTGGTTCTCATTCTCTCTTTGCCTGCTGTCATGTAAGATATGCTTTTTGCCTTCCACCATGATTGTGAGGCCTCCCCAGTCATGTGGAACTGTGAGTCCATTAAAACTCTTTTCCTTTATGAATTACCCAGTCTCAGGTATGTCTTTATCAGCAGCGTGAAAACAGACTAATGCAGCTGATGCAGCCATTGTGGAAAACAGTATGGAGATTCCTAAAAAGTATTAAAAATAGAGCTACTGTATGACCCACGTATGCCTCTTCTGTATACAAACCCAAAGGAAATAAAATAATCACCCCCCAAAACATATCTGCACTCCTGTTTATTGCAACATTGTTCACCATGGCTAAGATACGGAAATAACTTCAGTGTCCATGGATAAATGAATGGCTAAAGAAATAGTGATATATATATATACACACACACACACATACACACACACACATACATATGTGCAGATATATACATACACACACAATGGAACATTATACAGCCTTAAAAAGGAAAGAGATCCTGCCATTTACCACAAAGTGGATGACCTGGAGAATATTATGCTAAGTAAGTCAGACAAAGGAAAGTACAGCATAGTCTCTTTCACATACGGAAAGTAAAACAAAAAACAAACAAAAAAAGAACTATAAGAAACAGAGTAGAAAGGTGGGGTGGGGGAAAATGGGAAACATTGATCAAAGGGCACGAAGATGTAGTTATCTCAGATAAGTTTAGAGATCGAAGCTATAGCAAAAGTATTAAAGTTAATATTGTATTATGTACTGGAAATTTGCTAAGAGAGTAGATTTTAGGTACTGTCACCACAAAACGAAAGAAAAAAAAGAAAGGTAACCATGTGAGATGATAGATAAATTAATTTACTTGACTGTAGTAACCACTTCACTATGCATATGTATATCAAAACATCATGTTGGATACCTTAAATACATACAATAAAATATTTTTAAATGTATACATTAAAAAAACTTTATTTATTGAAACAACTCATGAAATTTGGTCTACAGGCCACAGTTTGTCCACTCTTGGTCTAAGGAATCTTGTGTTCCAATGATAACACTTTATATAAGAAAAGTGGAACTAAGCCAGGTGAAGAATTTTGTTCCAGTCATATAGCTGAACACGAGACAGTTTCTCTAATTGATTCTCTATCAGGTGATATGCTTCTTTAAATATGAAAAACGCATTATAGCTAAAGTTTCAGCATCATTCATTACCGTTAATACATTTTATTCTTTATATTTTATTCTAGATTATCTTAACTTTGTATGATAGTCACAAAAGAAATGGTGTTTGCTTTTGCTTTAGATGATAGATTTCGTTTTTGAAATTATGTTTTATAATGTTATAGCTTTGTATTTTTCTCTTCTATGAAAATAACACTAGAAAATCAATTACAATGTAAGAATATCACTAACCCTAAAATGTCAGTGAGAGGTTGGCCCCCTACCACAATGAACAGTCACTATCACATGAGATTCTTGGCTTCTGCCTGGGAGACACTTACCAACCATTTTAAAAGCACAGTCATTTAGACAGACAGTCACCCATCCTTTTCCCTGAAGCAAAGAGCCTTGCTCTTGGTGACATAAGTAAGAACTTGCTTAAGGTGATAATATTCCCAAAGTTGGCTTTGTCTCTCTATCTGAAATGTATTCCTCCTCTTTCCCTACTATTTGGTCTGACCCTTGGATGCTAAACCTCATGTGACTGACTTTCAGCTTTTTTTCTTAAATCAATATAATTCTCAGATCCTGTGCCTAATTGTTCTTTTAGATTTCTGGCATGTAAGTAGACACTTCTAGGATAACTCATTTTAGACATAGAATTTCATATCGGTTTTATTTAGAGCAGAATTATAAACACAAGGTCTTCAGAGTCAATGCAATGAACAATGATAATTATAAATGCTAGTTATAAACCAAAAAACATTGCAAGATTTATATTAAGTGACAACTGATAGTTGGCCTTAGTGTCAGTGAACAATAGGGAGTGGTGGATAGTTGGGCAAACTGGAGAAACCATGTTCTGTATAACGGAAACAGTCACTGCTTACTACCTACCTGAGACTATAAAATCCCAGGGTACTCTCTTTAACATTTTTCTTCATACTCAAGTCTTAAATGTTGTCTACTAATTTCCCCCAAGGCAGTATATAAAGTTTTTTAAATGTAAAACACTGTGACTGACTGCTCATAGACTACCACTTTACAAGCTTTGATTTGAGTTTTTGTACATTATTTAAAATATTCCAGTTCATATTCTGGTGTACCAAAGGTACAATAACAAAGTTTCTTTTAAGTGGTTTAATTGTTATGCAGTGAGATTTAGCTGTGATCTTGATATCACAACAAAAAGTTCACAATGTGCTGTTTTTCCATGTTTACTGTTCTGCGTGGTTGCTTTGCTGCAAAGTTCACTTAGGCATTTCCTAATCCCTCATTGCCTAGGTGCCCAGCTGATGGATTTTAACTGACTTGTGGGCTGACTCTGCTATGGGGTAGGAGCACAACCACAATTGATCACTATATTCTGAATAAGACTTGAAGTTCAAGCAACCATATGAAAAGGCACTCAATAACCTTCTGTCTTCCTTGATTCCAAATACTGTATACATAAAGGTTATCATATACTCCTCTTCAGCTATCTAGGTTATCCTGACATGCTTCAATTATTTTGTAATTGCCACTGTTTTTCAACAGTTGTGCCCTTGAAATGCATTTGTTCTTTTGACTAATCAGATAACTTAAAAATGCAGTGCCACTTCTGCAATAAAGCCAATATTGTTAAGAGTCATTGGTATTTTAAAGGATCCATATTTCAGGAGAAAATTACACCATCAACTGCAATTTATGTGAAATTGTGTTATATGTAAAGCAAGTGTGTCTCTAAATTTCTGCTTGTGAAACATTTAACTAAAAATGTTGTCTTTTATTTCTGTGACCAACTCAAAGGCTGATTTAAAAAAGTGATAATACAGTGAGTCACTCATATTGCATTTTCACTTAATCCTAAAATAGCAGTCTGTTGCCAAACAATAGAAATAACAGAATAACTGAAGCTTGTCAAGACCATCTAGGAGGTTGATTAAACCTAGAGATGGTTCCCTGTGAAATTGACTGTGAACTAGAATTTATGAATCTATTATACTTTGCAGATAAGACTTATATAGATTAATCCTCAAGAAAATTTTAAAGAAAATAAAGATATGTTACCAAAAACTATATGTGTTGCTATTACAACAAAATATAAGGTTAACTATAAACAAACCTGCATCTTTCCTGTTTTATCTTATCAAAGTGCCTGCATGTTTTTACAGGAAGAGTGTAAAATTGGTTATTTTAAATTACTCCCCCAAGGCAATGTATAAAAATGGCCATGGGTAAGTCATAAGTAATTGTTTGCAATCCACTTTTCCTTTAGCAAATACAATGTTGTTCTTTTTATCATGAAATGAGTAGTGCTGAAAACAAATTGCTTGATTTTTTTAGATGGAAAACAATTTGAGAACATAGGATTTTTGAAACCTTTAGTTTCAGATTTTATTACTTTTCAAGAAGCCATTGACAAAAATTTTCAGAAAAAAAAAAATTCTTCCCTAGATGCCAATGGGAAGACAAGAGAATAAATATATATATATTACTTTGCAAAAAGAACTATTAATTTGAGTTAAAAACTTTTAAAAATATTTATATGTAAAGACAAATTTGGAGGAAATACAAATATATCTTTTGACTACTCTTTATTGCCCCATCTCCTAAATATTGATTCAATATACATATTTCACATTAAATAACACCCTCTCCAGGACAATGTAAACTTAATCTGAGCTATGCAACACTGATGAGAAGAATGAGAAGTTCATTGATTTTTAACCATTATGCTAACTTGAGGTAAGTCAAACCGTTCATTAAATGACAATTACGTAAGGGCTGCTTTAGCTGTGGGTAATTAACCCAGATTCTCTACAGATGAGGTATGCTCTGCTCTTGCCCCTCAATGCCAGTTCCACCTTTCACTTTTGTCCTGAGACCTTGCAATCACTATTCTTTTACTCAGCCCATTTTAATGACTTTCAAATATTCAATTAAAATATCATAAATGTCTGGATATAAATTTAAAAAAACCTAAACCCTATGGTTTATTAATCTTATTCTATGATTCACAGGAAATCTTTTCCTTCACTATTACTTTCCTTCCATATTTTGCTTAAGCTCCTAGATTACTGTAGTTTCCACTAAAAACTCCAAATTTCTTAGCAATATCTTTTAAAATATTCAATATTTTTGAAACAAGTAAGGTAAAATCATTAATGCAACGTCTGGTTCATTGAGAGTACCCCATAAAAAGTATTTCTATGTAGGAGATAACAAGAGATGAGGCAGAAGAGCTAGGTACAGATGGATAATGGGAAGCAGTTAATGTGGACTTTAGGTTTTGCAATCAGATTCCCATATTAGATAAATAATTCTGACAGCTAAATAGAGGATGCATTTGTTGGGGCAAGACTAGAGGCAGGGACAGTTGGGAGACTTTTGTAGTGAACATGGAGATAAATTACGTAAATTTGAGGGTTATCAAAATGAACCCAGTTAGACAGAGTAGATGATTAGGGGTTCTTAATAAAAAATCCATTAATGAGACTCAAATAATTCATAAGCTTTCTGAAATGTACATATAATTGTCTGTGTTTGTATGATATACATATTACCATCCACACTTTCCGTTTTGGGACAGATTCTAAAAGAGATGTTCAAAAAAGCCCAAAAGTATTAAGAACCTCTGTTGTAGAGTGTTACATGCTGTGGATTAAGAATGTAACTCTGAGTAGCACTGATATTTAAGCAGCAGATCAATGACAAAGGGCAAAGAGAAAAATCACAGAAGTATAAAGAGAAATTGGTGAATGCATTGCTTTAGAATCAAAGGAAATATAAGTTTTTAAAAAGGAGAATGGTTTAATTGTGTACAATGCAGCATGGAAGTCTTGCATGCAAAGAAACTTATATTGGTGTTCACAATTAGTGTCACTGAGGACCTTAAAAAGAACAATTTTGAAAGAGCAATAATTTATAATCAGGATAATTCCATCCCATTATGGCGTGTTTGGAAATACATGACGTGTTTTCAGATTATTATAACTACTGAAATTTAATTCACAGGATTAAGAGATGCTAAACATTTTCAAAATATATGCAACTATCTTGAACAATGAAGACATAAGCATGAAAGTCAGAATACACTAAATTTGACAACTAATGGCAGTGTAAAAGTGAAGATGTTGAGAGTAGAATGCATATTGTAAAGCTAACATGAGAAAGAAAGAGAAAAGATATTGGACAGTAGCTAGATGTAGCTTTCTTTGTACAATGAGGAAGATTTAAACATATATAGACTAAAGAGTAAACGATATGTAGAGAAAGTGAGATAGAAAAATAATATCATAGACCAAGGCTCTGGGGAAGTTCACTGCATGATATAAGAATTGGCAAAATATAAATGATTTGACCTTAGATAGGACAGAAAAAACTTCATTCTATGTGACAGAGGAAGGAGAAGCCCTTGGGTATTATGAATTTTCTCCATAAAATACATTTGAGTGTTAGTGAAGTAGATGATTTCTAATTTTTCATCTGTTTACTGCAGTACATTGAAGAAAATCTTCTTCCTCTGCCTAATGAATAAGATGCTGCATTTTTAGTTGTTTGAAAAAATGTATCATAGGCTCATGATTATATTTTTACAGTCAGTCTTGATATACATATGCAATCCCTCTATATAGTAAGCATCCCTTCTTTTTCTGAGCATTTACTCTATCCTAAGTATTACTCTGACCCTTACTAATGTAGAAGGTAAGTGGATTTCTTGGATAATTTTCATGTACATGAGTGCTAATACAATTTTATCCTCAGATCTTAAGTTAGAAATTGATCTGTAGAGCTTTCAGTCAAAAAACATACTATCTTGTGTGATTTTCCTGGGCTTAAAAATATGCCTTTCCTAAGCTTTATCAAACACTATATGGAAGCAAAAATATCGCTGAGTAATTTTAAGTAGTCCTTACAAAAATTCACCAAAAGTAGAGGAACAAAATTTAACTACCAGTCCAAGAGCTCTTTGCATACTATACGACCTCATCTCCAGTAGCACCTCTACACTTTTCTTCTGAATATACTGAATTTGTGGGAAATAGAGAAAGAAGAGTACTGATGAGGGCAAGCAATTGGGGTTGATCTGCCAAGATACTCTAAAATAACAGTGGGTAAACTGTAGCGAGGTTCCTGGTTGCCAAAGGCCCAGGTCTAGGTGAAGAGGATATAAAATTGAAGCAGGATGAAAAACTTCTGCCTTCATCCTTTTTAACTGTTGTCTTGTTTTAGGTCTCTATTTGTGTTTTGATGGGTAGAAATGTGTCTTGTAACCTGAAAGTTTGCTGATTAATATTCCTGGAGTGTACAACTGAGAAACCTTGCATCTCTCGGATAAATTTACATATAGATTTCAATGACAACCTTTGGGTGCTATCCATAATATGATTAGCTCTTCTAAGTACCAAACCATTGTGTTTGTTTTACATGCAAATGTGGGTTTACTTTCCATCTAAAACGGTAATCAATGTAATTATTCTTAATCTTAAGTAAACATCAGTAGCACTGTTCTTAGCTCTAAAACACCACAATGAAATAATCAGCATAAATGTTTGAAGACATTTCATGATAAAGAGGATATAGGACTACTTTAAGTCCAAATGAATATGTCTATAAATTGGGAAGGTCTGGATAACTGCTGAAGTATCTATCAGCTGTATGTGTATACTTTTTATAAAAAATGTATTTTGAAGTCCTAAAAATTATCTTCATATTTCAAACAAGCAGGTGGCAAAATATATCCAGACAAGCATTATTATTGTATGTAATATATAGAGAGACAGAAAAATATATATGGTTTATAACAATATTATATATCATCACATTATTGAATGATTTAATTGACTTGATTTGTGTTTCAGTGGTTAGTAACAAATAATTTATTTTAATAAATCAACATTCTCATAACAAAGATATCATATTTACTGGAAAACATAAGTTTTAAGTTTGTATAAAATATTGAATTTTAAAATCACTTTCATTTCTGCATCTGTGAAATCTTACGCTCAATAATAGAATTACCTTAAAGCTAATTATAACATAATTGACTTATTCTGGTTTAAAAACGATGGTAAAATACATCAAAAACTCCAGTAATGTTTCTGCATAAACTTGATGTTTCAGTCTTCTGACAATAAAATTTATGCAATACCAGTATGACATAAATTTATCGTGACTAAGCTGATGGGTTTAATTCCTAACTTATCTATACACCTCCCACAAAAGCTTTCTTTTCATGAATGATTACACATATTTTGTACTGTACTGAGCTCAGAAATGAATATAGGCTTTGCCTTTTATATTATAGCAGATAAACTATTTTAACATGGATAAAAATTAATTTTAATGTATACATTTAATAGACAAAGACAGCAATCTATTTCATTCACACAATTTTGCACTGGGCTGCAATGTCTCTGTTATTTACCACCCATTAGTATTAGGGACTTCACAGTCTACATCTAGTCTATGGCCAGATATCACTCTCAAGTATCTGAAGACTGCTACATTTATTCTCCTCTGGAGTCTTCTCTTTTCTATGGTAAATTTCCAGTTCCATGCACTTTGTTGTATAGGAGATAATTTTGCAACTCTCCAATCATAATAGTTACTCTCTCCTGGCTAAGTCTCAGATATTTTTTTTTTTCTCTATTTCAGAATGTTAGGCTTAGAACAGAATGTAATATTTAAGAGTCTGAGTAGTGCAGAGTAGGATTACTGACTCACCTATTCTGAATGGTATGCTGCTCTTAAAGTTGTCCTATATTATGGATTCATGTTGACAGTACTTCTGACATAAGTGTTGGGAACAAATTACATGGTCTTATATTTACCCTTTTGAAATTTATGCTTTTTTAAGATACAAAACTTACCACTTAATTCAGATATTCAACATAACAACCATCCTTTGCCAGTTGAAACACAAAATATAATAAGCCCACTCTCTACTCATTTAAGCCTGTGATAAAGTAGTAAACATAGCTCTGTCACACACCAAAAACATCTTTCAAAATCGACTATTAAAATCAAGCATCGTATTTCAACCAGTTACCATCTTCTTAGTTTACCTGTGTTTCCTATTTCTCTATTATATATTAAACAAATTAGTGAAAACCTCTTAATAAAGACAAGAAATGCTGCCTATTCTATTTTCTTACCGAAAAAGCTAGTTTGACAGGCTTTGCATTTAGAAACCCATACTACTTACTTATAATCACACATTTTTCCTGTTTTAAATGTTAACAAAATATTTATTTCTAAAATTGCATTCAGCATTGATAGCAAGACATCCAGTTAATAATTTGTAAACTTGACTATTATAGTTTTTAAATTAATAGGCAGTTTCCCATATTTAATCCTTCATAACTCTTCCTAACCTCATGTGTTTTTTTCCTCAACAAACATTGATAGTGGCTCAATAATCTTGTCTGCAATCTCCTTTAATATCTGTATACGTAAATTCTAAGTTCTAGAAATGTGGAGTTCATATGAGATAGCTACATGCTCTTTACAAATATATTCAATGATTTGGATCTCATTTTCATCTTACCAATCAATACTTACTCTAGTATTTTCAATAATATGCACCATCTAAGTTAGTTTTTTAAGAAAATCTTCTTAGCAAAAATAACATCTAACCTAATAGCTCAAAGAAAAGCAGTTTTTAGTTAACAATAAGTGCAGTGAAAAGAATATCCAAGCATGAAGGTGCAAGGTACATGAAAGATTTGAGATAAGATTATGCATGACAAGTGGTGCCACGTATGAAGAATAATAATGAGTAATGAGGACAGTAGCATGCCTACACGTTTAGTAAGGAAGATCATGTAATAGACCTTATTAAACATTAAAGATATGTCCTTAGTGCATTAGGGAGCTACCAAATTGTTTTGAACAGTATTCATAATTGAATGTATATCTTTAAAAGATCCCCCACTGCTGGTTCCCTTTCAATTCTGCCATGAGCGGAAGTATGGGGGTCTCACCAGAAGCATATTCTAGCACGATGATTTTTGTACAGCTTGCAGAACCCTGAGCCAAACAAAACTCTTTTCTTTATAAATTACCCAGTAATACAAAAAGACTAAGACAGTTGTATAAATTTCTTTATAACTTTTATGTTTTCAGTTCTTGAAATCTATTTGTTGAAATAATGGTTACATCCAATATATCATTCCTAATGCTGTCTCTTTTTTGTTCTTTTGTTTGTTTGTTTTTTTGGTAGGCTAGATATTTTCAAAATATCAGTTTGTGAATTATTTTATAGTTTTCATTCTAATTTATCATTTTACTTCATTATATTCAATTTAAGCTTACATTGTTTTCTCACTTTTTAATGCAAATCTAATAATTTCCATTCTTAATAAAAGTAATTTATGATAATAACTTTTGTATGAGAAAAATTTTACTAGTATCATATCTTTTTCTAGGTACAGTGTTTTCTGTGAAATTATTTTCTAGCCAATAATTTCAGTTTTACTTTGCCCTTGGACCAATGTGATATTAAGGTAATAGTTTTTCTTTCTTTTATTTTTAGGTTTACTTCCAAGTGTTTAGGAGTTGGAGTTCACCTTAGCTATTAATTCTAGTTTAGTCATATTTTAACACATCAATGTTAACTGTATCATGTCTACTGTAGAGGCTTAATCGAACTTTTCATTGTAATCTAAGACAGCTGGAGCACCTGTGAATCTGAAAATCTGAGATCTGAAATGCTCTAAAATCTGAAACTTTTTGAGTGCTGACGTGACACCACAAATGGAAAATTCTACACATAAGCACTTAACACAAATTTTGTTTCATGCATAAAATTATTTAAAACATTGTATAAAACTACCTTTAAGTTATATGTGTAAAGTATATATGAAACATCAAAGAATTTTGTGATTAGACTTGAGTCCCACCCCCAAGAGACTGCATTATGTATATGCAAATATTTCAAAATATATCTTCCCTTCAGTTTCCCTACTCGTAGGTCAGCTAAGAATCCTAGAAGATTTGGAAATTATGTTAATAAAATAATGAGACCACTGTCTGTTTTGGTTAAGTCACTTCCATATCTCTGTCCTCAGAGATTTCATATACATACATCTCCCCCTTGAGAATGATATTTCTTTTCTATTCTACTGAAAGGGCAAAACTGGCTACTACCCTCAGAGTATCATTGATTATTATAAATTAGTACCTCTCAAAAACAAACAAAAAATCCTCTATAGCTTTTAAACTTTCCTCACTATCTGTTCCCATAATCTCTCTCCAAGGTGGAATACGATCCAAGGTTGTACCTTGGGTGACAAGTTTCTCAAAGCACCTAAACAAAGAAAAGTATTTTAAAATTCGCTAGTTGTTGTTTCTGCTCTCTACTATTCCTTAACTCATTAAGTCTTATTTTTAAATGCTACTTTATAGATGGATTTAAAAAAAAAAAAAGGTTTAAAAATTCCCTTACATACTTGTCAATTTGGAAGGATAGCTTTTACAAAAGCTTCTCCAGATTTGGTTTCTGTAAAATATGTTCCTGTAAAATATGTTCTCTACTACAATGCTTTTTATCTTACCACCAAGGTCTCTTATCCACAGAGTAATATATTTATTTTTACAAAAATAAAAATAAAGGAAGCCATATGCACATAAACTCCATTTATGTGCCAAAATGTGTAAAGAGAGCAAAAGAAAGCTGTCCCTTAAATAGCAGAGGAAAGATTTTTCTCTTCTGCTCCAACCCCAATGCAAGAGTTAAGAAAAAATGGTAAGTCTATACATCTATGGCAAGGCTAATTTTGATATGTCACCAGACACACTCAAAAAATATTTCTGCATAATAATGTGAGCATAGGCTTCTCCACAGGTTAAGGAGCCCAATCTGTGATCCAGTGAATGTGGATATGAGCAGCTCCCCCTGTAAAAGGCTATATTTTTATGCCCAAATCCACACTCCCAGCAGTTATATTTACACTCAGTTGTTTACATTCCTTACTATTAAAAATGCTTGTAAGATATACAAAAGGATAGTCACACGACTATATGCACATTTATTCAGCCCTACAATTGGTTTCTGTTCAGAAATTGCACTTTGGGTTTCTATTAGTCATTCTTATCTATACACTATCCTAGCGCCAGTTTAGAAGTTTGCACTGTGTTGCTTGAATTTTCTAGGATGATCAATCTTAGAGCTTCAAATACTTTGGAGATGGCCGAAACTGAAGTCAGCAAAAGTCTTTTTTTCTATCCCTTCCCAGAAATGCTCTACTAAGCAGAAGAGCTTCCTTAAATCTGCCAAATAATAGCAATATGTTTAGTAAGTTAATGTTCTCCAATTTTATAAATTACATTATTAATATCTTTTAAAGAGAGAGAGAAAGAGAAAACATACCACTTCCCATAAGTCACTGGGCATTGCTTAATTTCCCTTTGTTCAGTTTCCACAGTATTTTTTTTTTTTTTCTGTGCAGAGAGGTTGCAGCTGTAACTTCTTGGATACCACATCAGAAGCTGCTATTCAAAGGCCCTTTAGAGTAATTATGTGTTACAAGAGGAATGTGATGTAACAAAGAATTAAAGTAATTGTTAAAATCCTAGAAATTGCCAATATTTTTGAAAGTATGACCTTGAATAATCTGGAAAGTCCAGTGACTGCAGGAGATAATGAATGTAATCATTAAGCCACTTACAGTGCCTTGTTAAGAAGGGTTGTGTATGTGTGTGATAATAGTGATAGCATTATCTTTTTCTCTTTACACAAAAGTTTCTTTGCTCTTCTCTATACCTGGCACTGGTGCCTGAGAAGGTCAGATAGCCAATGATTAAGTAATTCATTTCAGCACTAAAACGTTTGCATATGCAAGGATAACACAAAGTTCTTACAAGTTTTATCCATGTTGGAACTAGGAATAAATAAACATAGATACATTCCACAGGATGTAGAAAAAATGTTAAATATTCTGAAGAAAGCAAACTGGAAAAAATAAATATTATTCATGACAAATGTGTTAAGAAATATTTTATGTTAATATTTACAGAGCAGACTGACTTCGTGAATTGACTTTGGAAATTAATACAAAGTTGGTGTAATTGGATTATCTTTGGTGATATTTTTAAATTGATTAGAGCAAAAGGACAAAACAAAAATCTTGGTGTCCTCTTTTTAAACAAAGTTTATTCTCCGACCATAGACCAAACTGTGGCTTCTTAGTACTTATCAATAAAAATAACAAGGCCCATAATATGGGCAGAAATTAGCTAATCTATCTAAACACTTGTTAACTTCACTTTATGATCTTGATACTCTACTTAACAGTAAGAATACCATGATTAAAGATAATCCTTAACCTTAAGAAGCTCTTGAGTCTTGGAGACAAGGACAATTGAAGGAACAGAGAATTAAGAGTACAACATGGTAAGCAGTATATAAACACAGAGTCCATCATAACCACTGTGAAAGAAAAATAAATTTCACAATCCCAAAATCACTTAGCCAAAGGAAGAAGTCAAGCTGAGAACTGGGTCACACAAACCTGCCTCCAATTTTGTTCCTAAATAAGATAGGCATAAATATTTAAAAAAAAAGAAAGAAAGGAAACAAAATGAAAAGCCTCAGACCTCTCTCACCATTTGTCCACAAAAAAAAAAAAAAAAAAAATCCCTTGAGGGCCTCAAGAACTTTACCCTAAAAAAGCTCTGTTAAATTTCACCCTGACAATGTAAATTGATAGCCTATCTTCATAGGTACTGGACAAAGGACAGAACTCAAAGTCAATCTTCTGCTCACCTGAGACAAATGTATCTAATTGTTTCCTCTGCCCTATGTTTATTTTATCTTATGTAAAAACTCAGGTTCACTGAGCTAGGTGAATACATAAGTAACTATTCCTCTACCCCCTTCACTTGTGAATGGCTAATCAAAGACTCAAAAGAATGCAACCACTTGCCTCTTATCTACCCACATTCTTTTAAAAATTTATTCCTCTTTCCCCAATACCTGCACTATTTCCTTTAAATATTGAGGTCCTTAGATCTCCTTTGAAAAAAGAATGGACCACAATTTTTCCTGTGGATCTGTGTTCTTTCCCAGACACAGCCTTAACCTTGGCAAGTAAACATAAAATGATTGAGACTCACTGCAGCCATTTTTAAAACAATTTACACCACTGAAAGAAGATGTCCTCCCTTAAAAAATACCCACAATTCTTCCAATTGCACTCAAAGTTGCTTACAACATCACAGCCTTTTACGTATTCTCTTTTAACGCACTGAAGAACCCTATCCCTTCACCCTTTCACTTTCCTTTCCTTCCTCCTTTATGCGTTAATTCCTAAACATTTCAAATGTCTTTGAGATCCTATGAGGAGCCTTTCCTTATTCTGAAGTCTAGAGCAACAGCTATCTTACATGCTACCAAATCACCCTGCAGTTCACCTCTCAGGGTCCATCCATACTGTACTGTAGTGGTCTGCTTCTCTGTCCATTCCCCAAACCAAAAGGTCTTTCAAGAAAAAGTGAGCATTTAAAAAAACGAGTATTACCCCACTGGTGTTTGTGGTTCCACTTTCTAGCATAATTTTCTTAACAAATATTCATTAAATTAACTTCTGAATAAATATGAGAATTAACTGATACAAGAAAAGCACTTTGAAAGAATTTGACAGTCATTTTATAGCTAAGTAAAATAGAGTGCAGTGATTTAAGAACTTAAGTCACAGCCAAAGAAAGAACGATTGTTTGAAAATCAGCTTTAGTTACAGGTATACCAGAAGCATGGTGATGCACTCTTTCATCAGCATTTCATCAGCATAGGCCTAAATTAGACAAAGTTGTGTTCCAACCTTTTACATTTAAAATGTATTAGCAGTAGATCATAAGAAGCTATCTAATTCAACTGAACTCTTTTTTTTTTTTCCATGTGTGAAGTTTTAATGTCTAGATCATAAACTATTAAAACAATGAAATGAGATAAATGCAAAACATAGCTGTGTGGCTGGTACAGAGTACATCTTGAATTCAGGTTTATCTACCTTTCTTCATTTTAATTCATGGTAAAAACCAATCAGCATTAAGGGACTCTTAGAAAGTAATCCAGCCAGTGGGAATTACTAGATTCAATCCAGCTGCGTTGTCTCTTTTAGGTAATGGCCCTGACAGTATTTTTGCTGCCACCATGTGGCTGGTGATAGTTGATGCAGGGATCATGCTTAAGAGATTGTGAAAAAAAAAGTCTTTAGAAATTGTAGCATACATGGTCTTGCTTACCATGTTTAAAAGATGTGTTAAGTGTTTGACATATGCTATCTAATTTAATTAAAAAATGCTAAGTCGGTGCTATTTATATCTTCATTTTGTAGGCGGCTACTGATCACTGAGGTTAGGAGGGGACAGTACCTTCCCTAGGTCTATGCAACCAGTAAGTGATAGAGTTGTACAATATTTGAATTCAGAGCAGTCCCATTTCAGGGCATAAATACCAAACCATAATGTTTTCCTTTCTTTCTAAATGGTGTTCTACTAAAGATTGGAATATAAATTGTTTAGAAAAATATTTGAACCAACTGTACAACTTTCGAAGCACCCAAATAAAAAATACTGATTCCTTTTCCTTCATTTATTTGGGTGTGTTCTCACAATGTATATGCTGTTTTTCCAAAAGTAGTTAGTCCTTTGTTATCTCAGCTTTGTGTCACAGAAGTCTTTACATTCCCACAACCCAGTGAATATTTATAAGGGAGACATCAAATCAATGTGTTAACAATTTTAATTTATACTTCTGTAAGCAACCGACAGATCTCTCTTTTGTTCTTACATCCATTTGAGAGCCAAAGGTAATCTTTATTTATAATTCATGTTTGATCTTAATCTCAATTCCCCTCGGACAATCTTTAAGCTTTACTTTGTAAGTTTTCCCCCCTCCTCACCTCATTACCTCACCCCTGCCTACCCCATACTTCTATCTGCACCTTTTGCTACAAAGTAGCAGGGTCAGGGGTGGAAGCATATATGGACTCTGGACTCAGAACTGTCAAATTCGGGCTTAGCCACGGACCATCAATCACATACTATTGATGAAATGCCGAGATACTTAATGAATTTCCCTTAGCCTCAGTTTCCTCATCTCTAAATTGAACATAAGAACACCAGGCTAAAACTTGCTGCTGATTAAGTGGCCAATATAGATAGTTACTGATAGTTGCTCTGCCTTCCTCTAGCACAAAAACCCAAGTTGGATTCACATAAATCACACACGATCCATCTGTTTCTACACTTCACAATCACAGTCCCAGAATTAATCTCTTTCTGTCTGGGAATATTCCTGATAATCCACTTTTTGAAAATATATTAAACAATAGTGCTGGTTCTATATTTAAGATACTCCTCTTTAGTGATGAATGGGGCATCTTTAAAATTTATCTTAAGTAAAAGAATAAATATTTCAAAAGTTACCAAAAAAAACTTCTATAAGGCCTATATAAGCTGAAACAGACAATGGCACACATCTTGGAGATACAGATTAACTCAACAACCTCTGAAGGAAGTGGCAGTGGCATATTCAACCTGTTAGGTTGTGAACTGAAGTCCTTATAAACACAATAAGAAGAATATGGTATGTACACACACACACACACACACACACACACACACACAACTTCAAGTAATGCAACATAACTGAAAAATGTGAGTAGATTGTCCTAGCAAAGAAGTAGCACTGGGGTGAATAATTTCAAATAAAGACAGAGTGTAATGCAGCAAATATCAATCACATGGATAAAAAATGGTAACAGGTAACATGTGCCCATCTACTTTATAAAGTAGCTAATATAAGTATGTGGTCTGGAGTCAGATTGCCTGGGTTTAAGAACCACATCCATATCTTAATAGCTATGTGATGGGCAATATTTTATTTCTCCATGCCTTAGGGTTTTCATCTGTTATATGGAAATAATAGTGCTTACTGGCCAGGCTCAGTGGCTCACACCTGTAATCCCAGCACTTTGGGAGGCTGAGGCAGGCAGATAGATCACCTGAGGCTGGAAGTTCAAGACCAGTCTGACCAACATAGAGAAACCCCGACTCTACTAAAAATACAAAATTAGCCAGCTGTGGTGGTGCATGCCTGAAATTCCAGCTACTCAAGAGGCTGAGGCAGGAGAATGGCTTGAACCTGGAAGGCGGAGGTTGAGGTGAGCCGAGATCATGCCATTGCACTCCAGCCTGGGCAACAAGAGCGAAACTCGGTCTCAAACAAAAACAAAAACAAAAAACAAAAAACAATACTTACCACATGGGGTTTGTGTAAGGCTTAATTGATATAATACAAATAAGTCAGTTAGCACAGTGTCTGACACTTAATAAGAATTCACTAAATGTTAGTTCTTATGTATATAAAGACAAATGGGATTGTTAATCTTGCTTTAGAGAAGGCATTGTTTTATTTACTTAGTAATCAGTGACTCTCAAGAAAGAATATAAATGACAAAAAATTCTTTGTATGATATACACTACTCATTTAATCTATGATATTATTTTAAAAGTTGAAGAGGTAGAATTTGCATAGGAGACTGACTAAAATATTATTAAACATGATGATGAGAAATACATATTCAAATCTTGACCTGACTAAATCCTCCTTGAGGTTCATTTATCCCTTTGCCACCTGCTTGCTCCACAGAGATGGCTGGTATGAATTGGTGCAGGCTGCTCTGTGGCTGTCATTCACATACACACACTATCCTCAGGAATGACTGAGAAGTAACTTGTGCATGACAAGCAAGCTCCGAGACCATAACTCAGATCTGAAATAAACAAATTAATATCTTCAGACTGTTACAGGCTCTTAAAATTGCCTATTTAGATTCTTTGAACACAGCAGGGTAAAGATACAGCATCCCGGATCCACCTGATAGCATCGGGGCTTTGGCCTACCTGTGGCTCACTGGTGATTATGTATGTGAATGAACAGCTTGGAGGGAAAACCCTGGATTTTGAAACATTATTTCACAGTTTATAGCTTGCTCAATGGGAAAAACATTAAATTGCACATTTTAAGGTCATATCTCAAGGATTAGTTTCACTCTCTTCCAAGACTTAAATTCATTACCATAAACTATGAATGAATTGAACATTAGGGAATAACCTGCTTAGTATTTTAAACAGAACATGCTACAGAGTCAAATTCCAAATCCAAATTTGCTTGTACAACTCTAATGCTGAGCAAATGATGAAATTCCTTCATGTCTGTTTATTTTAAAATAAAATCCGGTTAGTAATAAAGAAAAAAATCTATGAGTAGAGTCAAATTCTTGGAGTCCAAGCATATTTCATCTCAAATAGCAAATAGACACCTTCTTTTTGCATTATACTGAGATTAATATTATGACATAATAGTCAATACTAGCCTCTTAAAAAATGTTTCAGCCTTTATATTGTTTTTTTAAGCATGAAAAAATAACTAAGCATAACACTTCCCCCCTTTAAAAGAGTATGCATTTAAAAATAAATTAGATAAATATGAACAATGATATTTATTTACATTGATTTTAAAGCATGGGGAGAAAAATGGCCGAATATGATCATTGCTATCTACTAGGGCCATGCTTACTTACATCATGGTGAGTTGCTCAGGGCGGTAGGGACCTAGGAGCAGCTACTGTTAGACTCACTCAATCCTACTGCCTTTAAAAAAAAAAAAATTGGCATAAAGTATACTTAGTTCTCTTGAACCATGCGTATAGTCTAAGGGAGATTCTTTTGCTACCCTTGGAAACTCTCCATCCAGGCTTTGTCTAAAGCATTCACAGTATGATTTTAACGGGAACAGTCTCAGGCATTTCTCACACAGCATCCACTATTTCATCCCCGACGTGCCTATCCTGGAGTCACAAAATAGGCCTTTCTGAAGGAGTTCGAGGTACTACCGTCCTGAGTGTTTGATTTCTTTGTTTCACTAGTAGAAACATTTCTTTCTTTTATTCTTCGGTTAATCATCTTGGTAGTAAATGACCACAGCCCTTCCCAGACAATACAAAATGGGGTAAGTCAAGGAGAGTACCAAGTGAGAGGCTGTATGAAAAGGTATCAGAGAAGACTTTGTAGAAGACATTGGAAAAACCAAATGTCAGGTTAGGAAAGGTGGGCACAGAGGTGAAATAACATGCCCAGGCTCCAGGGACACACCACCACTCAGGTGTCATGGAGATTCCGTCTGTATCCTTTCTTGATAGCTCCCTTTCCCATTCCTATTTTCTTCTGCCTTATTTCACCTGCTGTATTACTTCCCAGTCTGGATTTGAGTAGAAGAAAAACGAAATGAAATTCCCTAAAATTACTGCATCAAAGTGATTTTATAGGACTTCTAGTCAGATTACTTCTAGAATATATCAAATTTTAATTTATAAAAATAGTAATATAAGCCCTGGTTTTTATCCATTGAAAAAAAGAAATAGGATTCTGATTTATATACCGCCTCAATCTCTGCTCATTTTCTCTGTATGAAGGAAAATCACTTCTTACAATTTCCTTAGTTTCTCCTATTTTTCTTAGAGTTAAGACATAAAGGAAAAAATTAAAAACGGAATGAATGATTCATGGATAAAGGGGTTAAAAAATCATGGGAGCAAAAATGATAAAACAATGAAGGTGTCACAAATGACACTGAGGAGAATGCCAACTGGAGGAACGCCATATTAAAAATACTACCACATAGTTTTATTTTATTTAGATTCTGGTTACGCAATGATATCAAAAGCTTTTAGTTTTGAGAATTACTCATGCCACAATTAAACCAAAACAAGTAAGTGACTAATGGCACAATTCAAGGGAGGGAGGGGCCATTGAAGTCATACAAGAATTGTCATGTAGACTGAATTCAAGCAGTGGAGAAATATTGAAGGGTCTTACAACAGAGAATGACATTATTTTAAAATCCTCACTAAGATCTTTTGTGAAAAATAAATCAGAAAGAGAAAGACTGAATTCTGCAAAACCAGTCAGAAGGCTGTAGCAGAAATGTATATAACATTTATAATGGGAGCCTGGGAGATGGTAGTCTGGAAGACAGGGGTTGCAGTGGGGCTGAAGAAATGTAACTGGATTTGAGATGGGTTTAGAGGAAAAAAATGGACAGGATTTAGTAATTGAAGAGTCAAAGCAAGAGTTAAAGATGACACCCAATTCTGGCTATGTACCAAAGAGAATAAATTCACTGGAAGAGGGATAAAAAAGTACCAGCAGAGATTCTAAGGAAAATAAAATTAATTAGGTTTGAATGTGGTGAGTTTGAGTCATCTTAGAAACATTCAGGTGGAGATATCAACCAAGTTACTGAATATGTAAATCTGGAGATCAAGAAAAAGTATCCGCGTTGAGAAAAGATACAGTCTTAGGAGTCATTAGCAAATACATGGATCGGAAGATCATGGCAGAAGACGAGATTGTCTGGGATTGGTATAGACTAACATAAGGGACCTAGGTCAAGATCTATGCATATGCCTTCTGCCTTGCATGCTGTCTTCAAGACCACGAAGGTTTGGCTCTGACCCCAACACTGCCCAAGACATAGTAAAGTATGCATGCATCATTTTATTCAACTTCATTGCTAAGCTATTGTTTCTGTAACTCATGAATACTATTTATATAATCTAAAACAATGCCCCCCATAGTTGTTTTTAAAATGAACAGTAGAAGCTATTCCCATATCTGTTTTCCACAGTTTACAAAAATACAAGACTTCACATAGTCATTTGCCGAAAGGGTGAAAAAGGGGAAAATTTTTAAAAAGTGAGTGTTTCTGCATAATCTTTCAATTTTTGTGAAGATCAGACTGTTCTATCCTGCTGGTGTATTTTAGGGGGAAAATCCCATAATTTCAGAGTGCAGAATGGGCTCATTCCTTTGCTCACACATGTGAAATAAGATTGCAGCAATTTCTCTGTCTAGTTAGACAATATATTGTTCGGCAGCCAAATTTTGTATGTTAATTTAAGGCATTTCTCCCTACATTTTCCAGGGTGTAGTCAGAAAAAAAATTCTTTATATACTAAAAAATAAAAGGATCTTAGCAATGCCATCAATCCAATTATACCTGATAGCTCAGGTACCGAATCACTGTGTGTAAACCTTTTAATAATTTCAAGGGATCTGTGACAAATATAAAAATAATAAACACGTGAAAAACATTTCCCAAGTTCTACTAAACTATGTACTTTTTAATGCATTTTGTACTACCTATTTTTGGTTAACCAAAAAGTTTTACATTAATAGTTAATTTCAGAGAGAATTTTTGAAGACTACATTAAATCTTACAATAAAGCACTCATTTGGCCAGTTCAGCAGACTTAGATTGAACTAAAATCAAGATGAAGTAATGAGATCCATGATCATATGTTGATTATTAAGTCAACTGCAATATTAGTATAAAACTATAAAATAAAAACTATTTTAAGACTGAAATAAAAAGCGTAGAATGGGGAATATATTTTGCATTTTGTTACATTTCATTTGCTGGTAAAATCATAAAAATGTGTTACTAGACTTTTTTTTTTAACCATTTAGAGGTACTCTTCTAAAAAGTTAATTTTGTAGATTTTTATGACACCACAAAATTAATATTTTTTCTATTACGTTAAATATAATATCTTACTCCTTTTTTTTTTTTTTTCTTTTTTTGAGACGGAGTCTCGCTCTGTCGCCCAGGCTGGAGTGCAGTGGCCAGATCTCAGCTCACTGCAAGCTCCGCCTCCCGGTTCGCGCCATTCTCCTGCCTCAGCCTCCCGAGTAGCTGGGACTACAGGCGCCCGCCACCTCGCCCGGCTAATTTTTTTTTGTATTTTTTAGTAGAGACGGGGTTTCACCGTGTTAGCCAGGATGGTCTCCATCTCCCGACCTCGTGATCTGCCCGTCTCGGCCTCCCAAAGTGCTGGGATTACAGGCTTGAGCCACCGCGCCTGGCCAATAATATCTTACTCTTAAAAGAAGAAAATAAGAACGAGGGCTGGGTGCGGTGGCTCACACCTGTAATCCCAACATTTTGGGAGGCCAAAGTAGGCAAATCACGAGGTCAAGTGATCGAGACCATCCTAGCCATCACGGTGAAACCCTGTCTCCACTAAAAATACAAAAAGTAGCTGGGTGTGGTGGCACTCGCCTATAGTCCCAGCTACTCAGGAGGCTGTGGCAGGAGAATCCCCTGAACCTAGGAGGTGAAGGTTGCAGGCAGTGAGCCAGGATAGTGCCACTGCACTGCAGCCTGGGGACAGAGTGAGACTCCTTCTAACAAAAAAAAAAAAAGAATTAAGTTAAGCCCAATATGGGTATAATTTAATGCACGTTTGTGAAGCTTCAATATTTGTTTTATAGTTCTGGAACTATTGAACATATTCCCAACTAACTGAAATGTAGAACATTTTGTTCTCCTTTATTTAGCACGTGGAATTAAAATTAAACCAGTTTTTGGGGTAATAAGCAGCAGCATCAATTTTATCTCTGAGATGTGTCTTCATATGGGAATGCATGAAATGTTCTTTTGAAGTATGTACTCATTTATTTTAATTCCAAGTGGCATATAACTATGAGTCAGAGGTCTAATACATAAAATACAATAATAATAGCATGTTTTATATAATGTTTATCATTTCATTATTTACTTACATGTAGATTATTCATTTTCCAATTTATGACATTTCACGAATATTAACCACCACTTCCAAACATTTGAACAAAGAAGCAGCATAAAGAGAAACAATGTTTTAGAATTGTATTTAAATAAATATGGCTAAAAGTTCAGTTTGTAAATAAGCAATGCAGATATAAAAGTAAGATTTATGCATAGCTTCCCCCTTTTCAATCTTGACGCATTTTCAAATGTCTATGTGAGTTTCAACAACTGAATTATATGTGCCTCAATCTTCTCTTCTGTACAGTATTTATTCTACAGACATTAAATGGATTTAATCAGGTAATAATATAAATCACAAAGAAAAGTGCTTGATACATAGTAAGCAGTCAGCAAATCACAACTTTTATTACCTGTAATATAATCATTATCTCGTTTCATCCATTTCATCCCTATTCTTATTAGTGCCTTAATTATTCTCTCATTCAGGAATGGCATTACAGAACTCTTAGATAAATAATTCCGACTATCTGTTTTATTACACTCACACAGAATCTGGCACAGAGTAGGTGCTCCCTCCAAAAAGACTGTCATTAAATGAAGAAACAGAAGAAGGTAATATTTACTTGATAATTATACTTGTGTCAGCTTACACCATGTGCTGACACCATGCCAGGTATGTACATAAATTTTCACGTATTCCTGATGAAACCTCACGGCACGTCATTATATTCACATTGAAGCTGAAAAACAGTTAAGATGAAGGTGTTTATGAAACTTCCCACCGGTCATAGTTAAACGATAGTGCAGCTGTGGTTGAAACTCAGGTCTATCTGGTTCAAAATTTTATTTTCCCATTACATTACATTATCTTTCCATAGATCTCATTAGCATCTCAAAAACTCTATATCTTAATATATTCTTACAGATTTCTTTCCAGGGAGAAACTTTACAGGCGAGGAAAGAGACCAGACATAAAAATTACCATGTTACAAAAACATTCATAGAAATTAAGGTTTCTCTTATTGAGAGAACTTGAGAGTAGGAAGATAAACACTATCCTGATCTTACTTCTGTGTTCCTCTCAACACTACATTCCAAACAATACCTCCTCTCTCTTTGCTCCGTGTTTTAAAAATAATGATCTATTTTTTTCATATTCTTGCTTTTTTTTTCAAATGTTAGCCTCTAAATTTTAAGGGAAATAATTAAAAACAATCTGACTTCAGGCTTCTATGCAAACTAATACAATCTCAAAGTTTCTCAATCCAGTCTACTGTGAGATAAAATTAGGAAAACTGTTCAAATGTACTATAGCATTTACTTAGACCAATGATAGCATCTTTTTCATTTTCACATTAGTTAAATGCCATGTGACTGTCATACAGATCCAAAAAATATCCCTTGAATGATTTAATGAATTAATTGGAATTAATATTAATATTCAAAATGATGATGTGGAGGATGTGTAGGTCATTTATAAAAGGTCAAATAATGTTCAATATGCCGCACTTAGTAAAAATTGATAATTAAATAATGAAAGCATAATGTTCAGTAATGACTTGAAAGTGATTCCTGAGTTAACCTTTTAACTTCATTTTAACAGGAAAATTTGGTTAAGCAAAGTAACCGATTAGCTAGGCATTAGAGTTGAGTAAAATTTTCACGTTAATTGCTTTATTCTTATACTTTAACTCTCTCTGCCAAGATTAGAGTAGCATTGAGGCAATTGTCATCAATGAAGACAGCAATATGGAACCTCTTTCAGAGGACTCATGATGTCATTGCTGCAACTGTGAAAGGTGCCTGGGAATTCTGTAAGATGAAGAAAATGGTGATCAGATGATCCCTGTTCTGCATCCATTCTACAGTAACTGTGCTTCCATAAGTGGGAGTATCTTAGAGAAGAGACTACATACTTAAAGTTGATCCCTAAACGACAAGCGGGTTGGAACATCTACTACTCACAGAGTTGAAAATCCACATATAACTTTTGACTCCCCCAAAACTTAACTAATAGCTGACTGTTGACCACAAAACTTACTGATAGCATAAACAGTCAATTAACACATATTTTATATGTTATGTGTATTATATACTGTATCCCTACAATAAAGTAAGCTAGATAAACAAAATAAAATGCTATTAAGAAAATCATAAGGAAGAGAAAATATATTTACTACTGCTTAAGTGGAAGTGAATCATCATAAAAATCTTCATCCTCATTGTCTTCACATCAAGTAGGCTGAGGAAAAGGTAGGTTGAGGAAAAGGTTGAAGAGGTGGAGTTGATCTTGTGGTCTTAGGGGTGGCAGAGGTGAAAGAAAATCCACGCAAAAGTGGGCCCAGTAGTTCCAACTTCTATTTTTCAAGGGTCATTTGTATTCTGTATCCTTTCATAAAGTATTTATTGACCACCTACTATGTGCTAGACATTGTTCTAAGTGAGTGGAATACATGAGTAATCGAGAAAGAAGAACTTGCCATTTTGCAACTTTACATTCTAACATGAAGAGACCATAATACAACAATCAAGCAAATTATAAACTATATTAAAAGATAATACATGCTATGGGAAAAAAGAAAAACTAGAAAAAGGTAAAGGGATTGTGAGTACTTGGGTAGCGATGGATGAAGGTTGCTATATTAAATAGGTTGTCTAAGTTAGACCTCATTAAGAAAGTGTTATCCAAACCAGGAGCGGCTTTACATGAGATAGGTAGTTTTGTAAATGTATGAGGGCCAAGTGTTAGGAACGCTAGCCAGCCAGGGTTACTGCACAAAATGAATAAGCAAGGCAACTTAGGACATGGTAACGGGCAGTCAACTCTTGTAGGCAACTGCAAACCCCTGTCTTTTACTTTGAGTAAAATGAAGGACCACTGGAACTTTTTGAGGAGTTACATGATCTGTATGACCTATATGTTTAAAGATGATGATGGCTATTCTGTTAAGAATAGATTGTAGAGATACTTGTATAGGAGCAGAGAGGTGGGTTGAGAGAAGATGACAACTTAGGCCAGGTAATAGCCCACTTGAGAGAAAATGATGACTTAGGCCAGGGTAAGAGCCCAGTTGAGAGAAGGTGATGACTTACGCCAGGGTAACAAGAGCTCTTTGTTCTAATTTAAAAAAAAAAATGGGGGAAATACACATAAAATATTACTGTATTTAAATTTTTAAGTATACGGTTTAGTGGTGTTAAACACATTCATAATGTTGTACAATCATCACTATCATCCATCTCCATAACTCTTTTTATCCTTGAAACTGAAATTCTGTATCCACTGAACAATAACTCTCCATTCATCCCTCTGCCAAGGCCCTGGCGATTGCCATTCTATGTTCTGTCTTTATGATTTTGACTACTTAAGTAACCATATATAAGTGCAATCACACGGTATTTCTCCTTTTATGAATGGCATAATGTCCTCTTGGCTCATCCATGTTGCAGCACGTGCCAGGATTTCCTTTTTTCACTTTCGATCTGCTTGTCTTTGGATATAATGTGAGTCTCTTATAAATAGCATATATTTGAATCCTTTTAAAAAATCTATTGTCAATCACTTTTGATTGGAGAGTTTAAACTGTTTACATTTAAATTAATTACAATTGGCCTTGCATATTCACAATTCCACATCTATTGATTCAGTAAACCATAAATTTAAAAGAATTAAAAAAATAAAACAATATGATAAAATAATACAAATAATATCCAATACAGCATAACAATAATTTACATAGTATTCGATATTATAAATTATGTACATGGTATAAGTTATTATGAGTAACCTAGAGATCATTTAAAGTATATGGAGAATTGCATAGATTTTATGCAAATACTAGGCCATTTTAAATAAGGAACCTGAGCATCTGAGAATTTTGGTATTTGCAGGGGTCCCAGAACAAATCCTCTGAAGATTTTAATGAAAAACTATACTGATAAGGAGAAATGTACTTCTGTCATTTTGCTACTTGTTTTCTACATGTTTTATAGTATTTTTGTCCCTCATTTCTGGTACTATTGTCTTCTTTTATGTTTACTTCATTTTTTTGTAGTGAAATATTTAAATTCCTTTCACATTTTCTTTTGTATGTATTCTACAGCTATTTTCTTTGTGACTACCATGGGCATTACATTTAATATCCCAAAATTGTAACACTCTAATTTGAATTTATATCAACTTAATTTCAGTGACACACAAAACTCTGCACTTTTACGGCTTTATACCTGTTTCCACTGTTCATGTCACAAAATTACATTTTTATGCATTATATGTCCAAAAACATAAACTAATAATTTTCTAAGTACATTAATATCTTTAATTATGTAGTAAAAAAGTGAAGTTACAATTTTACCAGCTTTTAGACCATTTAAAAAGATGTATTAGTCTCTTAAATCTGTAAAAAATAAAAAAAAAATGGAGATACAAACCATTGTTAAGATAATACTAGCTTTTATAATTGCCCTTTATTTACCTTTATTAAGGTAAAAAATCTTTATGTCTTCATCTGGCTTCAAGTTACTGTCTAGTTTCTTTTAATTTCACCCTGAAGGACTCCATGAAGAATTTCTTGCAGGGAAGGTCTAGTGGCAATGAACTCTCTCTGAGCTTTTGTGTGTGTGGGAATGTGTCAATTTATTCCTCACTTTTAAAGAACAGTTTTGCTAGATATAAGATTCTTGATTGACAGCATTTTTGTTTTAGCACTTGAGATATATTTTCCGACTGCCTTCTGGTCTCTATAGTCAACTGCTAACAGTTGAAATGGATCAAAACTAATGGCAATTTACTACTCATGGCTTCCCCTGGAATTTGCGATACTTCAGTAGGCTTCAGTAGTTACAGAATAGTTACATCAGACAGATTCTGCAACTGCAATTGTTTTCTAGGTTGGAAGACAGATTTCTGGTGCTTCCTACTTCATCATCTTCCCACAGATCTTTCTCAAATTCATGGTATATTTTGAACATAAGACTACTAAGTTTGCCTGGCAGGTTGGAGAGAATGTGCAGGAGAAAGAGAGGAGTGAAGGAGGCATCCATGGTTTTTGACATGACCAAGTAAAAGGATCAGGTGTTGTCACAAGCTGAGACAGTGTAGATGACAGGTAGAGTAGAAATGGGGTAAGAAGAATATTGGTTAAGATGTCTAGATATCCATATGGTGATGTCAAGTGGGCAGCTTCAAGTAAGCCTTGGAGAGAAGCCTTGGCTTGATCAGAAGCTTATTATGTAAGGGCATGGCACAAGTGACATCACAAATGGAGTATGGGTGTAGACAGGGAGGAGCACTATAGATAATTCTTAGGGAACTTCAATATCATTAAGTTGTGTGGAAGAGTAGAAACCAGCAAACTAGGCTGAAAAATACAAGCAGTTTTGCAACAGGAGATAAAAATAGTCTTGTCCTGGAAGCCAATGAAGGCAATTTATCAAGAATAGTTAAAGACAGACTTTAATTCCTGTGATTTCTTTATTGCTGCAGAGGCAAAACCAGCACCGCTGGAAACTTACAAGGATAAGGATCATATTTCAATGAGGAAATGGAAAAACTGAACAGCGATATCTACTCAATATTAGATCCAACTGGTTTATGAGGCATTGAACTTTCTTTTCAATCCTAGAAGTATTCATATACAGACTGATGAGTAGCACAAATACTGTAGAAATGATTCCTAAATTGGGTAGAAGATTCAGCCATATGACCTATGAGACACACTCCCAACTAATGAGTAGTTTATTTCTGCCTCACTTAACACCAGAGGAGAAATACATCTGTTTTTCCATCTGTGGGCCTTTGAAATCTTAGCAGTCTGTGTCCAGAATTATCTCAATGCCTCTTCAGATAAAAGAAAGTGAATTATACAATGGTTTAATGCAAAGAGAATCTTTGGTGCAGACAGATCCAGGTTCAAATGTTAACACAATCATTAATATATTGTGGGGCTTTAGGAAACCACTTACATAGTTTTAAACCTTATGCTCTTCTTTAGAACACTCACAATGTACTTCAGAAAAGAAAATAGCAGTTCGTTCTGCTTTTCTCAGTGTCTGATATATACAGGGTAGTCATAAAAACTGTAATTCTCTTAAGTGTGAGGTCCCAGGTTTAAGGACTATTTTACAATGTTTTAAAGTTAGTCATTCCTCTAAGCTTGAGTTTTAGACTATGCTCTTAATTTAAGCACCATATCTATTCATAAACCAGAAATAAAATGTGCATTGTTTTTTTCATAAAGACAAAATTTGAATATGGTTTTTAAACTCATAATAGATTTTGGTGGGTTTTGGAGTCATGTTTGGGGTTAAATTTTCTACTGCATGTTTTAAGATATGATTTGCTTAGATTATAATAATGAACTACACGATGTAATAATGAGGTAAAGGCAACAGGCTGTAAACTTACTAATGATATTATTTTGGCAAGTCAGTTCCTATGAGAGTTTCCTTACATATAAAATGGGAAAGATAGTATTGTTAGAATTTTTGTGACAATCAAATGAGTCATAGATAGAAACTATAAGTTATTTGGCATATAGACAACACATAATAATTCTTAGTTTTAATTATCTAGGAAAAAAGAAGCTTCTACATAGAACCAATTTTTCTACATTACTTGCTTTCCATTAGCCCAAACTATTTCTAAAATGTCTTTATTATTAGGAAAATAACATTAATAGTAACTAATTCAAACAGCGCAAAAATGCCTGCAATAAAAAGGGAACCCCCTTTTACTTCAAATTATCTGTCTTACATTTATTTATATATAATTATATGCACATGTACACACATGCATGTATACCTTTTATACTAAAGGGGAACAAATGCATTTGTTTCATGTAACAATGTGTATTTTTGCAAATATATAATTCTAACATAAATAGCTAGATGGGCAACTGCTTTCAAAAGTCTGTGCCTTTGTGATATTAATTAATTTTGCAAAACTGCTCTCTAAAATACTTGAGTCTATAATCTCTGACCAAGAGATTATGGAGTGAAATTTTCTACATGCCCTAAAATCATTATTGATTATAATCAAAGCTTGTCAGATAAAGAACAGAAGCATCTCAAATTAATCATAATTTATATTTTTCTTAAAAGTGAGGTTCACATTTTTTTGAAATTTCCCTTACACTATACATGTGTGATAGGAACATTATCTTTTTGTTCAATTAGAAATATTAATTCGTCTATATAGAAAGGCATGGATTTTCTGTCATGTGTTTCAAATATTCATATAAATTTAGAATTTCCTTTTTGATTTTAGTAATTAATTATCAACATGACTTTTCTTGTACAGAAGTTTTCAATTTATGTTTTAAAGTAATTTATTCATTTACTTATGGCTTCAGTAATTTTCATCATTTTTTGGAAATGCTTTTCCCAATTAAACTTTATTAAATAAAATTGCCCATAACTCATTCTAGTACATTTATTTATTTATTTATTTATTCATTGGCACTTAATTTTAGTTAGACACAGAATTTATTTTGGTGTAGAGGTAAGATAGGGATCCGGTCTTCCTTTTCTTTTTTCTCCAATTGTCTTACTGGTTATCTCTCTAACACTTATTCAATAAATGATTTATTCACATTGTTGTTAATATCTACTAATTATATGCATCCATGTTTATTTAATAAGGAATAGAAAATTGGTTTTATTAAATGCATTTTTGATCTAAAAAATTAGTGAATTTGTTTATTTTTAAAAACTAAATCAATCTTGCATTCCTGAAATGAACTACATTTGAGTGTAATTTACTATGCTGATAGATGTGTTCTACTGAAATACATTTGGTAATATTTTTGTAATATTTCTTATTACTGTAAAATAGACATAGCATAAAATTTACCATTTTAACTATTTTTAAAATATATCATTGTCATTATTATTTTTAGAGACAGGGTCTATATTACCTATGTTGGACTTGAACTTCTGGGTTTAAGTGATCCTCCAGCCTTAGCCTACCCAGTAGCTGGGAAGTAGCTGCACGCCACTATACCTAGCCCATTTTAACTAATTTTAAGTGCACAAATATGTGGCATTAAGTACATTCACAATGTTGTGCAACTATCCATTTCTAGACGTTTTCATCATTCCAAACAAAAACTCTGTACCCATTAACGAATAATTTATCATTCGTTTCTCCCCCACAACCCCCTGCAACCTCTATTCCACTTTCTGTCTCTATAATTTCGCCTGTCCTAGGAACCTCATAAAAGTAGAATCATATATTTGTTCTTTTTGATGGGTTTATTTTATTTAGCATAATGTGTTCAATGTTCATCTATGTTGTAGAATATAATAGAATTTCATTACTCTTTAAGGTTGAATAATATTCCATTATATGTGTATACCACATTTTATTGATCTGGTAATTTGTTGAGGATATTTGGGTTGTTTTTATCTTTTGGCTATTGTGAATAACACTTCTATGAACACTAGTGCTCACCACTTGGTAATATTTTACAGTTTTCCAATTGGTATTCACAACTGAGGTTGTTCTACAGTTTTATTTTTGTGACATCCTTATGAAACGCATGTATTTTTAAGAAGGTTGTTTATAAAATTGCATAAATCTAAAATTGTGTATTACACAAATTTATTTTCACAATGACTTACCTTAAGAAATGAAAATAAGGCCGGGCGCGGTGGCTCAAGCCTGTAATCCCAGCACTTTGGGAGGCCGAGACGGGCGGATCACGAGGTCAGGAGATCGAGACCATCCTGGCTAACACGGTGAAACCCCGTCTCTACTAAAAAATACAAAAAAACTAGCCGGGCGAGGTGGCGGGCGTCTGTAGTCCCAGCTACTCGGGAGGCTGAGGCAGGAGAATGGCGTAAACCCGGGAGGCGGAGCTTGCAGTGAGCTGAGATCTGGCCACTGCACTCCAGCCTGGGCGACAGAGCTAGACTCTGTCTCAAAAAAAAAAAAAAAAAAAAGAAATGAAAATAAAAGTTACTCCTAATTTTTCTACATGGATCTAAATGTCTTTCAACAAGTTGGTTGCAGTCAGGTCCTAACTTAATAAAAGTATTAATCCCTTATCTATATGTTTCCAGGTAAAAAGTATTAATTTTTACTTCCTTATTTCTCATAGAAAGTTTTATTTTTCTTTTTTTTTTGAGATGGAGTCTCGCTCTGTCGCCCAGCCTGGAGTGCAGTGGCCAGAACTCAGCTCACTGCAAGCTCCGCCTTCCGGGTTTACACCATTCTCCTGCCTCAGCCTCCTGAGTAGCTGGGACTACAGGCGCCCGCCACCTCGCCCAGC
>NW_012115611.1:1951965-1954092 GCF_000951035.1 Colobus angolensis palliatus
TGGATTAAGAAAATGTGGCACATATACACCATGGAATACTATGCAGCCATAAAAAGGGATGAGTTTGCGTCCTTTGTAGGGACATGGATGCAGCTGGAAAGCATCATTCTTAATGGTCCTTTTGAAGCAGTCTTCAGTTTTACAGTTGAGGGTAAATGTGAAAATAAGAAGCAACCCTCCCAAATAAGGTAGAAAATATTAGCCTGAGGTATGAGAAGGAAAGGGTTAGGGGTTTTGTTAGAAAATGAAAACAAGTAGTTAAAACAGGCTGAATATTCACTAGACCTAGAAAAGGAGAGACTGGTATGATTTCAGGAAAATCAAGGACATATTTGCAAGGGGTCATAAAAAATGATGTGACTAGACGCACAACTAATTCAGAATTAGAAATGCATGACTCAATGTGGGATGAAAACATAAAAAATTAAAAAAATACAAAATGGAAAAATAATATTTGAAGTACATGGGATAGGCATTAATTAAAAGGACGGGTAATCAGAAAAGACAAATTCTAGACATAATACCACTGAAAATTTCTAAATTTTCCTAGAAAACAGGATTATTTCACATGCCATTCTATTGGAGAGAGTATAGTCTATAGCAATTTGAAATTTTTTTCTTCATAAACATGTGAATCAGTGTCATATCGTTTTCTCATTTAAAATTTAAATTCACAAACGAGGAGTTGGGAAACTGATATGAATGAAACTGAAATCACAAAGCCCGTCAAATCCTCTCTTCCATTTACTTTAGAAAAATAAAAAGCAATGCTGTGCAGTGGTCTGTGGTAAAGATAAAACAGGTTTAAGCTGTAAGCTACAGAGTGGCTTCTGAAAAACCATATTGCTTACAAAAATAGACGTGTTTCCAAGATTGTAAGTGGTTATATTTGGCTTTGAGTCGTAGTTTCCACATTTAGGAACTATTCTTAAATGATCTGATAACTACTTTAAAAGTCAGAAAAATCACACCCATCAAGTACTTGGACTTGGGTATTTCATCTTTTGATGTATAAAGAAGGAAAGTCACACTCTGTGGGAAGACATGGCAAGTTGCAACAATGGATGAGACTTCTTCCAACCAGGCACATAAGGCTGCCCCTTTTTCTGGGACTGAATAGAATAAGAAGAAGTATAGAGCAAGTGAGATGGTTTTAAATACTTTGGAACTTTAATTTTCTGCATTAATCTACATAAGAAATTGATTTGAAAACCAGCACAGGGGAATGTGGCTGCGTTTGATCTTAAAAAAGGTCAAATTTGGGGCAGATTTACACTCCTGGCAATATATTGCTTTAAAAAGTTGGCAGTAACTCAAGTCAAGAAATATAAAGTGGGCCTTGGGGCAAATTTAATTGAAGAAAAGGTCTGATGTATTTTACAGAATTTTAAAAGTACATCAAAGAGATACTTTTAAAAGTCATTGAGAGGCTGAATTGCCTAGGTGAACAAACAGGTACACCAGCAAGCAACAACTAGATACCCTCTTAGAAGAGGAAGCCGTACATTCCTGTCCTCTAATGGTCTCTCAGTTTACCCAGACACATGCCAAGCATTCCTTTTGTATGTCTAGCAGTAACAAAATATAGCACAGCTTGTGCCATTTACGTATACCTTGGTTTATTAGATCCTACAAGGCACTTGTTTGTTGTGGCACAAGAAAATATGGAATTTTTATCATTTCTCCAAGGATAATAATTGTCTTCATTAATATCAAATTTATACCCTAAGCTATGTTTTTATTCTTTTTGTATCTGTAACAGCTTTGCATTTCACCACTAACTTACGATGTAATTGTACTGAAGACATTTAAAACTGCAAGTAAACTCAATACACATAGTTCCTACACTATCAACAACTTACTATAAGAAGCCAGTAACACATTTACATAAGTACAGGCAAAAACAGTGAGCTACGATCACTGCATGCCTGAAAGAGATTGTATTATGATGCTGACTGTAATATGCACAACAGGTGGAGATGTTAAAATTTGAAAGAAATGGCATATTTCTATGACAATAGAAATGGCATATTTCTATGACAATGAAACATAGTATATGTGGAGGAGAAATAGCAAATGTTAAGAATAGTGTTTATTCTCATTATATATATAAATATATATGTATAC
>NW_012115611.1:1957778-1994669 GCF_000951035.1 Colobus angolensis palliatus
TATATGTACACACACACACACACACACACACACACACACACAGACACACACACATATATATATAGAGAGAGCACAAGTCCACAACTTGCCATAGACTGCCAGGCATCAAGTTCTCTCTGAAATTCAGACTTTATAAAGTTCTTTCTCATCTACTTATTGCTGAATGTTAAGATTTCAAGTTCAGTTGCTCTTCTAAAGATGCTTCTAGATGAATTGAGATTGCCACAATTAAAAGAATTTAAGATCCCATTGCAGTTCTATGGTCTCTGACTCATAATTGTGCCCTCATTGACACATTGCCAAGTTACTCAGGACACAGCATATCCTCAGTTTTCAAAAAGAACATCAAGACAGTTCATTCAACCTTTACTGAACATCAACTATATGCAAAAGACTTTCAAAATTGCTTTAAAGATGGAGACAGATGAAAACAGCTAAGCCAGGAATAGAATTCTGTCCTACTCTCCTCCCTGAACTATGCCTCAAATTTACTGGAAGATAATATTATCAGGAAATGACCTTGAAACAGATACTCATATTGTGTTCTCCGCTGCAGAAACTAGAATGGTTTTGTGGTCTGTCTCTACATCCTGAATTTCAAAACACACATCCATAAAGGAAGAGAAACAAGATAGTTGGCATGTGCAGGAACAAGATATTTGCCCCTAGTGTTTTAAGTCAATTCTTTCATTTTAGTGGCACATCAAGGCATGGATACAATACACACACAACTTGAGGGCAACAATAAGGTTCATTAGCAAAAGACACTACTTCTTTTCCCCTGAAATCACAACTTATAATTATATCCTTTTAACTTTTTTTTTTTTAATAAGCCCTTCATGCTCAGGTGATCCAAGGCATGTGAACCAACAAACACAAAATCCAGAACTACCTTGTAAAGGCTTTAATAGAGATCAAAGAAACTTGAGCCTGAAGAAATTTGACCTGTTTGGTTTCTCTTGACTGATTCTCTCAAGAAGGCATTTTGGCTGAGATAAGCATCTGCTGAGAAACGGAAACAGCTGTTCTGAATCATTTTCCAAATTAAAAATAGGAGTTTCTGAATAGTGTGAAGAAAGGTGGAATCTCAAAATTATGCCATATTAAGAAGTATCCTTACTAAGAATTTTGGGTTAAACATGTGGTGTGAATCCTAGCTCCTCTCAGTATTAGCTATGTGGCTTGAACAATTTCTTTAACCTGGGCCTCAGATCCCTCTTGTATAAGTAGGGATTTGTAGGGTCATACGGTATATGTGAAGCACCTGGTGTAGCACTTAGCCAGTGGGGAAGATCTTGAGTAGGTGGAAATGATCTCTTGGTACTAAGTACTGTCTGCAACCATTTCTTTGCAACCTTTGCATTTCTTTGTTACAAGTGTTGCAACTGCAAACACTCACTAATAACATTTCTCATTTTGTGCATTAAACCTAAATAATGACTGAAATGAAGAACTCTGTTGTTAGTCAACCTGTGTTTATCTGAAACAAAAGCAGCATAAAATACAAAGTGTGCTCTAAAGGGTTTACAATTTAAAAACTGACTTTTGTGTGATCATCAAAATAAGCATTAAGTAAAAACAGGTGTGTAGATTTGTCATTGGCCTCATTGAACGGTCTGCTTAAAATGGGTGCTTTTTTGTGTAAATTATTCCTCAATTAAACACAATCACAGAAAAAAATACTGTTGCCCAAGAACGATTCTTGGGATTCTGATGAAATTGGTCTGGAGTGTGTAACTTGGGCATAGGGAGTTTTAAAAGCGTTTTAGGCGATTCCAATGCAGAAAAAAAGGAAAAAAAAGCAGACAAACAAGATGCAGAATAGGGTGGATAATAATTTACTGATGCCATGTTTAGCCAATAAAATTCAGGACACCCAGTTTAATTTGAATTTCAGATGAAACATCAATTTATCTTTTAGTGTAAATATGTCCCAAATACTGCTCACTTAACTTATGTCCAGTATTTCATTTGGCAACCCTAAATAGTACGCTAATTCTTGTGCCAAAAAGGGGGAAAAGAATTATATATGTGCCTAATTGTTTTTATATGCATAAGATAGATTTTGCAGGTTTGCTTCTGGGTAGACAAACTACCGCAGGAGACAAGGAGGAAAATGACGTTTTTTACGGTATACTTTGGTGATTTTTGAATTTTGAATCACATAAGCATATTATATATTTTTTAAACAAACACTATCATAAAGTTGAAAAATAAACAATTTCTAACAGGAGCTAAAAATCAATATAGGGAGACAAAATGAATAATACATGTGATGCACCTAGCAAACAAAACCAATAGAAGTTTGCCTAAATATTTGGTTCTATTACACTCTGACTTTCTCAGTGTAGTCAGATATCTATAGAATATTAACAAATACTTTTTCAGTTGCCAGACTATAACTCAAATTAATATTAGCAACCTCCTGTTGCATTGCATTTCCATATATTAGTTCATTGAATCTTCAAAATAATCTTCAGAGGTTTTGCAAATTAAAAGGCTTAAACTCAGAAAGGGTAAATAATTTGCCCAAGACCACACAGCCAATGAGCAGTAGCCTGAGGTTTGAAGGTCTGTAAAAGTCCACAGCCCTTTGCTTTTAAATACAACACAACACAACCATATGTATTCCTAAAGAGTCAGAAAATTCCTCTTTAGGCATAAATATCAATGCAAAAAGGAAAAGCACTGAATAAGTCCCTTCATCAGTCACCAAGCTATGAAACGTGACACATTGGCAAAAAAATAAAAATGTATTCTGAGGCCAGGCATTGTAGCTCACGCCTGTAATCCCAACACTTTGGGAGCCTAGGATGGGTGGATCACTTGAGGCAGGAGTTTGAGACCAGCCTGACCAACATGGCGAAATGCCGTCTCTACTGAACATACAAAACATAGCCAGGCATGGTGGCATGCGCCTGTAGTCCCAGCAACTTGGGAGGCTGAGAAAATCTCTTGAACCAGGGAGGCAGAGGTTGCAGTGAGCTGAGATCGCACCATTGCACTCCAGCCTGGGTGACAGAGTGTATATATAAATATACATTTATATATACTGGGTGTATATATAAATCTCTTGAACCAGGGAGGCAGAGGTTGCAGTGAGCTGAGATCGCACCATTGCACTCCAGCCTGGGTGACAGAGTGTGAATATAAATATACATTTATATTTACATATACATATATAATTGTGTGTGTGTGTGTATATACACACACACATATATTTTTTTTAACTGCTCCTTGCAAAGCGGGGCTAACTCATAGGCAGTGCACCTAGAGTCAGCCTCCAGATTCTTCAAGAATGTCTTAGGAATATGGAGGAACATATTGACACATGTTGCCTTTGTAGAGGCAAAGGGTCAAAATGGCGGACTAGAAGCAAGAAGCTCATGTGTACTGCTCTCATGGAGAGGAAAGAAAAGGGCTAGTGAACACTGACCCAACAAGCTGATCACCTAAGAAATCGCTTTGGGATCCATCAAGGCAGGAAGAGGACACAGCAGAGTAGAACAAAGCTGGGCAGAAACCCATGTGGAATCAATGCGTAGACAGGAGAAGCTCCCCATATGGGAAAGCTCCCCATATAGGAATTCCATGGGAGATTCACACTGTCTTGACAGGGACCCGTGCAAGACCGGGGATGGGAAAATTCCCCTGGCCCCGCTGCACTACACCACACACTGCTAAACTGAGGCAGAGAGCTACCAGTAGTTTTGGCAAAGGTAACTCTGAAGTCCACAGAGACCTCTCAAGCCTTAGACCCTGAAACAGACTAGTACCAGTGCCACAGCCCTGATGGAATGTGTGGGAGCAGTAAGATTGATTCATTCACCCTCACCAGACAAAGCTTGGGGCCAGCTCCTGGCCCAGTGGTCCCTCTTCTGCTTGAACTCAGTTGGTGGGTACAGCCTTCTGTCGTCTTAGAAAATACCCAGATAGCAGGGCGGGTGACTTCACCTACCGCCAACACTGGTAGCAATGTGTGCCACGCCTGCTAGATCTTTTAGCCCGCTGTCTTACTTCTGTCCAAACTCTGTGGGAAGGCACAATCATGTGTTCCCTGGGAAAGCACCCAGACAGTCGTCTGACCCCACCCACTGCCGGCTTGGTTGGTGACTAAGCAGGGAGAAGCCTTCACCGAAAGAAGTGAGACACCTGTGTTCATAGGCTGATGGAGGATCAGGGCATGCCTCCCTCTACAGGGCCAACTACAGCCTGTCTGTAGACCACTGCCGCTACCTGAGGAAGCCTCATGGAACAAAACATCCAGCTAAAGAAACGCGGGGATGGAGCTTGAGTGAAGGGGGCTCCTCCAAGGCCTGGGAGCAGACTACGTGAGTGGGCCATCCCTCTCTGGAGCATCACAGAGAACTGCCAACTGTGCCAAAAAACAGAAGAGCCACACAGCGGAGTAAGAGCCTATCTGCTGGCTAACACTCTTAAGTGCCACCTACTGGACTACGGCCAAAAAATACAGGACTGAAATATTTTTGGCAGCATATCCCAGCCAACACATGTGCACCCTGCTATACCACCATGGCTGCTGGCACATGAGAAGAACCATGGATCCCATTGCCACCACCCTGACGAAGCACTTTGGCTGGGACCCCCCATCAAAGAGTTGTGACCACAAACCAGAATCATGTTAGCCTCCCCAGCACAGCAGGTTCCTCACCTCAAGGGGCCAGAGAACAAAGATGGGGACCTGGTACCAGTCCACTCAGGGTAAGAGCATGTAGCCCAGGAGTGCAGAACTGAGCCATGGTCCCCTGAACTATTCCAGAATCAAAGCCAGTTGACTGAACCTGCCTTATACCAAAGTCAAACTGCCAAGGGCATCAAAGAAGATAAATGCAAGAAAGAAACCCCAACCAAAGGACAGTGACTTCAAATATTAAAGGACCACTGGCCCACACAGAGAGAAAGAACCAGTGTAAGAACCCTGGCAACTCAAAAAACCAGAGTGTCTTCCTACCTCCAAACAACTTCATTAGTTCCCCAGCAATGTTCTTAACCAGGCTGAACTGGGTGAAATGGCAGATACACAATTCAGGGTATGGATAGGAATGAAGATCACGGAGATGCAGGAGATAGTAAAAATCCAATCCAAGTAATCTAAGGAATACAATAAACCAATATAGAGAATAAAAGATGAAGTGGCCATTTAAAGAAAGAACCAAAGTAATCTGATAGAGCTGAAAAATGGATTACAAGAATTTAATAATACAATCACAAGTATTAACAACAGAATAGACCAAGCTGAGGAAAGAATCTCAGAGTTCAAACACTGGTTCTACAAATCCACTCAGTCAGACAAAAATAAAGAAAAAAAGAAAAAAACATGTATGAAGAAAACCTCCGATGATATGGGATTATGTAAAGAGATCAAAACTACAACTCACTGGTATCTCTGAAAGAGAGAGAGAAAGCAAGCAACTTGGAAAGTATATTTGAGAATATTGTCCATAACAATGTCCTGCACCTTGCGAGAGGCCAATATCCAAATTCAGGAGGTGCAAACAACCACGGTAAGATACTATAGAAGATGACCATCCCCAAGACACATAGTCATCAGATTTTCAGTCAAAATAAAATAAAAGACATTAAAGGCAGCTAGAGAGAAGGGGCAGGTCACCTACAAAGGAAACCCGATCTGGCTAACAACAGTCCTGTCAGCAGTAACCCTGTAAGCCAGAAGAGATTAAGGGCCTATATTCATCATTCCTAAAGAAAAGAAACTAAAACCAATAATTTCATATCCTACCAAAATGAGCTCATAAGCAAATGAGAAATAAGATTCTTTTGAGACAAGCAAATGCTAAGGGAATTCATTAATACCAGACCTGCCTTACAAGAGGACCTTAATGGAATACTAAATATAGAAACAAACGACTATTATGTACCACCACAAAAACACACAAGTACATAGACCATTTACACTATCATGCAACTACACAGTCAAGTCTGCATAATAACGACCTAATATCATGATGATAGGATCAAATCACACATATCTAAACTAACCTTGAATATAAATAGGTGAAATGCCCCAACTAAAAGGCACAGAATGGCAGATTGGATAAAGAAGCAAGACCCAACTGTATGTTCCTTGAAGAGACCCATCTCACATGCAATGACATCCATAGGCTCAGAGTAATGGGATGGAGAAAAATCTGCAAAGCAAATGGAAAGAAAACAAACAAACGAAAAATAAGGGGTTGCTACTCTGATCTCAGACAAACAAACTTTAAGCAAACAAAAGAGAAAAAGAAGTACATTACATAATAGAAGGGTTCAATTCAGCAAGAAGACTTAATTATCCTAAGCATATATGCATGCAACATAGGAGTACCCAGATTAATAAGCAAATTCTTAGAGACCTACAGAGAAACCTAGATAACCACACAAGAATAGTGGGAGATTTCAACACACCACTGACAGTATTAGACAGATCATCATGGCAGAAAACTAACAAAGATATTCAGAACCTGAACTCAACACTTGGCTAAACGAACTTAATAGACATCTAAAGAACTGTCTACCCCAAAATTTCAGAATATATATTTCTCTCTGCACATGGCACTTTAAAATCGACCACACAATTGGCCATAAAACAATCCCCAGAAAACTGAAAAAAAAAAAAAAAAAAAAAACAGAAACCATACCAAGCAAGCTCTTGGACCACAGCACAATAAAAATATATATCAATGCTAAGAAGATTGCTCAAAACCACAGAATTACATGGAAATTAACCTGCTCCTGAACGACTTTTGAGTGAACAATGAAATTAAGGCAGAAATCAGGAATTTCTTTGCAACTACTGAGAACAAAGATACAACACACAAGAATCACTGGGATACAACTAAAGCCTTATTAATAAGAAAGATTATAGTGCAAAATGCCTATATCACATAACTAAGAAGATCTCAAATTAGCAACCTAACATGACACCTAGAGGAACTAGAGAAACAAGAGCAAACTAACATCAAAGCTAGCAGAAGACAAGAAATAAACAAAACCAGGCCTGAACTGAAGGAAGTTGTAACATGCAAAAAACACAGAAGTTCGCATCCAGGAGTTGGTTTGCTGAAACAATAAATAAGATAAACCACTAGCTAGACTAATAAAAAAAAAAAGAGATGATCCAAGTAAACACAAAGAAATAAGAAAGGGGATGTTACCACTTTAAGGATCCCACAGAAATACAATAACCTTGAGAGACTATTAAAAACACCTCCATAACACATGCTAGAAAACTTGGAAGAAACTGGTAAATTCCTGGACACATACAACCTCCCAACACAGAACAAGGAAGAGACCGAATCCCTGAATAGACCAATAATGAGTTCCAAAATGGAATCAGTAATAAACAGACTACCAACCAGAAAAAGCCCAGGAACAGTTGAATTCACAGCCAGATTTTACCAGATACATAAAGAAGAGCTGGTCCCATTCCTACTGAAACTATTCTAAACTCTAACTCATTCTATGAATACAGTATCATCCTGATACCAAAACCTGGAATAGACACAATGAAAAAAACTAACACTTCAGGCCAATATCCTTGATGAACATAGATGTAACAGTCCTCAACAAAATATTAGCAAACAAAATCCAGCAGCAGATTAAAAAGCTAATATTCCACAATCAAATAGGCTTTATCCTTGAGATGAAAGATTGGTTTAACATATGCAAATCAATAAATGTGATTATTCACACAAATTAAACTAAAATCAAAAACCGTATGATCATTTCAATAGACACACAAAATTATTTCAATAAAATTCAACATCTCTTCATGTTAAAAACCCTGAACAATCTAAGCATTGAGGGAACATACTTCAAAATAGTAAGAGCCATCTATGAAAAACCCACAGCCAACATACTGAATGGGCAAAAGCTGAAAGCATTCACCTTCAAAACCAGAACAGACAATGATGCCCTCTCTCACTACTCATATTCAACATAGTACTGGAAATCCTAGCCAGAGAAATCAGGCAGGAAGAAGAAATAAAAGACATGAAAATAGAAAGGGAGAAAGCCAAAATATCCTTATTTTCAGATGATATGATATTGTACCTATGAAGCCCCACAGTCTCTTCTCAAAAGCCCCTAGACCTGATAAGGAACTTCAGCTACATTTCAGGATACAAAATCAACGTACAAAAATCAGTAGTAGTATTTCTATACACCAACAACATCAAAGCTGAGAATCATATCAATAACACAATCTCATTCATAATAGCCACAAAAATCCTAGAAATACAGTTAAATATAAAGGTGAAAGATCTCTATAATGAGAATTACTAAATACTGCCTGAAAGAAATCAGACAAGACACAAACAAATGAAAAAACATCCCATGTTCACGGATAATGAAAGAATCAATATTTTTTAAATGGCCATACTGTTCAAAACAATTTACAGATTCAATCCTATCCCTATAAAACTACCAATGATATTCTTTACAGAATTAAGAAAAATGATTCTAAAATTCATATAGAACAGAATAAAAGAGTCCAAATAGCCAAAGCAATCCTAAGCAAAAAGAACAAAGCTAGAGGCATCACATTACCTGACTTCCAACTATACACTACAATAACCAAAACAGCATGTTACTGGCACAAAAACAACCACCTAAACCAATGGACAGAACAGAGAACCCAGAAATAAAGTCACACATCTACAATCACCTAATCTTCTACAAAGTCAAAAAAAAAAAAAAAAGAAAAACAAAAACAGGCAATGGGGATAACTAGCTAGCCATATGCTGAACATTGAAGCTTACACCTTCTTTACACTAGTTACAAAAATAAACTCAAGAAGGATTAAAGACCTAAATGCAAAATCCAAAACTACAAAAACTCTGGATGATAACCTATGAAATTATCATTCTGGAAGTAACCCCTGGCAAAGACTGCATGACAAAGACACTAAATGCAATTGTAACAAAAACAAAAATTGACAAATGGGTCCTAGTTAAACTAAAGAGCTTCTGTGCAGCAAAAGAAACTACTGATAAACATACAACCTACAGAATGGAAGAAAATATTTGCAAACTATGCATCTGACAATGTTCTAATATGCAGCATCTACAAAGAACATAAAAAAATTAACAAGGATAAAACAATCCCATTAAAAAGTAGGCAAAGTATATGAACAGTCACTTTTCAAAAAACATACATGTGGTCAACAAGCAAATGAAAAAATGCTTAACATCACTAATAATTAGACAAAATGCAAATCAAAAGCACAATGAGATACCACCTCACACCAGTCAGAATGGCTATTATTAAGAAGTCCAAAAATAGCACATGCTGGTGAGGTTGCCAAGAAAAGGAAATGCTTATACACTGCTGGTGAAAATGTAAATTTTATCAGCCACTGTGGGAAGCACTTTTGCAAATTCTCAAAGAATTTAAAATAGAACTATTATCTGACCCAGCAATCCCATTATAGGGTATATACTCAAAGGAATATAAACCATGCTACCATAAAGACACATGCACACATATGCTCATAACAGCACTATTCATAACAGCAAAGACACAGAATTAACTTAGATGCCCTTCAATGGTAGACTGGATTTTTTTTAAATGTGGTATGTATACACCATGGAATACTACGCGGCCATAAAAGAAGTTACTATGTCCTTTGCAGCAATATAGATGGAGTGGGAGGACATTATCTTAAGTGAGCTAATGCAGGAACAGAAAACCAAATACTGCATGTTTTCACTTGCAAGTGGGAGCTAAACATTCAGTACACATGGACACAAAGAAAGGAACAATAGACACTGGGGTCTACTTGAGGGTTGAGGGTGGGAGTAGGGTGAGAATGGAAAAACTACCTATCAGGTACTATGTTTATTATCTGGGTGAGGAAATAATCTCTACACCAAATCCCCATGACACACAATTTACCTATATAATAAACCTGTGCATGTAACCATGAAACTAAATTGAATATTAAAAATAAGTAATTGCTGTGATTCCGAAACATTTGCAAATGCAAACAATAGATGTACAACATCTATTTCTCTATTAATCTCTTTTGAAATAAAATTTGTTGTGTATTTTCAAGGTACACAAAATTATTTTATGGGATACATATACAAAGTAAAAAAAAAGTTACTAAAGTGAAGCAAATTAACATACTCATCATCCGAATAGTTGCCCAGTATTTTATTTGCTTTTCTAGGCAAAAGCAGCTAAATTCTACTCATTTAGCACGAATCACAAATACATGTCTATTAATTTTATTATAAAAATACAAAGCCAAGAGGGACTAGGCAGAGCCGTGGAACCGCTGCCAGGTCGTTGTCGGTCCACGTAGCGCTGCCAGCGCGCTCGGCATCCGCCGCCACCATGGGAAGCAGGTGGAAACCATCTCCCCAGGAGACGGGCGCACCTTCCCGAAGCGCAGCCAGAACTGCGTGTTGCACTACACCGGGATGCTTGAAGATGGGAAGAAATTTGATTACTCCCGGGACAGAAACAAGCCCTTTAAGTTTATGCTAGGCAAGCAGGAGGTGATCCGAGGCTGGGAAGAAGGGGTTGCCCAGATGAGTGTGGGTCAGAGAGCCAAACTGACTATATCTCCAGATTATGCCTATGATGCCACTGGACACCCAGGCATCATCCCACCACATGCCACTCTCGTCTTCGATGCAGAGCTTCTAAAACGGGAATGACAGGAATGGCCTCCTCCCTTAGCTCCCTGTTCGTTGATCTGCCATAGAGGGATCTGGTGCCTCCAGACGTGTGCGCATGAATCCATATGGAGCTTTTCCTGATGCTCCACTCCGCTCTCTATAGACATCTGCCCTGACTGAATGTGTTCTGTCACTCAGCTTTGCTTCTGACACCTCCGTTTCCTCTTCCCCTTTCTCCTCATATGTGTGTTTACCTAAACTATATGCCATAAACCTCAAGTTATTCATTTTATTTTGTTTTCATTTTGGGATGAAGATTCAGTTTCAGTCTTTTGGATATAGGTTTCCAATTAAGTACATGGTCAGGCATTAACAGCACAAGTGATAGGTTAAAGTTAGAATAGGAATTGGTGTTGGGGGCCAGGGGTTGCAAGAATATTTTATTTTAAGTTTTTAGATGAAATTTTTATCTATTATATATTAAACATTCTTGCTGCTGCGCTGCAAAGCCATAGCAGATTTGAGGTGCTGTTGAGGATTGAATTATTCTCCAAGTTGAGAGATGTCCTTGGGTTAAATTACAAACCCTACCTAAAACTGAGGTGGCGATGGGGGGAGCCTTTGCCTCCACCATTCCCACCCCACCCTCCCCTTAAACTCTCTCTGCCTTTGAAAGCAGATCATGTTCACTGCAATGCTGGACAATATAGGCATCTCTCCCTGGGCCAGCAGGGACCTCTGAAGCCTTCCTCGTGGCCTGGCTTATTTTTTTATTTTTATTTTTTTTCATCCTGTGGTTTTTCTAATGGACTTTCAGCAATTTTGTAATCTTATAACTTTCCAAGCTCCACCACTTCCTAAATCTTAAGAACTTTAATTGACAGTTTAAATTGAAGGTGCTGTCTATAGACTTAACACCCAGTGAAAGCCCAGCCATCGTGACAAATCCCTGAATGTTCTCTTAAGAAAATGATGCTGGTCATCGCAGCTTCAGTATCTCCTGTTTTTTGAGCTTGGCTCCCTCTGCTGATCTCAGAGTTTCCTGGCTTTTCCTCCCTCAGTGCCTTCTCACCCCTTTGCTGTCCTGTGTAGTGATCTGGTGAGAGAAATCATTGCTGCCCCTTCCCCCCAGCACCATATATGAGTCTCAAGTTTTATTATTGCAATAAAAGTGCTTTATGCCGGCTTTTCTAAAATATATATATATCTGTGTGTGTGTGTGTGTATAGCCAAATAAGAAAAACTACTCATTAAAATAATTTAATATTATAATATGACATATTTCCCAAAGTCAAATTGTTAAATGTAAAGCACCAGGGCTAGATAAATCAATCTTAAAGAGCATTTTTGTAATTTTTATAAATTAAATTTTAAACTTCATTCAATTTCTTGTAGTATTCAACTATGCCAACAAATTCACTTGAAATTGGAGAGTAATTGAAACACAATCTATCCAAAAAAAGTCATGTAGTAAAGTCTTGAGAGGACCATTTCCCTAAGAATTCCCATAGTCTTTTATTGCTCTTTGAGAGGACTGTGTCATCAACACATTAATTATTGGTACAAACAGACAGCAGTTGTCAAGGGGAGAAATCGTTCTGAGAGGAAGCTGTGTAAAGGAAGTCTTTCACCAGTGTGGCCCCCTGAAGGATAAATCACTTTTTTATTACAAAAGATTCAACTTTAAACCAATAAATACTGTTGTGTTCTGCTCAACAGCTCATAGTATTACACCACATCACACATTTTACAGCTCATAAATGTACATTGAATACAGCTCAAGTTTAGTGATCACAATCTTAACTCTATCTCATTGATATTTTTCTAAGAAATGGACAATGAACAGCAGGAAAAAATCAGAACTTTTATAATAAAATATGGTGTGTTTTCAAAAGATTATTAAATATAGTAAGATATAGTCTGTTTTCAAAATATTATGATTTATTGTACTATAAAAACAAGAACAAGGTACGTCAACTTTGATAAGTGAGTATAGTCTCCTCCTCAGAATTTCACTCTTTTTCTGTAGAAAAGCTCTAAAGTTCTCTTTTGTGTGATAATTAGATGAAATGAATATTCCTTTAAAAATAAATTAAAGGAGTTTGGCAGGCTATTCATAATTTAAAGAAATGGTAAATTTTCTCAAGCATGAATTGTTATTTGAGACTATTCCATAAAACGATTAGGTGTTATCATTTTTCACATTCTTCCACATTTAACATGAAAAAGTGATGCAAATATGTGGGCATGATCAGTCAAGTTAAAAATGTAATGGTGCACCAAAAATGAAGAGCCTAAAATTATACTAACTGCACTAAAGATTTCCATCTCTAGCAGAAGCATGACCTTGAACAATTCATGCTTTTTCAGTTACCTCATCTATAAAATAAAAGTTGTATATATTCTGTGATTTCCAAGATTAGTCCCAGCCTAAACATTCCATAATTTTAAAAATTATAAGAGACATAATAGTTTGCTGGTGATCCGTGGTCCACGGCAGTTAAGAATAAGCAGTTTTATTGTTAGAGCATTTTCTTATACATTACAAAATTAAACTTCAGACAAAAATTTGACATCATAGAATATTCTTATTTGAGTATTCATCATTCTGCATCAAACATAGATCCAGTAATAATCAGCATAACACCACTCATATGGGAACTTGAAGAGCCATCAAGACTTTAAATGCCTTACATACCTTGTCAGTGTAATTTGATCAGAGACTATAGAACTAAATTTTTATTTAGAGGCAGGTATTGAGTCTGTCATTGACTTTGCCATATCCAGAGATACAAATATGTTATTCCAAGAAAAATCATCAAGTTATACCATATTTAAATGTATGATTTAAGAAAAGAACCTTCTATTCAAGACTATAACTGGTTAATTGATCAAGTGAAAAACGACATATTATTCTTTATACTCCGACATATTTCTACCTCATTTCACTACCATGCAAATTTTTCATGTACATTTCTAAGCCTGCCCAATTTAATATTCAAGAGAACACGATTATAAAGCAAATCTAATAAAGTTTATTTTAAAAACATACACCCATTTTAAACAGCTTTCTTGCAGTAGAGTCGAGCTCAAAAACAAATTCCATGCTCAAAACATTTTATCTCAAAGATAAATTTTATGGTTTGCTGGGCTTTAACAATTTTATCCCTGCTTGAAATAATTATAGACAAAGCATCTAGTTAATTATATTTACTAAAGTTTATCATAGTAGAAGACAATTGGTAAACCAGAGCGTTTATTTCTGTAATCGTTACTGTTAGGATAATTACATGGTCCTTGCTTCACATTCACTCTTCAGAAAGTTGATTATCAGCTTGAATCTTTGAGTTTACATTTTAGTTTCCTCCATTCATTTGACCAAAACAAAAAATCCCTCTTTTTACCCATTGAAATGTATGAATATAATTGATAAAACCATGCCACTGAATGCTATCTTTTATAATCAATGATCTACTAGTGAAAAATTAGTTTAAAGAAAGATGTAACATTAAGAATGATATTGTAATTATTTTACGAATAAACTTTGATTATAGAGGACTATAGGTTATAATCTAAGAGTCTAATAACCTAATTGATTTTCTTAGATATATTAATAATAATTCCCTGCTGATTTTCTAATGTTACATATTTAGTATCATTAACTCTACTCCGTTTTATAATAAGGAGATACATTTTAACATGAATCAAAGATAATCATGTGGGTGTACATATTCGGACAAATTGATATATCATTTATATTTTGAATACATGATTAAAATATCTGATTATGCCTCCTACATTCACAGAACAAAAATGCTGCAGCCTTCAGTTTAAAATTACCCTCATCGTTGCACTTTCAAAAGTTTCCCTTTCCCTCTGTCAATATCACGTGCTTGCATATACCTACATTATGAAGCGTCAAATATTTATTTTATAAAAGTCAATAAATAAAATATTTTATCATTTTTTAAATCAATTCTATGCGAACAAAGTATATATGGTAGTACCTTTGGATACTGCTTGACAGGAATCAGTACTCTTTCTGAGAGCTTTATGTTTTTGTTGCTGATGACATCAAGATACTTCTTTTCTTCGTCTTCCTTTTTTCCATCAGAACCTTGAAATTTTTCAATTTCTGGAAGAAAATCACAAGAAGAAAACTAGTGAAATGAGGAAAAATGTTATAAATATGCTGAAAAATGCTATCATAAATAATATTCATATTACTCCTCTTCTCAGATAAGATTTTGATGAATATTGATAAAAGGCCTGAAACAGCATCTCGCTAACAGTTATGTGAATGCTGCTACTGTATGTAAGAGAAGCTCTGTCAACTCAAACTAAAAAGCGATAATTGAAGATGTGACTGTGTCTTCTGTGAAAAAATTGATGAATTTAATTAACTTTAATATCTTCAAACAAAATTAAAAAGGTAATATATGTCCTTTGACTATTTAAACTATTTTAGCAAACTTAAGTTTTTCTAGGAGCAATAAATAGAACAAAATACATTTTAAGGATATATGCTTTATTTTTACTAAGAATTATTCCTAAGAAAATAAAAATAATTAAAATGGTAATTATTTAGTTAGCTAAAATAGGTAGTAAAGAGAAATTGCATGATATTTTACAAGGGGTTATAGAAAAGTCATATAAATGATTAAATCTATAAATGCTAACATTCGTATTCATCAACAAGACATCATCTATATAGGTGTTTAAGAAAAACATTAGAATATTACCAAATTTGATATTTTGGAGCATACTTATCCACTCCTTCATTTTTGAATTAATTTATTCCATAAAAAATGTTAAATCTCTACTAGGTACCAGAAATACAACAGAAAACAATAAAATGTCTGCTTTTATAGACTCTATATTCTAATGCGGAAAATGAAGAGTGAGAAAATGAATATATGGGCACACATACAGTTATGGCTGGAGGCAAATAATAAACACAATATGCTGTTATGAATACAAAGGAGAGTCAAGCAGTGGCTATTACTTCAGATTTGAAGAGTGATATTTGATCAAAGCCCTGAGTGACAGAGAAGAATAAGCCATGAGAAGACTGAGAAGAGCTTAACAGTCTGATGAAAAACAAGCTTTACTTGCTCTTGGAATAGTAAGAAGCAAGAAAGCCTGTGTGGCAGAAGAACAGTGAATGTAGAAAAAAAGGCTTGATGGGTGATTATAGGACAAATCATGTAAGAACTTCTAGGATACATGATGCTTTCTACTTTATATTGTGACTGCAATGGTAAGCCTCTGGACCACTTTGAAGAATAAAGGAAGGCAGTCACATTGTATTTTTATTTTTAAGGATAACATAGTATGTAATATGCAAAATCAATCACAGCAGAAGGCAAGTAAACAAGGAAACCAACTTACATTTGTCTAGTTGAGAAACGAGGCTGACAAGGTAGGAATGAGATGTTAAAAGACTGTGTAGTTACAACTAGAGTCATCTCATGCAATGCACTATGTAAAATAAGTGTTTTGGAGAATTATTAAAAATTCATTTTGAAAATGTCCCTTTTTATATAGTCATTATTAAGACCATGATATAATCAGTAAATATTTCTTTTTGTTCTTTGCTGTTGGTCAGTTTACTAAAATAGTAACTAAATTAAGATATGAATGTGACAGTGTTTCACTTTTGCTATGGATAGAAAAAAACATTCTATTTTTGTTATATTGGAGTAGAGAAAAGGTGATGATAGTTATTAAGTATGAACATGTTTCATATAAATTTATTTATACTGCATTTTAAAACAATTATCTTTTAAAGATCTGACTACTTCCAAAGGTAAGGGGAATATATATTTTGTCTAATAGTTTTCTTCTTTGTTATTCTAGCTTTAACTAAAATTTTTCCCCCAAATGTTTTCAAATGCCTTAAAGAAAAATTCCTAAAACATTCCAATTAGTAATATTTTTGCATACTATGTATTTTGGCTGTGTGGAATTTGAAACAATTATTTTGGAGCAATATTACATTACTTACCCAGGTAGTGCCTGAGTGAAATCTACACTGCATAATTTTTACAAAGTAATTTATAATCATCTTATCTGTTATACGGTACAATTTCCCTAAAGACAAGTATCTTGAACTAAACTGAATTGTTTGAAAATAAGTTATATGTCTATAATTTCTACTTGGTATGATAACATCAGATTCGTATGTTCTACATGGAAGTACTAACAAGTCACTTTAACTGACTCTTTAAACTGAAAATCACTTTATTCCAACTTTTCAATCCCTTATATAATTATTACAACCAGAACTATGATAACTGCAAAGAAAATCCATTCATCATGTGCTCCGATACTAAGAATAAACTTTTGATCACTGCCCTGTAGGGGCATGCACCTACATACCATAGCTTGCTGAGGTAATTGTAATGTGGAACACACTGAGGAAGCTGACTCAATTCCTGATCTATAATACATATGGCTTCTCCCTTGTTACTTTTTCATAAAAATAAATTGAATTTGTCTGACATTATTTGCTATCCACAAAACTACTACCTTAGGCTTTTTTAGACATTTGCAATTTGATCAGGCCAGGATTAATTCTAATAACCTTTCCATCAAGAAACAGAGTTAAGTGAAATAGCATTTCCACTGCTATTTCTATTCAATTCTACAATTTTCTTTTGAAATGTTTTGGTATTATTTTGCCCTCCTAATACTTAAAGGAAGTTATCTTGTCTTCTCTGGCATATCTCCATGACTAATAACTCAATACTTGCATTTGTCAAATGCATAGTAACAAAATGGTATATGCCAAACTTGCCTGGGTTTAAAACCAAAGAAAGCTTCATCCACGTCTCTGCAAAAGGACATGAACTCATCAATTTTTTATGACTGCTTAGTAAACCATCATTCTCAGCAACTAACGTAAGAACATAAAACCAAACACCGCATGTTCCAGAGATCCAGAACAATGTGGGGATGCCCTGTCTTACAACTTCTATTCACCGTACTACTGGAAGACCTAACCAGAGCAATTAAGCAAGGGCAGAAAAGGCATCCAAATAAGAAAATAAAAAATAAAGTTATTTGCTTGCAGTTGACATGATCTGATATGTAGGAAACCCCTAAAGACTTCACGTAAAAACTATTGGAACTACTAAGTGAATTCAATAAAGTTGCAAAATATAAAATCAACATCCAAAAATCAGTTGCATTTTTATATACTAGCAACAAACTATCCAAAAAAGAAATTAAGAAAACAATCTTATTTATAAGAGTATCAGAAAGAATAAAATATTTGAGAATAAACTTAGTTAAGCTGGTTCAAGACTTGTACACTGAAAACCAAAAACATTGATGAAATAAATCAAAGACAAAAATAAATGAAAAGACATTTTATAGATTGGAAGAATTAATATTGTTAAAATGTCCATAATACCCCAATAGCCTAAAGATTCAGTTCAATCTCTGTCAAAATCCCAATGGCATTTTTTACAAAAATAGAAAAAAAAAATCCCCAAATTTATATAACATGATAAAAGAACTTCAAATGGCCAAAGTAATTTTGAGAAAATACACAAATGGAGGCATCACACTTCCCAATTTCAAAATATATTATAAAGTCATAGTAATCAAAACAGTATTATAGTAGCATAAAAACAGAAATATAGGCTAGTGGAACATAATAGGGAGCCTAGAAATAAATCTATACATGTATGTTCAATTGTTCTTTGACTAAGGTTCCAAGAATGCACAAGGGAGAAAAAAAGTCTCTTCAATAAATAGTGTTGAGAAAACTGGATGTCCACATGCCCCACAATAAAATTGGACCATTCTCTTACACTGCACAAAAAAAACAACTCAAAGTGAATTAAAGACTTAAACATAAGACCAGAAATTGTAAAACTCCTAGAAGAAAAAGGAGTAAATGCTTCTTGACATTGGTGTGGGGACTAATTTCTTAGCTATGACCACAAAAGCATAAGCAATAAAAGCAAAAATAGACAAGTGGGATTATATCAAACAAAAAGTTTCTAAACAGCAAAAGAAACAGTCAACAAAATGAAAATGTGACCTACAGAATGGAACAAAATATTTGAAAACCATATATCTGATAATAGAATGATATCCAAAATATATAAGGAACTCCCACAACTTAATAGTGAGAAACCAAATAATGAATTCAAAATGGGCAAAGAACCTGAATAGGCATTTCTCCAAAGACGATAGCAAATGGACAATAGCAATATGAAGAGATGCTGGACATCACTAATCATCAGAGAAATGCAAATCAAAGCAACCATGAATTACTACTTCACACCTGTTAGGATGGCTATTATTGAAAAAACAAATGTTGGCAAGGATGTGGATAAAAGGGAATCCTTGTACATTGTTGATAAAAATGTAAACTGGTGAATCCACTAACTATGAAAAACAGTATACAGATTCCCTTAAAAAATTAACCTACCATATGACCTAGTTGTTATGGTCTGAAAGTTTGTGCCCCCCGCCAAATTCACATGTTCAAATCCTGACTCCAAGATGATAGTATTAAAAGGTTAGGCCTTTGGGAGGTGATTATTTCCTAAGAATGGAACCCTCATGAGATTCATGCTCTTAAAAATAGAGGCCTGAGGGAGAGCCCCCAACACAACTTCCACCATGGGAACACAGCTGGAAGGTAAGGAGACAACTACACGGCAGCATCCATAAAACAGAAATTGGGCCCCTACCCAGATACTGAATCTGCCAGCACCAAGATCTTAGACTTCCTAAACTTCAGAGCTATGACACATAAATGAGTAAGTTAAGGGAGCTCAGTCACCCCTTCAACCATGTGAAGACACAAGAAGAAAGCATCATCTATGAAGCAGGAAATAAGCCCCCACCAGAAACCAAACCCACCGGATCTTGGAATTTTCCAAGATTTTGGATTTTCTTGGATTTTCCAGCCTCTAGAATTGTAAGAAATAAATGTTTATTGTTTATAAGGAACTCCATTTATGGTATTTTATTATAGTAGCCCTAATAGACTAAGAGACCATACATTTATACATGAGGAATCTAAAATAGTCAAACTCATAGAAGCAAGAAGTATGTTGATGACAGGGCCTGAGAGAAGGAGGAAACAGGGAAGTTAAGAGATACAAAGTTTTAGCTATAAACAGTGAGACAACATAGTGCCTATAGTTAACATTACTGTATTGTTGGCTTAAAAATTTGCTAAGAGGGTAGATCTTGTATTAAGTGTTTTTATCACAAAAATAAATAAATGTAGTGGGTGGAAACTTTTTGAGGTGATAGGTATGACTATGGTATTGGTTGTGTTAATGGTTTCATAGGGGTATACTTCTCTCCAAATTCATCAAGCCGTATACATTACAAAAGTACAACTTTTTGTATGTCAGCCATATCTCAATAAAGTGGAGGAAATTTTTGAAGGTTTTGTTTTCTGTTACTTTATTTTGTTTTGTTTTGTTTTACAATAAAGTATTATAGAAAAATAGGAGATGCAATTGCCTGGACTGGCAAGACATACTATATAATTCTTTTATATTAAGAATGGTTCTTCATTTTGCTGAAGTTTTTTAAAAAATATTTTTAATACCTCTCCTATATGTATAGTTTAGTATAGTCTATGACTTCAAAACTCAATGTCAATGTAAAGATTATTTTATATTCATTCTGAAAATATGAGTAATGTTTCAGTGAAAGGAACTATTTGAATATGTGAATCTTTACTTTGTCAAGTTACTTTCTTAACCCACATTTCTTTCCTGAAACAAAATTCATACTTCCTGAACCACATATACTAAGTATTTAACACTGGCTTCCCACACACTTCTAGTATTTACCTGACCTCAAAATAGAATTTGCTTAAGATATTAGAATCCTTAATAGCTATAAAATTAATGTGTTAGGACTGTGTCTGTATTTTGATGCTTAACACAAGTTATTTTGTTGTGATTATATTTCTTTTTACAATTGGCACATTGTTGAGGCTCATATTTTTAAATATAAATGACATAATTACATACGCACAAACACAGAAACCACAATTATCTGTTTATATTTTAAGTTAGTTATTCAAGATGGATTTTAAAATTACATATTTCCCCTAAAGTCGAAATTTACATAAATTTAAATGAATTACTTGTTTTCCAGTCATTTCAAACACAACATAGAGCTATATAAAACTAAATATTAATTATACTAAATATGTACTTCAAGGACCAATTATGTAGAACTGTTTATGCCTAATTTCTTTATAGAGGGTGAATTACATGGTCTTCCAGATATTTATATTTCTAAAATTAAAAATAAAGAGAAGAGACAAATTTACAATATGTGCAAACTAGAAGTTTCTAGTTCTATGGAAATTTTCAGAATCCAGATACATTTAATTATTGAGAACACTTCAAAAATAATCTTTTGATGCTACATAAAAGAACATTTGCATGCAGGATATAATTTTAGAGTGTATTTAAATGAAGAACATGGAATTTGTCTGCGAAGAAAATATTTTTTGTTAATGAAATGAAAATGACCTTGAAATATAACAATAGGGTGGAATGCCAGTATTCAATGTTTTCAAATTTTTCGTCATCTATAATCAAAATTCAATGAGAGGTTGTAAAACACCTAACTTTTCTTTATGAATATTTTCAGAAGGAACTTTATTTTACAAATGATACGTAACTACCTGATAATTAAAACTCATTATAAATGGAACACGGACAACTTATATTTAAATAATATCACCAAGTAAAGTTTATACTACTTTTTTTCCACTCTGAAATTATACTTTTTTAGTTTCCAAGTAAAAATGCATTTTGCTTTTTGTATTTGAATACAGAACCAAACCTTTAATAATTAGTGTTAATAGAATAGAATAATGCAACACAGAAGAATAATTTTCATCTTCGTTTTAGAAATTTTCACATGAAAATTTAGAGATTATGTATACTATATTATAATAAGCTTCCATCATTTCAAAATCTAAGTCCAGAATAAAAGGGCAAATAGACTACAATTGTCATGAAATAAAAACCTAACATTAATCACAGAATACAGGGAAACGACTTTGCACAAATTTTACCCCTTTGATACTCATGAGAAAGATAGAAATTTTCAAATTTCAGTATCAAAAATTGGGTGAAGAAACATCAATGGTACTTTGCCATGAATATCTGCATTATAACCCTGTGGAATCTGTAACAATTATCCCACTTTCCAAAGAAAGAAATAGGAGTTCAAAGAGCATATATAATACATATTATAAATACATAAAAGAAAAGAGAGAAAAAATGTAAAATTTGAGGAGTCCTCAATGTAGTTTTACATTTAATAATGTAAACAAAATTAAACAAGCCAATCTTTGCTTAAAAATACCATTTAGAAATTTGTCTTCATATAAAACATTTTTCCAGGGAGTGGGCAATTAAGGTTCATGTTTTGCCATAACTCCTTCTAGGAAGCTCAAAGCTAAGTCTGTCTTCAAATAGCTCTAACTTTCCTCAGATAAGGATTTCTTGCATAATTCTTTTTCCTTTCATCAAATTTACAACTTTTTATTTGTTTTATTCTGCAGGAATATTTTATTTTTATCTTGTACTTGCTTTTATGTAAGGTGTCTCAAATCCACCTCAGAAATAGGTAAGTGATTAAATGCCACTTTAAAATTATTATGCTGCATTAATAATATTAATCCAACAGGCCTTACTAATGCAAAATTTCTTTGAGCTCCCGTTGTGGTTTTGGGAGTTAAATCTGGGTACTAAAATATCTTTGTCACCTGCTAGCTACATGATCTTAAGCAAGTTAGTTAGCCTCTGTTTACTTATCTTTTTAAAAGCAAGTAAATCTTTCAAATGATGTTATTATAATGATTAACATTTTGTGCATTGCTCTCTGGCAATAATTATTGCATTGTTTTGATATTATCACATCTGTCTCCCTGTATTTTGTAATCTCTTAGCAGGAAGTTTATTTTACCCATCGTTATAGCGTTGGTTCTTAGGCCAAAGCAGAATAGGATATTATACCTTAAACCTATGTTTTACATCATACAAAAATAAAATGGGTAATTTCTCACAGAACAAACCTTAAATGATAACATGTTAACCTTAAATCTGAACTATGTTGCTAGCAAAACAGATGTCGTAAGTCATGGATCTCCCAGACCAACGGTCAGCAGGTCGTAAAGTTTAGTGAATACTGGTCTAATTCCACAACCATTTAAGGGATGGAAAGTTGTTCCTGAATATAGAATCATATTTTCCTTTTTATTGAAGGCATAAGAGACTGTCAGATCCATTAATGACAAATCAGTGCTAAATAATTTTAAGTATCTTCACAAGTAATTATTATTATTATTATTATTTTTTTGAGACGGAGTCTCACTTTGTCGCCCAGACTGGAGTGCAGTGGCCGGATCTCACCTCACTGCAAGCTCCGCCTCCCGGGTTTACACCGTTCTCCTGCCTCAGCCTCCTGAGTAGCTGGGACTACAGGCGCCCGCCACTTCGCCTGGCTAGTTTTTTTTTTTTTTTTTGTATTTTTAGTATAGACGGGGTTTCACCGTGTTAGCCAGGATGGTCTCGATCTCCTGACTTAGTGATCCGCCCCTCTCGGCCTCCCAAAGTGCTGGGATTATAGGCTTGAGCCACCGCGCCCGGCCTCAAGTAATTATTTTTGATTATTGAAGTAGAAATAGAACATTAACTGCTAGACAATTTAAATATGATCCAGGTATATATTTTCAATGATATTAACCATAAGTTAGTTAACTGTTTTAATCACTATTCATTTATTTTAATGTGTTGAACTTACTAAAATTCTGAAACCATCTGATACCCTGATCCCCATTTCCTGTCTGCTTATCCAAATTATAACCACTTCAAGGTTTGGCTTACAGTTCCTCTCTCTCATGGAGTTGTACAGAGTAACTCAGAAATTTCACTCTCTATAAACTCCTGTCACCTAATTCATATGTTAAATATTCAGGTTGTACTGTTTTGCTTTTACGATAAGACCACAATCTGACACAGTGGCCTTGAACAAGTCACTTAAGTTTTCTGGGCTTCTGTTGTTCTTTCCCACCCATTCACCCTAATATGGGAATCAAATCTTATGAGGGGCATCCTAGTATCTTCTTAAGAATGCAGGTTTTCAGATACAGTATTGTATCTGCCACTTGTTAACTGTGTGACACTTGCCAACAAGATGATGACAGTTATTGCTTTCTAAGCATTTTCTATGTATTAGGCAATGATCAATTCCTGCACATATTCTAGTTCATTTACTTAGTTTACTTAAGTTTTCTGCATCACATTGCTTAATTTAAAATGGGAATAATAGCCTCATAAAACTGTTGTAAGGATTCAGTGAGTCAAATTTTCAAAAGTACTTAGAATAGCATTTGGTACACAATAAGAACATGACAAATACTAGCTATTATCATTTTATTTACTTGCATTTGTGGGCTGGACATGAGACTTCACTGAAGTTTTGTATCATTAAAACCAAACATCATGACAGTCAATGTCATGTATTTCACAAGCTTACACCTTGTCTTTAAGTAGACTGTTAATTATTGATGGTATACCCATGATTTACATTTGAATGTGTCCTTTATCAGACTGATGCTATTATATAAATCCTAGGAATATCATACATATTCATTTAAATAAGAAATAGGACAAAATGAAGGAGAAAAATGCAACTATGGTGATGATAAGAATAGGGTGTGGTATAAATTTGCTGAAACCATCATCAAAAAAATGTTGGAATCTTTTGGATAGTATTGTCTAAAACTAAGCAGTGCTACTTCACAGAAGGCAAGAGGTAAGATTTATTTATTTTTAACTGTGTTGAGACTCAGACACAAATTCTTAAATTTTAATGTTAAGAACTTTAATCGGTTTTTATAAAGAATAAAATATTTTATTGATACTCATTCCATATATATCTACATGTAGTCATCCCATTTGGGTCCCTTTCTCTGAATGTATTCAGTGTTTTGAATTAGATCTTGCTAAGTTAAATACACATAGATTTCAACACAACAACAACAAAAAATTCAGGACACATATTTCTCCTTGCTGAGCAACCATAATCACATTACAAAAGAAAAGTAACAGATCTTATATTGATATTCCACTTTGTGTGTCAGAGTTCCACAGTCCATCATGCTGACAAAGACAACATCAAGTTGCCTTAAACTTGCACGTGGTGCAAGGAATTGCTCAAGTGATTTGTATGAATTATATCATTCCATCTTCATATTAACCCACGACAATATACACAAATATTACGTACATTATAAAAAGGAAAACCTGAATATTAGTTTCCCCAATTGCACAGCAAGGAAAGTAAGAGATTTGAATTATAAAGCACAGGTTCTGAACCATTATATCAATCATTCACATTGTTACTTATGCACTCTTTCATTCAATAATGATTTATTGAAGGCCTACTATGTCCCAGGCACCATCCCAGAAACTGAAAAATGTGGTGAAGCAAAATCCGTGCCTTATTCAATCTTACAGTCTAGTGAGGTAGAAAGTAAATGAATAGGTAAATTATAATGTAATTCAGAGAAGGATTTTTTAAAAGTTTTACTACATAAGTTTATATACAAAATATTGAACATATTTCTATTATATTTTGATGACTTTTAACATATGCATACAGCCACGACACCATCACTGCAATTAGTATACTAAATACATTCACCATTTCCAAAAATTTCCCTGTGTTCTTTTGTGTGTGTGCTTCGGTTTGTTTTAATTTTTGGGGGAGAAGGCGGTTGTTGGTTCTTTGTGTTAAGAATACTTAAGGTGAAATCTATCCTCTTAACATATTTTAAAGTATACAATACTATATTGTTAACTATAAGTACTATGTTGCACAGCAGTATATTTGTTTATTTGCATTGCTGTAAAAGAATACCTGAGGCTGGGTAATTAATAAAGAAAAGAGGTTTACTTGGCTCATGACTGCAGATGGTAGAAACGTGGTGCCAGCGTCTGCTTGGCTTTTGGTGAGACCCAGAAAGTTTTTGGTCATGGTGAAAAGGAAGGGGAGCCAGCATGTCACATGGTGAGACAAGGAGCAAGAGAGAGAGGAGGAGGGACCAGGCCTGTTTAAACAACCAGTCCTCAGGTGAACTACCAGACCAAGAACTCACTCATTATCATGGGGATAGCACGAATCCATTCATGAGGGATCTGCCCTCATGACCCAAACACTTCCTACTAGGCTCCACGGCTCCACTTTCAACACTGGGGATTCTACTTCGAAATGAGACTGGGAGAGGACAAATATCCAAACCATATCAAGCAGGTCTCTAGAACTTATCATCTTGTATAATAAACATTATATCCATTGAGCAACAATTCCTCATTTCTCCCTTGCTGCAGCCCCTGGTAATCACAATTCTATTCTCTGCTTCCATGTATTTGATTACTTTACATATCAGATGTAAGTGGAATCATGTAGTGATTATCCTTCTGTGACACGTAGCATAATGTCCTCCAGGTCCATCCATGTTGTCACAAATGAAAATAAATGTTTTGAAAAACACATACGGGCGTAATGGCATATAAAATGGTGAGAAGCGAGTGATGTTTAGATAAGAGTGATTAAAAATGGCCTCTTTAAGAAAGTCATCCTTGACCAGAGACATGAATTAAGTATGGGAAATAAATACATGAAGATCTGGGGTAGAATTTTCAAGGCAAATGAAACAGGAAGTGCAAGACATCTCAGGCTGGAAAGAATTTGGTACATTTAAGAAATTGCTAGAAGGGTGATGTGTTTAGTGTGGCATGAACGTGGGAGAAAGGGATAGAAAGTCCACCATTTCTGAGAATAGGTCATTAGAAACACTGTGGTTCCCTTTTCACTCTTTCTCTTAGAATATGTGTCTGTATGCCGGGTGAGGTGGCTCACACCTGTAATCCCAGCACTTTGAGAGGCTGGGGAAGGTGGATCACTTGAAGTCAGGAGTTCAAAACCAGCCTGACCAACATGGTGAAACCCCATCTCTACTAAAAATACAAGATTAGCCGCATATGGTGGCATGTGCCTGTAATCCCATCTACTCAGGGGGCTGAGGCAGGAGAATTGCTTGAACACGGGAGGCAGAGGTTGCAGTGAGCCAAGATTGTGCCACTGACCACTCCAGCCTGGGCGACAGAGCAAGACTGTCTCCAAAACCAAACAAACAAAAATTTAAAAAAGGAAAAAGAAAGAAACAGAACATGTGTCAGAGGGAAGGCAGGTACCATGTCCTGAGAACATTCAACTAGCCCTACGTAGAGGCCCATGTTGTGAGAAACTGAAGCCTTTTGCTAACGGTAATGTGAGGGAGCCACCTTAGACATAAGTGCTCTCTCAGCATTGAGGTTTTTCAATGACCACCGCTTCTTAAGAGACTCTGAGCCAGAACTGTGCATCCAGGATTTTCAAAAATTCCTTACCTATGGAAACAGCCAGAGAGTAAGTGTTTGCCATTTTCAGCTCTTAGGTTTTGAGGTAATTTATTGTGCAACAATGACTAACATCATGAGACAGAATTTTTATTTTTTTTATTTTTTTATTTTTTTATTTTTGAGACGGAGTCTCACTCTGTCGCCCAGGCTGGAGTGCAGTGGCCGGATCTCAGCTCACTGCAAGCTCCGCCTCCCGGGTTTATGCCATTCTCCTGCCTCAGCCTCCCGAGTAGCTGGGACTACAGGCGCCCGCCAAATCGCCCAGCTAGTTTTTTGTATTTTTAGTAGAGACGGGGTTTCACCGTGTTAGCCAGGATGGTCTCGATCTCCTGACCTCGTGATCCGCCCGCCTCGGCCTCCCAAAGTGCTGGGATTACAGGCTTGAGCCACCGCGCCCGGCCAATTTTTATTTTCTTTTAAGTGCAATGCTAAAATTCTGAATAATTTTAGCGCGGTTTTAATCTGATTTGAGTGGAGACAGGAAGACCAGTTGTGAGGCAGTTGCACTAGACCAGGTGAGATATGCTGAAGGATAAAGTGTTAGAGGTAAAGGTCTACAAATTGGTTGGATTATTTTGAAGGTAGAGGTTTGCTGTAGATAGAATGGAAGTCTAAGAAAAAGGGGGGAAATCAGCAGTGACTCTCAAGTTTTTGGCTTGTGTAAGTAGGTGGGGAGTAGCAACATTTATAGACATAAAAATGACTGGCAGAAGAACAGGTTTGGCTGGGAAAAATATAAGTTGTACTTTGGCTACATTTAGGTGAGACCTAATCAGAGATGTAGAATCAGGAGTTGGATAAGGAATTCTGGAGACTAAGGAAAAGGTTGGGGTTTACATAAATGTTTGTGTCATTAGTACATGATTGATGCTCAAATTTATAGGAGTGGGATAGAGGAAGGAAGATCGCCAAGGACTGAGCCCAGTGATACTCTAATATGTAAAGCTCAGAAAGAGAATGAGAATCCAGCAAATGAAGTAAGAAGGGGCAATGAGTGCAAGAGGAAGAAAATCAGGAAAATGTAGATCACAAGATTCAAGTGCAGAAAGTATCTTAAGAAAAAGAAAGAAATCAACTGACTCATCCTATTGAGAAGTATAGTTAAATGGAAGCTGAGTTTTGACTATCGGCGTTGGCAAGGTGAAAGATGCCACGTATCTTTATAAGAATAATTTTAGATACTCATTAGAGTGGATTTATGAGAGAACAGGTGAAGAGGATGTGGCCACAGTATGAAGTTTTCCCCTATACCTCAGTAGGGCTACTCTGGTTCATTGCCTTCCTGAGCCTTTCTCTAAATTCTTGAGACTATCGGTACTGCAGTTCCTTCAACCAGATAACATTTTCCCATTTCCTTTTACATTTGGAACTAAATCCTTTTGTTAAGGTCATCTGCGCTAAGCACACTTCCAGTTGATTTCATCCACTTTCATAATACACATCTACCATCTTTCATCTTTTTAGACAAGCCCAAACTACCTTCCTGGGTTTTATACTTTTTTCAATATTTTACTCTATATTTCTACTCTAAAATGTTTAATAAAAATAAAACTCAGTGCATCTCAAACTGTATTCTAAAACCTATTAGCTCGAAAACCTATTCTTTCACTAGCTTCTCTTTTACCACAAGCTTCCTAAGTCACCCAAGAACAACAAAACCAGAAATCTCAGCCATGTGAACAAGAGTTACTCCCTGGTACTCCCCATTCTATATGCAGTAGTCAAGGAATCCTGTTGATTCCATCTCTGGAGCTTCTCTCACATGGAGCTTCTCCACTCAGATGCTCTCTTACTGCCTCAATTCACTTTCCCATCATTCTCACCTGAATAGGCAGGACCCCTTCAACCAGTTTCCCTGAAAATCCATGTAAAACTTGTCTTCCACATCCAAGCTGTCTTTCTAAAACACAGATCTGAGCATTCCACATTTCTCTCTTCTGTTGGAATATGATATATGAACTGTGTTTATTCCCTGGCTATACTAAGTATTCAAATCTTTGTTAAATGAATGAGTGTCACTACCCTGACATGTACCTGCTTCTCACTGTTGAAGGTTAAATTCTAATTTTTACCCGGTCACTAAAAAATGATCAACCATTCTAGTCGTGTCTCTCACCACTTTCTAGTCTTCTTTCTTGCCATCCTGAAACAGGCACAGTCTATCCTCGTACATACTCTGAGCAAACAATACTTTCAAAGTTCTTAGGCTTTTGCTGATGAACTTCCCTCCTTCCTCTGACCAGTGGAGGATTACTTCATCTCTAAGGCAGGCCCAGCTTTAATACTCATTTCACATGATTGCTCCATCCCAGGTCTCTTTTAGCACTTTCTACTCTACATGCAACACTTTTGTCACTTTTTAATGTGCTATTTGCAAGTGTTTTCCTCATTAGACTATGACTTCCTTGAAGCCAAGGACCATATCACATCTATTATTTTTCACTCCTGGCACCCATTACAATAGATAATTTAAATTTAAACTCAGGTCTACCCATCAGCCTTCCCTCTGAATAAATCTTTCTAGAAGAATATCACTTGGTTTTTAACATGAAAACTTCATAAAAACATATGCAGTTCTCGATACAATGATTTTTAGACTGCTGTTTATGCAAGAAAACTTACATTTATTTCCACAAAACATGGTACTAAACTTTAAAATTCATATTTATATCCACAAAATGCAATACATTTTTAAAATCTGGATTGATTTTAATATCATGTATGCATCTTGGAAACCATAACAAAAGAGTGACATCTAAGAGAGGTGACATAAATTTAAAAAAAACTTTTTTTAACAACCTTATTGATCAGTCATCAGAAAGTGACATTTTACGCATTTTAAAACCTAGCATAATCTCTTGTTACTTATATGTAAATGGTTAAGGATAATTTGGGTTATATTTTAGAAAAGTGTTTGAAAGTTTTGGGTTGACATGCAATGCATTCTATTTTTTTCATGTAAAATATTAGAAAATAAGCTCTCAGAGAGCTTATTTTATTCAATAGATCTGATCAATCAGTAGATCTGATATTGATATAAAAAAGCAATAGGTCTGATTTTTTAAATGAATTATTAATTGGGAACAACCTGTACTCAATACTAAGTTATGTCTGATTTTCTCACATCACATTCAAATTCAATTGCATTTATTTCCAGAGCATGAGTAGAATATATGTCCTATGTGGGTGCAAAAAAATAAGAGGTTTTACTGTTGCCAAAGGTATCTTGAGATCTACTACCTTAATGAAAATAAAACAACATATTTAAAATCAGCAACTCAAGCTGCATTGGTTTAGTTCAAACGAAAAGACTTTTTCCCTGATCCTACTTTTACTGTGATAATTATATAAAATGACATCACCATTTAGACTCAATTTACAGAAATGCTACAAGCAGATGTGCTTGAATTTGTATTAATTTATTTTCAAGATGTTCAGAAATCTAATTACACTAGGCATTCCTTGTGTTTAAAACTCAATTTTTCTGAATGTATAGAGGCGGGCCATTATTCATTAGAGGTAAAAATTCCAACTATGTCAATAGCAGGAGGTATTTAAATAGAACTGAATGTGACCTGCTTCACATACATCTTGCCCCAGGGCACAGTTTTGTCATGAAATAATTTCATTCACTCAGCACATGTTATAGAAAGCATCTTACTGTGTATAAATTATTGGGAAGTAGGTGATGTGACACTGTTTTAAACTGCTGGTTATCTAGTGACCATTCATTGCAAGTGTCACAATGAAACAGTCATTACATTTGTTGCACATACTACTCCTAATTTCTTACCTGTATATTTCAAGAAGCCAAACTTACATAAGGCAAATTGAGAGGTTTATTAAATACATTTCTAGTATTTATGAATGGCTTAAATATAAATTGGAAGGCCATCTCCCTTAGCATCAATATTTTCACTGAATATAATAAATACTAATGCTATCAAATTGAAGAAATTAAGCGGTTCCCTTAAAATATATTTAAAATGAATATATATGTATTTACTGTGTATATCTATACATATATAGATATACACATACCTATATACACATATATTTATATATGTTTTCCAGGGGATAAACACTTCACCAAAAATTGTTCCTCTGTTAAAATAAGGTGTTCCTGAAATCTTATATCGTTCCTTTGTTTTAGGTATACAGGCCCCATTTTGTAACTGATTCTGTGCTTGGAGACAGTAAATGTAGGATAAAACAGCCACAATTTTTGAAGTCAGACTAATCAAATATGTGTTTTAATTTTTATGGGCCTCAGAAATGTAAATAGATCTCATATAAAATGATGAAACCACTTCCTAACTTTTTGGGTGCTTTTTGAAAATTAGGCCTAATATATATATAATTTAAGGGCTTGATGTTTGTGGTGATTTTTAATCTCTAGGACAAGATTATACATCCTTTCCCTTTAAACATATCCCCTTCACCCAACTCTAAAGGAGAAAGCTCCTCAAATGCGTTATCTTGGGTAGATTCCTGGAAGTGGAGTAAGTCATACAGTAGCAATATGCTTAACATTTTGAAAAACTGCAAAATGTTTTCCAATGTTACTGTACCATTTTACAATCACGCCAGCAATGTATGAGGATTCCACGATATCTGCATATTCACTGACACTTGCTATTGCTATTGTCTGTCTTTATTTTTGCCATCCTAGCACGTATGCAATGGTATTTCATTGAGGATTTCATTTGCATTTCTTTAATAAAGAATGAGAATGAAGTTGAGCATATATTAACATGATCATTGTAAATTTGCTACTTTCTATAAAAAAAAATCTACTCAAGTCGGCTGTCAATTTTTAAGTGAATTATTTGTCATTTTATTACTGAGTCATAAAAGTTCTTTACACTCTTGGATACAAGCCCCTTATCAGAAAAATAATTTGCAAATATTTTTTCCTATTATGCATGCTTTCTTTTCACTTCCTTGATATCATTTGCACCCACAAAATTATAATTTTGATGTAGTTCAATTTATTAAGTTTTTTTCTTTGTCATTTAACTTTTGGGTCATATCTTAGAATCTTAGAGATCACTGCCTAACCCATAGTGGCAAACATACTTCTATGTTTTTTTCCAGGAGTTTTATAACTTCAATCCATATTGAGCAAAATTTTTATAAACAAGATAAGAGTCCAACTTCATTTTTTTGCATGTGGATAACCAGCTGTCCTACCATCACTTGTTGAAATGACTATTTTTTTCCACATTGAATGCTCTTGACACCCTCGTAAAAAATCAATTAACCATAAATGTTTGAGGGTCTATTTCTGGACTTTCGAAGCAATTATATTGATATACATGTCTGTCCTTACGTCCATACTACACTTTCTTTTCTTTTCTTTTTTTCCTTTTTTTTTTGAGATGGAGTCTCTCTCTGTTGCCCAGGCTGGAGTACAGAGGCACAATCTCAGCTCACTGCAACCTCTGCCTCCCATTTCAAGCGATTCTCCTACCTCAGGCTCCCAAGAAACTGGGATTACAGGTGCACCCGCCAACACACCACACCCAGCTAATTTTTGTATTTTTAGTAGAGACGGGATTTCACCATGTTACCCAGGATGCTGTTGAACTCCTGACCTCAAGTGATTCACTCCCATGGTGGCCTCCCAAAGTGCTGGGATTACAGGTGTGAGTGACTGCGACCAGCCTACAATTTCTTTATTATTGTATTTTTGTAGTAAATTTTTAAATCACAAAGTATGAGTATTCCAAATGTGTTCATTCTTTTCACAATTGTTTTTGTGATTTGAGGTCCCTTGGATTTCCACATGAATTTTTAGATTATTTTGTCAGTTATATAAGAAAGTACCTGAAATATTTATAGGGATTTCACTGAATCTGTAGATGAATAAGGGATATTATCATCTTAACAATATTTAGTCTTTCAAGTGATGAACATGGGATGCATTTACATTTAATTAGGCCTCCACTAATGCCTTTCAATAAGGTTTTATAATTTTCAGCATACAAGCCATGCACTTATTTGTTAAATTCATTCCTAAGTATTTTCTCCTTTGATGCTATTATAAATGGAATTTTAAAAATTCATTTTCAAATCCTTTTTTTGTTGATGTACAGAAAAACAATTTACTTCTGTATGCGCTTGTGTCCTGCAACCTTGCTAAACTATAAGTTCTAACATTTTTATGTGGATACTAAAGGATTTTCTACATCAATTATATTTTGATTTATATTATCTTAGCATTCTATATTCCTTGTTTCCCACAACGTATTTTTGAAAGACGTGTTATTGCATTTTTCTTCCAAATCAGCAAAAATTTTTAATAAAATAAACTCAAGGAAGAAGCAATGGCTGAATGAGAAATTTCTTAGTCATCAAACAAAAGTTCTCTCTTAGGGAAATAAACGCATTTGTTATAAAGTATGGCTTACTATTTTTTTATTCTAGTAAAATTAAAATTAATCCTGTGAAATAATGACAGCGCTCAGAGACTCTTTTCTGAACTAAGGAATGAATAAAAAGCCCTTGGGCATTGGGTACCTGATAAACCTTGGGAGAATGAATGTGAAAGTGAATGACAGAGATAACAATACAGAAGGTGTGCGCAGTCCAGCTAAAAAAAAGTCAGTGAATTCTCATCCCCAAATGAAGGCATCAGTGTGGAAAAACAGTCTGCCACTAATTTTTGGCTTAGGCTGGCCAGTGAGAGCACTGAGCTCTGTTTCACATGAATAAATGAAGAAAGAAAGAATAGAACTAAACATTAGAAATAATGTTTTAAAATGTAAATTAATTAAACAATTAGAAACATTGCTTTTAATGTTGTTGAGCTGCCTGTTTCTAAAAATATTAAAATAGAGACAGAATAAGCATCTGTTATGGATTCTAGAAAGTGATTTCCCATTCTGGGTGAGTGAGTGGAGCCAACGACTTCAAGGTTCCCTTTAGGATCAATAACTTTATTAAAAGAGTCAAATTTTCTAATAAATAGTTAATACTGATTTTAGAAAACAGAATTTGAAACCCCTGTATAGGCTAACTTCTAACGTTTTTAGATCCCAGGGTAGTAGTGCAAACGGAATCTCCTATAGAATAAGTTGAAATATTTAGAGTTATAAACCAAGTTAACAAACTATCAAATAAAATAAATTCTATACTTCTATCACGACAATAGACTTTCTTATTCATATTGGCTTTACATTCATTACTTCCCAATAAGTATACTTCCAATTAGGCAAAGTGCCTTATAGAATTCAGATTTCTAGAACTCCACCTGTGCCAGAACAGATTGGTATGGGAAGACCTAGACTCACTCTCAGTTCTGTACAGTACTACAAAAGGTTATGCTCACATTTGTGTGGGCATCCATTCCCAAACCACCAAGCTCCCTGTACAGACTCATGTCTTGGAATTCTTTAGGTCTGAGGTATGTACATCTGTGGTATGGTCTATCCTTGGGAAGATGGACACTAAACCCACATTGCCAGCTTCAGTCACACATCCCCTGCATATATCCACTTCTTGGAAACTCTGCAGACTTAGATGTTCATTCACTAGCAATGAGGTCTGCTCTCAGGTAGATGAGCTTGAGGAACAAACTTAAATAGGTCCTGGAGGTGGTTTGGGGGCCAAATAGGCAAGGACTTGGGGGATGTCAGGTGCTCAGAATATGTACTAGAGAATGACGAGGGGAATGCTGGCTCCATGTGCTCACACCTGGGCCCTATGAAACTCCTTGCCTTATGGTGTGGGTACAGCCAGAAGAGAACCATAGGAAGCTCCCATAAAGCATAAATGTCCCCTCTAGCCCAGGTCTACTAGGACCAGTACTATGTCGTTCATTCTATAATCTACTTTGCTCTCTAGCACTGCAGTATAAAAATCACAGTGCAGTATAAAAATGAGTATATCATGCAGCATAAAAATCACACTGACAAAATAAGTTGCACAGTAAGTAGAGCAACTATTTAACCTTTAAATCTTCTGGAAAATTTCAGAACAAGAATACAGAACATGAAGATTTCCCTTCAAAAATGGGTATTAAATTATAGTAAATGAATTTGTCATATACAGTAAATTTAACAGTCTTATGTAGTCCCTAAAATTCCATCACAAGCTGACGCAAATGGGATAAAGATATGTACTGTGGTATCAAGTTAAAACTTGCAAACTCAATTTTGAACATAGATCAAACAATATTTGTGAAAACCTGTATTTTACTGAGGAAAACCTATGGTTACATTCAAATCAGCATGAATTTTAACTGGTACAATACATCACCAATCATCTACAGAAACTGTTCCTTAAAATTACTCTAAGAACACTGCTTCTAGCGATAATGGGTCTTGAAGGAGTTTACCTTTCTTGTAAGACATGCTATTTGCCAATTCAAGTATTTATCACACTAAGCATGAAAATGAGCTTTCCTGAGCCCAGTTTTCCAGACTAATAAACATGAAATCCCTCCAGTGTGTCTAGTGGAGACAAAGTCCATGAATTTATAAATACAGATTTTAGAGTAGGGACAAGAATTCTAATGCTGATATAAACAGAAGAAAGAAAACTTATACAAAAATAGAACAGAACAGGTATAATTAAAATGTAGCAGATGTGGCAGACATTTGAAAGGCATTTTGAAAGTTGTAAGAAGGGTTTGTGAATCATTTAACATGCTTAGAACATTAGCGTGTAGTTTTTATTAAAATATCCAAAGTATTTTAAGACTGTACATAAATGAAATTTACCTAGTGTATAAATAGGAGACAATGAGGTACACATAGAAAATACATGCTTCTAACAAATTTCCTAAATGAAATCTACCAAGTATATAAATAATAGAAGACAGTGAGCTACACGTAGAAAAACACATGCTTCTTGCAAAACTAATTTGCAAATTCAAAGTTTCACTTTTGCTTTGGAAAAAAATTGGTTAGAAGGATAAAATAATTTGTTCCAGGACTTTAAAACACCAGAAACTATTATAAAGTAATTTTTGCCTAATACCTTAAGCTAATGGGGCAAATAAGTCATTTTTATTAAAGATAGATAATATTCATTTTTATTGAAAATAAATCATCATCAATAGACTATTGACATGACAATAGACATGTCAATGTTTACAGAATTGAAAGTTACACACATTCATAAGATTAAAGACATAAATATTTAGAGCATATGAAATATATCTCCTGGATTTCAGAAATATTTATTTTTATGGATATGTAAAAATTATCTTTAAATACCATTTAGGGTTAAAAACTCTATGTAATTATTTAAATGAATAAACAATAAATATTCATTTTTTAAAAAGTAGTTTTCACGCAATATGTGAAAATAATCTTACAGAAAAATTGGAATTGGGTATAGGACCTGTATTTATTCTGACTATGCACTTCAAACAAGTATACAAATTCTATTTTAATTGAAAATAGTAGAATTTTGTCAAAGGCTTTTTCTGCATCTATTGAGATAATCATGTGGTTTTTGTCTTTGGTTCTGTTTATATGCTGGATTACATTTATTGATTTGCGCATGTTGAACCAGCTTTGCATCCCAGGGATGAAGGCCTTTGACAAAATTCAACAGCCCTTCAGGCTAAAAACGCTCAATAAATTCGGTATGGATGGAACGTATATTAAAATAATAAGAGCTATTTATGACAAACCCACAGCCAATATCATACTGAATGGGCAAAAACTGGAAAAATTCCCTTTGAAAACTGGCACAAGACAGGGATGCCCTCTCTCACCACTCCTATTCAACATAGTGTTGGAAGTTCTGGCTA